>NC_077230.1:63820279-64186946 GCF_027887165.1 Monodelphis domestica
AAACTGAAAAAGTATATTGCACATGCAAGAAAAATATAATAATAAAAGAGCTTTAAAAAATTCAAAAATATAGCTTATAACCATTGACACTCTGTGTCAGTTAAGAAAATATAAAATACAAGGCTTTCTCACCAAAAAATGAGATCCATTTCCTCTTTGTATCTGGCCATGATCACTGTGAATAGAAGGCAAATGAATTGAACAAGGTTAACAATTTTTTTCATTTTTAAAAATACAGTAGTACAAATATGTAGATATCAAAATCCCCAAAATTCTCAATAGCCCAATTAATTACAATAGCAAACAAACACACTTTCATATTTCACATAAGTTGCTGTATGACGTTTTTAAAACCTATGAATTGATGGACATTTGTCACAATTTTTACAAATGTAGCAATCTTTCAACCTTGGTATTTAAACATATTTTTTAAACAAAGTAAAACTCATCTTGGGTTAAGAACATAATCAAGAAATCTATATATCATTCTGGTAGAAGTAAAATAGTGAGCTAAAGAGCATAAATAAAGGGGTGCTCCTTTTGGAGGCTTTTTAAGGGTACAAATGCCCTGAAATTAACTGCCCAACTTCCATTCACATGTGGGAAGGTTGGGGGTTTATAAAATGTATTTCACTTCAGCTAATGGGCCTTACCTCGTGGTAGGGGCAGGCAAAAATAACCAGATTGTTAAAAAAAAATTCCAAAAATCATATTTAAAAAACCCTTAAAATCAAATCATTTGAGGTATTTAGCACATTAAATTTTCCAAGGTTGTTAATACAATTATAACCAGTTCTGAAGTCCATCTATCCTCAGCAAAATAGAAAAAAGCTGTTTTTTCATATATGGGCTTATTCACAATAATATTTTTTTCAACACAGTTATAGGGGAAAAACAACAGAATTTCAAAACTCAGTACATTCAAAATAAATTCAATCAACCTTCAGTTAACAGAATAATATTCAATCCAGTAATATATGAACTTAAAATCACAAAGTTAAACCTTAAACAAAAAATGCAATAGAATACAGAGATTTTTTTATAAACCATTGGAGTCTGAAATGCCTTAGAATATAGCCTTTAGTCTCTTCAAAGTTCCTTGGGGTTTTTTTTTTGTTTGTTTGTTTGTTTTTAATTATCCATTTAAATGTCTATTGTCCGAAGGTAGAGTAGTAAAGGCTAGGCTATGGGGTTCAAGGGATCCGTCCAGGGCCCCATAGCTGGGAAGCATCGGAGGCCAGATTTTAACTAGAGACCTCCTGTCTCTGGGCCTGGCTTCCAGTTCGCTGGGCCACCCATTTTCCTCCCCAAAGTTAAAGTTGAATCTTTGGGCTGAGTCTGCTCCCAGACAGGCAGGTAAAATCAATGAAATTGCCAGAAGAGTCAAAAATCCTTTTAAACAGCCCATTGCTTTTTAGGTTTCTGTTTGAAAAGTCTGTTTCTTCTCTCTAGTCTTTTCTCTCTTTCCCCTCTGATACCCCTGTGGCCAATACCCCCAGCCACGTGGAGGCTTAGCCTAAGGGAAAATTGCCCGGTCTCCTTTCCCTCTGGTCTCTCCCCTCCGCCCACGTGGCCAATACTGTTACCAGCTGGTCGCAATGAGTCCTGAGCGATCTGCTCCAAGGATCTGGGTGATGACCCGGCTGGGGTCATGCTTGTGGGTCTGGGGCGCAGAAATAGGCAGGCAGCGGCTGGTGAGAGGCCAGGAGCTGGAGCGGCTGCAGGGGTGGGCAAGGCCGGGACCAGGTACCAGGTGAGGACGATCAGGGCTGCAGGCTGAGGCAGGAAGCGGCGGGGCAGGTCCAGAGCCTGTAGCAGCTTTGCGAGGGTAGAAAACCTTGGCCAGAGGGATATGGCTCAAAAAAAAATTTTTTTTTTCTAGGTACTAGATATTAAAACTGAATTTAAGATCAGAAAAGAAATCAGAAGACTGAAAGTTCTTTTTTCCATTAGGTCGCCAACACTGTAAAGATTAAAATTTAGGGGAGATGGGGAGACTGAGGCAGGTAGAAATTAGTTTCTCTCTGCAAGGAATATATATTTTTTAGAGGTTTATTAAAGGTTAAAGATTAAGAATATACAAGTAAGAAACATGTGCCTAGGCCAGAGGCCTAGACAAAATAACCTCACATCATGGAAGAGACGCCTCTGCTCCAAAAACGGAAGTCCAAAAAGCCCGAGCCCTTCAAAAGCCTTTGCTTAAATATCTTCTTGATCTCGGCCCAGGTGAGATTACAAGGCATTCTGGGGAAGTGGAGCAAAGGCTCATGGGGATTGTAGTCCTGTATTCGAGTCTATTTTTTACACCTTCCTGTGTGTATCTTTGTGTGACAAGGATTATTCTATTTAATTTATTTCTATTTCTTCAAGTATATGTTAGTACCATCATTGATCCCCCTCATTTTTTCTTTCTTTTTTTTTCTCCCTCCAAATCATGTTAATGCCCTGATCTTTCCCTATGGGTGATTCTTCTGATTACTGTATTAATGCATACAATTTTTGAAAGTTACAGATAACATTTCCCCCATCTGTTAGTATATATGATTTGATCTAATTGTAACCCCTATAGAAAAGAGTTTGGATAAAAGAAAAAAAAACACTTTTCTCCTTTTCCCTTTCTTTCATATTTACCTTTTCATGTTTCTCTTGCTCTTTGTGTTTGGATGTCAAACTTTCCACTGAGTTCTGGTCTTTTCTTTGCAAATACTTGGAAATCTTCTATTTTTGTTGAATGCCCATACTTTTCCCTGGAAGTATATAATCAGTTTTCATGGGTAACTGATTCTTGGTTGAAGACCCAGTTCTCTTGTGTTTCTGAATATTGTGTTTCAGGCTTTGTGGTCTCTTAGCATGTTCACTGCTAGGTCTTGTGTAAACCTTATTGACACTCCTCTGTATCTGAAGTTTCCCTTCTTAGCTTCTTGTAAGATTTCCTCCTTAGCTTGGAAGCTCTTGAATTTGGCAGTTACATTCCTGGGGGTTGTCTTTTGGGGATTTAGTATAGACGGTGTTCTATGATCCATTTATATTTCCATTTTGTCCCCTTACTTGAGAACTTCAGGGCAATTTTCTTTGATGATTTCTTGTAGTATGGCATCGAGATTTTTAGTTATCTCTGTTTTTCCAGGTAGACCAATAATTCTCAAGTTGTCTCTCCTTCCTCTGTTTTCTTGTTCTCTCACCTTGTCAGTGAGATATTTTATGTTTTCTTCTAATTCATTAGTTTTTTGCCTTTGCTTTATTAACTCTTGCTGTTTTGCAAGATCATTGTCTTTCAGTTGCTTAATTCTGGTCTTTAAGGACTGATTTTGCTTTTCAGTTTGGTCTGCCCTTCTGTTTGAGGCTTCCAGCTCTTTCTCCAATTGGGAGTTCTTGTCTGTCAGGCTACTGACCTCTTTCTGAATTGTTTTCCATTTTTCTTGCCAGAAGGTTTCCATCTTTTGTATAAACTCCATGTTGAGTTCTTCCAGAGCTTGTGGATAATTTCCATTTTTTGTACATGTTTTGATTTTGTTTGAATTTCATCCTCTTTTTCCTCTGTAGCCTGGGTTTTCCCTCCATAAAAGTTTTCAATAGTCACTTTTTTCCCTTTCTTCTTGGAGGGTTGATCTTGGGCAGTGTGAGCCATCCCTTAGGTGGTTTTCCCTTTCCTTTTTAGTCAGAGGTCTGAGTGAGATGGGTGGGTTTTGATACTTTTGCCTCAGACTGGTTCTTCCCAGCCTCCACACACCCACCCCCATGCTCTGTGGTCTCTTCTCTCCAGTGCTCAGGAGTCTCCTGTAATACACTTCTGAGGGGTAGTTCCCTGGTAGCCCTTTTCAGTTCCCTAGGACACTGGCGTGCCACCCCCCCCTCACTACAGCAAGGAGTGGAGCTTTGGCCCCAGGCAGTTTCTACAGTTTCTAGAGTCTCAACCTTTTTTGCACTTTGCAAGGGCCCCCGCAGTCTGCGTGCTCTTCAGTGCACAGGGGTCTCCAGTGAAACCTCTCTGATAGAGTGGTTCCTCACTCACTCACCGTCTCTGGTGAGCACGCTGCCTCCTACTCTGGTTCCATAGGTGAGGTGGGGCAGGGTAGCTCAGTTCGCGTTTTTGTGCAAGTTTTTCCTCCTTCTTATAGTGTGGAAATGTTCAAACCCCATGTACCTTTGTTGCTGTGGCATACTGGAGAGTCCCTCCATTCTTCCAAGGATTATTTTTATGATCTTTTGATGTAGTCTATTTTGTTCCGTGCTGGTGGACAGGAAGAGATTCACATCTAGATTGCAGCCATGTTTACCTGGAAGTCTATTCTATTTCATTAAATGATTATTTCCCCCTAAAAAAGAATATGCTCAGTTTTTCTGGTTAGGTGACTCTTGGTTATAAACCTAATTTGCCTTCCAGTATAGCATAATCTAAGCCTTTTGATCATTTTAATGTAGAAGCTGATACGTCATCCGTAATCTTGACTCTGGCTGCATGCATTTTTTTCTTTCTGCATGCTTACAGAATTTTCTCCTTAATTTTGGGGCTCTTGAATTTTGGTATGATATTTCAAGGAATTGTCATTTGGGGATTGATTTCAGGAAGTAATAGATAGATTCTTTCCATTTCTATTTTACCCACTTGTTAGAGAATATCAGGTTAATTTTTGTTTTAAAATTTCTCATGATATGATGCATAGGCAATTTTTTTGCTTGTTTATTTTCATTAAGATTTTCAGATTGTCCAAAAATGTTTTGATTGTCTTTCCTGGATTTGCTTTCAAGGTTAGATATTATTTTCAATGGAATGGTTAATGTTATTTTTTCTTTTTTTGTTCTTTTTTATTTGTTTTTCTTTTTTTTTTGTTTCTTGATGTCTCAAGAAGTCATTAGTCACTCTCAACAATATACAATATTTAGGAATTTATATACCAAGACAAACACAGGAATTATATGAACACAACTACAAAATACTTTTCAGAGAATTAAAATTAGATTTAAATAACTATAAACATATTAATGGCTCATAAGTAGGATGAGCTAAGACAATAAAAAAGACAATCTTACCCAAATTAATCTACTTATTCAGTGCTGTATCTATTAAACTACCAAATTTTTTATAGAAAAAAATTATAACAAGTTCAGATGGAAGAATGAAAGATCAAGAATATCAAGGGAAATATTGAAAAAATATGAATGATGGGGGCCTAACAGTATTAGAACTTAAACTGTAATATAAAGAAGTAGTTATAAAAACAATAAGGTACTGGCTTAGAGAAAGGAGGATGAATCAATAGAATAGAGTAGGGGTAAATGACTTTACCAAGCTATTGTTTGATAAACACAAAGGTCCAGCTTTGGGGAAAAGAATTCGCTGTTTGACAAAAACTGCTGGGAAAATTGGAAAAAGAGTATGGGAAAAATTAGGTTTAAATCAACATTTACACCCTATACAATAAATTCACAACTAAATGACATAAATATAAAGAGTGAAATAATAAATAAATTAGATGAACATAGAATAGTTTATCTGTCAAATCTGTTAGAAAGGAAGGAATTTAATACCAATCAAGAGATACAGAACATTGCAAAATGTAAAAAGGAATAATTTTGATAACATAAAATTAAGATTTTGTACAAAGAAAACCAATGCAACCAAAATTAGAAGGGAATCAACAAATTGGGAAAAAAAAATCTTTATAACAAAAACCTCAAACAAAGGTCTAATTTCTCAAATCTATAAAGAGCTAAATAAATTTTACAAAAAAATCAACCCATTCCCCAATTGAAAAGTGGACAACAGACATGAATAGGCAATTTTCATATAAAGAAACCAAACTGTCAATAAGCACATGAAAAGTGTTCTAAATCTCTCATAATTAGAGAAATGCAAATCAAAATAACTGAGCTACCACTTCAAACCTAGCAGATTGTCTAATATGACAGCAAAAGGAAGTGATAAATGTTGGAGAAGATTGGGAAATATTGAGATACTAATACACTCCTCCTGGAGTTGTGAATTAGTCTGTTCAGGAGGGTAATTTGGAAATATACCAAAAGAGCTTTAAAAAAAAATGCCTTCCCTTTGACCTCGCCATACCATTGCTGGATTCAAACACCAAAGAGATAATAAGGGAAAATACTTATACAAAAATATAGCCGCACTTTTTGTGGTGGCAAAAATTGGAAAATGAGGAGGTGTCCCTCAATTGGGGAATGCTGAATGAATTGTGGTATATGATGGTGATGGAATATTCGTGTGCTTAAAGGAATAATGAACTGGAGGAATTCCATTTGAACTGGAACAACCTCCAGGAATTGACGCAGAACAAAAGGAGCAGAACCAGGAGAACATTGTACACAGAGGCTGATACATTATGTCACAATCAATTGTAATAGAATTTTCCACTAACAGTAATGCAATGACCCAGGACAACCCAGAGGAACTTATGAGAAAGAATGCTGACCACATCCAGAGAAGGAACTGTGGAAACGGAAACACAGAATAAAAGCATAAGATTGATCATGTGGTTTGAGGGGGCTATGATTGGGGTTTTGATGTTAAAAGACAACTCAAATGAAACATAACATGGAAATAGGTTTTGAGCAATGATACATGTATAACCCAGTGGAACTACTTGTTAGTTCTGGGAGTGGGGAGGAGATAGGCTGGGGGGAGGAAGAATCATAAATCATGTAATCATGGAAAAATATTCTAAGTTTTAAAAAAAGGAAGAAAACTATCTCTGAGTTAAAATAAGTGGCTGGATCAAATTTTATTTTGAGTTGGAAAAATAAAGGCAGGGATTGCAATCGTTATCTCAAATAAAGGAAAAGAAAAATAGTTTTAATTAAAAGAAATAATCTGGGAATCTACGTTTTCTAAAATGTACCATAGACAAAGAATTAATATCAATATTGAACATATATGCAAGAAATGACCAGATGTGTGGACAATGATCGTATAGAAGTGAAAAAAAAGCTCCCTGAAAGCCAACTCATTTATTCATGCCATGAGATCCTCTGACACAAAGGCAACACATGTTAAAATACTATTTTAGAAAATTTTGATGCATTTGGAATCAGAAGATATAGGTTCAAATTCTTATTTTTAGACTTAGTAGATGTCTCACCACAGATAAAGCATTTAACTTGAAGCTCCATTTTTTAATCTACAAAAGGAGTATAATAATTATTCACAACTAATGGCAACAGTTTGTTGTATGAAAAGCACATTGTAAACATTAAAGCAATGTGCAAATTTAAAGATAGGGAATATTTCTATCTTAAATGATGATATCCATGAAGAAAAGAGCTATCTTATGTAACTTTTGTATTACCCACAATACATAGAACAGGCTTTAGTTTGAAGATTTTGTATTATCCCTCTACACACACACACACACACACACACACACACACACACACACACACCCCACATCCTTCTAGCACAGTAATGAGGTGACACAGAAGCTGACTTTGCAAATACTTATTGCAGATTGTGCAATAGTAATATAAAATTTAAATTTAGGTTTTATGCTAAATATGAGAATTCTAAAGTAATATTGTGGTTCCTGATTTTAAAAAAATAACTTGTCACAAGTCTGTTAGCTGCTCTTAATAATTTAGTTTAATAGAGATATAGTGAAAAAGAGAAATGTAGGAAGGAAGTAGAAATTATTGTCTAGCTAGATACTCTATAATTTCTTTCTGAAGAAGTCCAATTCACCACATAGCAAAGACTCTCAAGTCTCTATCTCCACATGGAGTTTTGGTAGTCTCTTAAGCCAGGAGTCGAAGTAGTATCTCCAGCAAGGGTCCCACCAACAGCCTCATCCAGGAAAGGAAGACCTTTCTGGATGCAATCTCTCCAAAAGCCAAGAAATGAAGGCCAGCTACAGCTCACTGAAGCAGAGTGTCCAAAGATCAGCTCCAAAGGAGAAGAAGTTCCAAGGAGAAGTCCCTTTGACAGGACATTCAGGACTTTTTATAGACCTTTTTCCATGTCACTTCCTGTCCCTTCCCCACTTTATGGAAAACAATTGCAGTCTTTTGATTTGCCTAGTACTGCTTAGGGGCATGGCAGTGACTTCTGGAGTTGTCACCCACTTTAGCAAGTGACTTGTGAACTCTCATACTTAGTGACTGGAAAGGTACTAAGTAGGGGTACTTAAGTTTTTGATTATTTAACTAAAAATAGGCAAGGGGAGAGTTAATCCTATCTTCACAGTAATTACATATAGACATTTTGAGAAAAGAAAAAAAAAACAGATAATCAATTTCCCAAATGACTCAGAAATTTCAAGTACAAGGTCTTACATTCTTTGGTGGGATATGGAACAACAACAACAACAAAGTTGTGATTTTCTGAAAGTAATTTATGTTTATATGCAGAAACCTTCCAGAAAAGTCCAGAATGGGGGCAGCTAGGTGGCTCAGTGGATTGAAATCCAGGTTTAGAGATGGGAGGTCCTGGGTTCAAACTGATCTCAAATACTTCCTGGCTGTGTGATCCTGAGTAAGTCACTTAACCCTCATTGCTTAGCCCTTACCACTCATCTGCCTTGGAATGAATGCATAGTATTGATTTTAAAATGGAAGCTAAGGGTTTAAAAAAAAGTCCTAAGTCTAACATGAGGTTTAATAAGCTAGTAGCATTGAAACACTTACATAATAGGTAATACAAACCTAGGAAACTAAGCTGTAAAGTGTGAAGATAGGATTAACTCTCCCCTATTTTTAGTTAAAGTCAAGAACTTAAAGTACTCCTACTTACCATTAAGTATGAAAGTTCACAAGACATAAGAGTAAATGAAAACTCCAAAGTTCACTTTCCCCACCCCCTTGGACAGTGCTAGGCAAATAGAAAGACTGTCATTCATTTCTGTGAAGAAGGAGGAGTGAAGGGAAGTGACAGGAAGTGAAGTAGAAAAAAGTGGTATTAAAGGAGACCAACATGGTGTAGCATTCATCCTTTTCCTGGCTTCTGGAAATATTGGTTCCAGAGACTGATTCCCTTCCTGGCATTTGGATAGATTGGTTCTGGAGACTCCTTCCCTGGCTCTAAGGAGACTTTTTCCCTGGATCCTGTGCCAGCTTGCTAGGTGAATGACTGAGATTCCTGCCTTGGCTTTGGAGGAGTCTGCCTTGGTGGCACCCTGGATGAAGAGACTCCTGGGACTTCTGACTGAGGATTACCCAGGAATCCAAGAGGATACAAAGTCTTGGGGAAGCCCTACCAGAGTTGAGCCTGGCTTCTCAGCAGTAGGACTGGTAGATTTTTTTAGAATTTGTCTCTTTATCTACATTTTTCCACTTTCACTCTTTCTACCTCTTCATAAATAAAGCTGCTAAAAGTCATTTTGATTTAAGGTATATTTTTTAAAATCAGCAACCATAATATTATTTTAGAATTCTCATATTTATCATGAATCCTAAATTTAAACTCTTACAAAAGGATATGCCTTTGTACATACATAAAAATGAGAAGAGGCTGTGATTTCCCTAGAATTAGAAATTCTCTCCACCACCATAAGTAGATAATAACTCATTTATGGTTAAATATATGGAGTTGTTAGGGGATAAATAGTATGTAAGTGGCTTGCCAAATTTTGCACACCTAATAAGTGTCAGAAGCCTGGCAATCTATACAGCAGACAATAGTGCCTCTGCCAGGCACAGAAGTTACTTGATAACTATTTATTAACTAGAATTTAAAAATTGAAAGAGACACAATTTGAGAAACAGAAAAGACTGGAGAAAACATGGAAGCCAGTATTGTAAATGGCTAGTTCTGAGTTCTTTGATCAGGCTGATCTTTTCTTTTTATCTCACAAATGCAACCTGAATTTTAAAGGTTAAAGCTGATAGAAATGTTTGTTTTAATATCTTAGGACTGTGTTGAACAGAAAGAAAAAATAGATTTCACATTAAAGATAAATATGAAATATCTCTTTAGCCCAGTGGTCATATACATATACCTAGAAAAACATCTCATTTTAAAAAAGCTTAAAATTCATATTTTCCAAAAGAAATGTAGGTTAAGTAAGCAAATGAAGTATGGATTCTAAATTAGTTAATGAAGTCATTAGTTGAAAGACCTATAAGCAAGAAACAGAAATTTTCTCAGTAGTTTATATTAAGCTCTTGTAACGTGAATTGAGCCAAGATCAAATATTCTAATGTTACCAGAATGGAAAGGGAAGCAAATACCCAGGAAAATGGAATTAAGTTATAAATGGAAACAAAGGGATCATATGAAATCCAATTATGATACATGAAACAGAATAGAGAACAGAAGCATTGTCATATAACTGTCACTCACAGTTATGTATATCTTATGTTCTATGTCCTATAGCTCCAGGTATTATTTTCCCAAAATAAAACTATAAAAAAATCAGGAAAATCCCAATTCAAGAAGGACCTGTATATTTTTAATATACATATTTATGCACATTCTATTTCTGCCTTTAGAATGTAATATTCTTGAGGATAAGAATTGTTTTATTTTTGCTTTTATATATTCAACATATCAGTTCATGCTATATAATAAGTAATTAATAAATTAATTTTTAATTGATTGACTAAATGGTTGATGCTGCTTATTATATTATATTATATCCACATGACCCCCAAATTCTACTTCAAAATACCACACAGTCTATAGCAACACAGCTATAATCAGATCTGATTATTTGCCTCTAATTGTTAAATTTGTACATGTTCACAGTAGTGGGAAAAAGAGGCAGTGACATTAAGTTCCATACTCCTACCTCCAGTTCTTTTTGCATCAATGCTTAGTATAGAGCTAAGGCCAGTCATCTCTATATTTGCTCTAGCACTCAGCATCTCAGCTTTTACTTTAACACTTGCCACTCACTGAATTGTGGTAAAAATGGAGATTTTGAACCCTAGACTTCAATCCCCAGAGTCCGTGGTATTTCCCAGAATTCCCTATAATCTCACCTGAGTCCCCATGTTGGCGAGATCACAATTTGTATTTAACTGGTAGAAATGCCTCCCACATGCTCTTCTCTTCCTTCCTTTGCAATGATGTAACAAGTATAGTGGTAAGCTAAGAATGGGGATTTTAAATGGGCTAATCAGACATGGGCATGTGGTTTTTATTTTGTATCCTTGATTTCTAATGATCCTTAATAAATCTCATAAAATATAATAATTTTATTATTAGAGATACAATTTAATTTTTACAGTTTTTTTGGCAACCACTTGGATGAGAACTTCTCAATTTTTTTAAGATAGCCTAGATAATTTTTAAGCCACTTTTCTCCTGGCAACACTTTTCACCCACCTTCGCAGTTTCTGATTCAGCTTCCTGCTGCTGCCTGCTCCTGCCTTCAGCCATTCCTTGACCTTCTTGACCCAGATTGCTCTCCAAGCCCTGGCCCCAGCCCCAGAAACAATTCTGATCTTTGACCTCCAAGCCAGATCGCCCCAGGCCCAGCCCCAGGACCCAGGCTGCTGGTAGATGCCCCTGTGTCATCAGAATCACAAGCCAACTGGTAAAAACACAGGTGTTCTTTCCTTAGGCCAACAATTAACCTCCATGTGGCAGGGGACCTGGGGTGGGGGAGGAGAACAAGGAGAAGGAAGAGACTTTTCCAAACAGGGAGTTGATTACATGTATGATGTATTCTATGAGAGAGCAGTGCATTGCCTATTTCAAAGGATGGTTTTTGAGTGCACTTTTCCTTTTACTTATCTTACCAGAGATTCAGGGGAGAAATTCGTCTCCCTGCAACTCTTTGCCATTTGGGCCTGCCCAATTTGAGATTCCTAAAACCTATATTCTTTCTCAATATGGGGAATTCCACAGTATTGACAAAAGGAATCTCAATGGATTAAAAAAAATGAACTTTAAAGGGACTGGAGGTTATACTTTTTTAAGACTTTCTAGACTCCAATGTTTTATAAAAATCTCTGTATTTTATTGCATTTTGCTGATTGTTTTGTTTAAGATTTAATTTTGTTGATTTTAAGTTCATATATTGTATTCAATACTATTCTGTTACACTGAATCATTTTAATGTACTGGGTTTTAACTACTGTTATATTCTGTTGATTTTCCCCTATAACTATACTGAACAAACATTATTGAATAAGCCCCTATATAAAGCAGATTGTTTTTTTTTTCTATTTTGATTTTGTAAATTGTCATATAGAGGATAGATGGACTTCATCAAAACTGGTTAAAATTGTATAACAACCTATGGAAAATTTAATAAGCTAAATGTCTCAAATTGATTTTAAGGGTTTTTAGATGTGCTTTTTTAGTTTTTTTTTTTAAACAACTGATCATTTTGCCTTCCTCTAACAGGAGGTAAAATCCATTTTAGTAGCTGAAGTGAAATACAATTATAATCCCCACCTCCCACATTTATAAAAATGTGAATGGATGGGACATCACAGTCTCAAACCAAAGGAGTTGGGAAGTTAATCCCAGGGAATGCTACCCCTGGATGGCTCCCAAAAGAGGAGTATCTCTCATTTATAACTCTTCAGCTCACTACTTCCACCAGAACAATCTAGATTTCTTGATGATGTTCTAGACCCAAATAAGTTTTACTTTGTTTAAAAACCTATTTGCCAATGTTGAAAGATTTGCTATGTCTGTAAAAATTGTGGTAAATATCCATCAGTTCATAGAGGTTTTTTTTTATGTCATACAGAAACTTATATGGAATATGATAGTGGGTTTGTTTGCTATTGTAATTAAATGGGCTATTATAACTTTGGAGATTTTGATACTTTTGAATGTACATTACCTGTGTATTACTGTTCTTTATAAAAAATCTGTTACTCTGTGAAATTAATTTGCTTGTACTGTGATAGAAGCTGGCACTAGAGAAAAAGTGCAAGACTAAAGAGTATATGAAATTAATCACCTTGATGGGGGAGGGGCCACAGGAGTGAATTTCCTGAGGAGAGAAGACTCTGGTTGGAAAGCAGTGAGGGTCTCTCCCTCTTGAGACCTTGAAGAGAGAAGATGGATAAAGACTTTCTCCTGAGGGTTACCCATTTTTCCTGTTGGTGACTAGAAATCTTTCTCCCCAACACTTTCCAATTGAAGGGACTTTTTGAAGAGAAACCTGAGCAGATTTTTATCTCATCTCAGCTCCTTTTCCAAAGGGTGAGGCTGGAGTTTCCCCACAAATTCAAGGAGGGGGGGGGAAGGGTTTAGATAGAAACAGGGACCCCCTTCTCCCACTTTCCTTTTCCCATTCTTCCCTGCCCATTATTCCTTTTGTATTACCTTGATTGAGTTAACATTAAAAGTTATCTGTTCCCCAAGCTGAGTGTGAGTGAACAGATCAAGGGGAGACCTTTTCGGTCTCGAGTAGTGGAGGGGGGACAACAGGGATAAAAGGGAATTGGGGAGAGCAGCTTTAGCAAAGGAGGGAAGGCAGAAGGGGAGAAAATCTTCAAACCCCCTCTCCTCTCTCTGAGCCAACCCATTACATCTGCTGCCTCCCCTGAACTCCACTTTGTGGGGAAAAGGGGGATTCTCCTCTCTTTCTTCTCTCTTACATCCCTCTCCATACCTTGGAGTCCAAGCCTCCCTTCCTTTTTAAAAAAAAATTTTTTTTAAACAGTACTCACAGTAGATCATGGCCAGGTATGAAGAGGAAATTAATCACATTTTGGGTGAGAAACCTTGTATTCTACATTTTCTTAGCTGACACAGTATGTCAATGATTATAAGTTACATTTTTATTTTTAAAACCCCTTTATTATTATATTTTCTTGCATGTGCAACATACTATTTCAGTTTTTTTCTCTAGTTTTTGTATTTGAAGCACATCACCAGTATTAAGATTTTCTTTAACTTTTTTTTGATTTTGCAGTAATATAAGTTTAGAATATTTTTCCTATAATATCAATGCATACCCCAAAAACTTGAGACTATAAAACGATGTCATTAATTGTTTTAAAAAAAATTATGGGACTTTGCTTAATGATTCTATCTGATTCCAGGACAAGAGAATATAAAAAGAGTCATTGCACAGTGCAAAAGAAGCACAAAGCTAAGCTGCATAATGCCAATCAAGCACAAGGTCAGAGACCAACCAATCCCAATGGGGTTGAT
Source organism: Monodelphis domestica (assembly GCF_027887165.1). Taxonomy (NCBI): domain Eukaryota; kingdom Metazoa; phylum Chordata; class Mammalia; order Didelphimorphia; family Didelphidae; genus Monodelphis; species Monodelphis domestica. The sequence continues at coordinate 63,834,351 of NC_077230.1, forward strand.
GAAAATTTCCATGACAAGAGGACTTGAACATGTTTGGGGTTCTAGATTGCGGCTTTTTAACATGTGTTAAAGGCAAGTCTTCCTTGTTCCACATTCTACCAAGTATCTCAAATTTGGCTCCTACCTGGCTCCTATAATCTAGTCCCTTTTCTTTCTTTCATAATGTGGCAAACTTTCTGTAGTCCTGGCTACTGACTGGGTAAAGGCATCATTGATTCAATCATTTTAATTGGGCCCTTATTCAAGGACCTGTTATAGATTTATTTTTCCTTTACTTAGAATTTTTACACATAAGACTTTAATAATCTAAATTTCATCCAGAATTTATCTTTTTTATTTGGATTTTTTTGATGTTTTTGATTTCTATTGCCAATTGATTCATATATCTCATGATTCAGCCATGCATCCCTAAGTGATACTGGTGTTTTTCAATCACCCTCTTGGGGGGGGGGGAGTATAAATTATTATTTTTTAAATTGCAAAGTTTTAATTCCTTTTGAGAGTAATTTTAGGTTAAGAAACATGCTACCTCTACGAATCCAGAAAGTGAACTGTTTGGAGAAGACACCATGAAGAGATGCCTCCACAGAAAACATGCTACACCAGAAGATCCAGAGTTAACTTTGGGATTTGGAGATTTGAACTGTGTGTGGTTTGAATTCATTTGTTTTGTATGTGTACTCTTATGCCAAAGGGGACTGTCCCCTAACGGCTGTTTGTCAATGCACCTAGCAATTATTGGTTTTGTTCTCTTTTCCTCTTATCCTCAAATTATTGTAATTTCATAGCTGGTATGTTTACAAGACCCATTGGAGAGAGACAAGTGTTCCTCGGGCCTCAGGCGGGTATGTAAAAATGGAGATTTTGAACCCTAGACTTCAATCCCCAGAAGTCTGTGGTATTTCCCAGAATTCCCTATAAACTCACCTGAGTCCCCACATTGGCAAGATCACAGTTTGTATTTAACTGGCAGTAGTGCCTCCTACATGTTCTTCTCTTCCTTCCTTTGCAATGATGTAGCAAGTATAGTTGTAAGCTAAGTGTAGGGATTTTAATTGGGCTAATCAGCCATGGGCACGTGGTTTTTATTTTGTATTCTTGATTTCTAATGATCCTTAATAAACCTCATGAAATATAATAATTTTATTATTAGATATATAATTTAATTTTTACAGTGTTGAATTTTATTCCATAGACTCTTCCACTTTCCTTCAGTTCCACTATATTTGTTCAATGCCTTTCATACTGAACTGACGCAAGTTCATTTTGCAATGCTACTTCCTGGTTCCTTTCATCAGTTCTGGAAAAGGACTTCAGGAATAACTTATATTTATATTCCTCCTAAGATTCAGTTGCATAATGGATGCCCCTTCTATAGCCTTCTCAACCTCTGAAATCATTCCCTTTATTAGTTCTATCCATTTTCCATTGTAGCTGCACAGGGAATGTTGGGGTCAATTATGTCCTATGAGATGTCTGAATTGAAAGTATTAATAGCCTCTATTCAAGGTTGGGGATCTTGTCTTTGTCCCTCCTCCATCCTTCTTGTGTAAGTATTACTGAGTTGTGAACTAGTCTTTTCCTCTGTCCTTTTTGTATTTGAAGAGTTATCTTCATCCTTATGTATAAGGAGACCTATCTAATGTTTTCTCAGATGTAGACAATAATTGGTGTACTCTTCCATTGCCATACAGTGTCTTGAAAGCTGGGTTCCCATTGTTAAAGGAAGACAAAGGAGGCATATCAAGCAAATGTCTGGTGATGTCAGAAGCAGATTATAGCTCACATTACCCATCAAGGCAGAAGTTATTGGCACCAATGAACAAAATTGCCCATAGAGGGTAGAAAATGAAGACAAAAACAAAATGTGGGTCCAAATCAGCTGAATCTAGGAGTATTATGGGTATTTTAGAACTCTATCTAATCCTGAGTGACCATTTTTAGCCTTTGCCTCTTTCTACATTCTGCTTTCCTGTTCTAAGTTTACTATAATCTACATTGATAGTTTTGATGGTCATTTTTCCATGCTGAGAATATAAGCAATATGGCAGGTGAATTATAGCTTTATGGGCTCAGGATATCCCTGAATGTCTCCAAGGCCACTTCTAGTGTCTCTGGACACATGTTCAATCCTTCCTCAAATGTAGATTCCATCATTCAGTTGGATGAACAGATCCATGAAACTTATCAAATGGTGGACAGGGTACACTCCCAGGACATTAAAAATCTCCAGTAGGAACACACTCTGTGAGACCAAGAATGATGCAATTTATTCATCTCTGATATATGTTTAACACTAATTTTATAAGTCCATTTGCTGTATTCCCCTATTACTACTCTGATGGTTCCTCATTGCCTCTAGGGAAAATGTAAGTTCCTCTGTCTTTTAAAAACCTTCAGAAATTGGCCACAATATATCTTCCAAATATTCTGATATATATATATATATATATATATATATATATATATATATATATATATATATACACACACACACATATATATATATATATTTCTTTTTCCTATACTTTATTCTACAGTCTAGCCAACTGATCTTCTTATTGTTTCATACATACAATATTCCATTATTCACCTCTGCGCCACTGCACTGGCTATTCCCCATTCCTGGAATATACAATCTCCTCATCTTGACCTAAAATCTCTTGTTTCCTGCAACAATTTGAGAAAGCATCAACTTTTACATGAAACTTTCTTGGCATCCCAGATATTAATTCCACACCCTCCAAAAATAACATGTACTGACTGATTCTATACAAATTTTGAGATATAAGAAGCAGTGTGGCATAATGGATGGAGAGCTGGCTTCAAAATTGGGAAAATTTGGGTTCAAGTCCTATCTCTGATGCATACTTACTATGAAATTGTGAGCAAGATTCAGTGAGGGAGGATGGAGGGAAGAGAGAGATAGACAAAAACAAAAAGAGAGTGATATATGGGGACAGAGAAAGTCAGATAGACAGAGAAAGAGATAGAAAGGCTAACATGGATATAAAAGAGATATCTAACTTTGTGTTAATATAGCTGTTGTTGTTACTAAAATTGTCATGACCCCCTTATGTCCTGAATCATGAGTCCCTTTTTTTTCTTTCCATGGGCATTTATATCCCAAAATAGAACTGGAAAAGCTCAGAAAATGCCCAAATCAAAGAAATGGAATGGGTCTAAATGCAATGAATTATATTTTTTTACTTTGTCCACAGTCATTTCGCTCTCTCTCTCTCTCTCTCTCTCTCTCTCTCTCTCTCTCTCTCTCTCTCTCTCTCTCTCACACACACACACACACACACACACACACACACACATAATGGAGACAAAAGGCTTATTTAATATGTTAATTATCATCATCATTGTAGTTATATAGAACTTAAAGGTTTGTAAAGCATTTTATCTCATTTGGTCATCATAACAACTCTATGAGGTAGATTTTATCATTAACCATAGTCTACAGATGAGGAAACTGAGAACTGAAAGAAAGCATATTATTTTCCCCAAATCACACAATTAATAAGGGTTTAAGGCAGGATTCAAACTGAGTTCTTCCTGACTCCAAGTTTATTAACTAACTACAACACTCTGTTTATAATGTCACTTACTTGTTTCTATTCAGAGGTTTTTTTTTGTTTGTTTGTTTCATTTTAGTTAATGAAAGTATACAAATCTGAGGTTGACCAGCTCTGTTTTGTCATTAGCTCTTACCATTTCAACTCTCAACAATGGGTGACATTGAATAAGTTACTATTACCTAAATAAGTATATTAAGGAAGATTCATTCCGAGATTTTTCTGACTTCACATGCAGAGTTCTAGCCATGATGCCTATTTCTCTACCCAATTTTTTGAAAATTGTCACCACTGTGACTTATGTACTAAAACTCTTTTTGAATCCTTCTGACTTTCCAAGTGACTACCACTCCAGCATACACTCTACACCCTCCTTGACTTTATCAGATTCTCACTCCATGCACTAGTTCAGTCACTCTGACCTTAAATTTTTCAGTCAAGTATCTATCACTACACTGAGACAAGTCTCTAAAAAATAACCTCATCAGTGAGAGATTTGAGAAGTGACTTTAAATTGGATGTGCTTACAGCTGCCAGCTCATAGTGATTCCTTCTTGATCCACATCCTCACTCAAGATATTTGGGGAAAAGTCAGAGTATAAAGTTTATAGGTAATAAAATCATGCCTGGTGAAATAATATTTTAATTTTAGCTTTTCAAATTGTAGACCAGTATAAATTTCTGGATTTATAGTTATCCCTGAGATCAAATCTCAAGTTTTCTACTAGCTATGTCACATTGGTGAAACCACTTTATTGCTTTTAATCTTAGTTTCTTCATTTTTGAAATTAAATTTAATTCTATTCACTGATGTCCAAAGCCCCTTGACTTTTAATAATTTATAACTAAAATAAGATAGGAAAGAAAATTCCTTTGTTTTTTTTGTTTTGTTTTGTTTTGTTTTAAAAAACCTTTACTTTTCATCTTGGAATCAATACTATATATTGGTTCCAAGACAGACACGTGGTAAGGGCAAGAAAATGTGGGTCAAGTGACTTGCCCAGAGTTACACAGCTAGGAAGTATCTGAGGTCAAATTTGAACCTAGGACCTCCCATCTCTAAGCCTGGTTCTCAATCCACTGAGCCACCCAGCTGGCCCCAGAAAATTCCTTTGGATGAGTAAATATATTAAGGTTTTTCAGAATAGCAAATCTATGGAGGTTTTCCTGAATTACTTTTCACTTTTCTAAAGCATATTTGTATCTCTTATCTTGCTTTTATTATGAAAACAACTATACAGTAGGTTGGGCATTTTTTGTCTGTATAACTTAGAAATAAAAATAGTGAAGGAACAAATAATAAGTTTGAGTAGAGGTTAAAAGACTTCTATTTCAAGAAGAAGTAATAGTATATGTCTAAAACTATCAAAATATGTAAAAAATTTCATTCAGGTAATTGAGTATAGGGACATGGAGAGTTGGAACTACGAAGATCTAGGTTTGAATGCCAACTCAAATATTTGCTAGTGATTTTGAGTTAGATACTTAAACTCTCTAGTCCTCAGTTTTCTCATCTGTAAAATTAAGAAATTAGATCTAATGGTTTCTGGGTTCTCTTCAACCGTTAAAGAGATGATCCCATGAAATGTGTTCATCAAGATTATTACATAAGATAAAGTCATAAAATTCATCACTATTTCAATTTTATCACTTATAGAAAAAAAGGAAATTCACAAAAAGTAGAATACCATTTACTGTACCCAAATGTTTCAACTACTTACTCAAATGTTCAAAAGACCCATAAAAAATCAATTTACTCCAAAACTTAGAGATTGGAGTTTTGACACCATGAATAGATAGCCAATCATCCATTCCTTAATCGTTGGTGTTCAATCCATAGACCTACAACTAAGCTGATGGTATGTCTCTCTGAACTTGTATTGCCTATTGTTTCCCCGAACCATAGTCTTACAGTTCACCATTGAATTAATACTTGAAGATTTTCCTAAATAGTAGGACAAATCATTAACAATATCTACCTTGTAGAAATAGCTTTTTCTTTGCCCTTGTAAGAAATTGTGCCTACTGTCTAAGTACCAGTATAACAAGGTGCAAAGAGACATAATCAGTAGTCTGATGGTCAGGCAATAAATTATTTTGAACTGACAATCTAGGAAAAATAAAACATAGCCTTCAGTCCTGTGTGGTTCCCTTCCATAGTAATGTGAGTTGAGAAATATGATGATGATGAAGATGATGATGACAATAATTACAATGTGTATTTAGCATTTTAAGGTTTGCAAATCACTTTACAAACAATATGTCTCTTTTTTTTTCCCCACAGCAGTCCTGGGAAGCAAAAATTGTTATTGTCTTTCATTTTACAAATGACAAAATCGAGACAGACAAAGGTTACCTGACCAAGATCACACAGCTAATAAATGTCTGAACAAGAGAAGATAATGATAACATTCACAGAGTATATAGACCATTCATTACATAGCATTGCATACTAACTTAATTGCTGGCAGTCTGAATGAGATCTTTGTCTGATGACCAACAAGTCAACATATACTTGGTGAAATGGAAACACTGACCTCTTCATTATAAATTAAATCAGAAGATAAAGCGAATGCACAGATAAAAAAGAAGGATGGCTCACAGGTTATCCTTAAAATGGTAAATAAAGGAGATGGAGGAATTTTTTCTCATTATACATCCTTGGAATGTTTGACCTTCTCCCTTAATAGTACTAATGATGGGCATAAAACAAAAGAATACCATCAAAATAATCATAGCTAATATACCAATAACTCATGCAGTGGAAGATGAGATACACATATTCAATAATGTGACAAAATTCTTCAAGGTAATACAATGTACTAAAACTTTTCCCTGAAGTGAAAACCAGTTTTGAATAGTCATCTTCTCCTGATCTTCCTATATGACTACAATCACAACAATCTCCAAATGAGTAAAATTGTAGGATCCTCTAAACACATAATCAGCATAAAAGGCTAGTTTATTATTAATTTTTACTTATTTGAAAAAATATATAAAATATGTTCAGATTTATGACCTGAAAATGACATTGTCCAGTCATGTAATGAAATTTAGACATAGAATATAGTCCTTCATTTGTACATAATATTAAAAAACCTAGATGAGGTTATTCGTTACATAGGATGAACTTTTGGATATAAATTACATATTTTAAAAAGTCATTAATAAGTTCTTACACTTTCATTTTTCTCTTTGTATGCTAAAGCCTACCACAGTTCCAGGCACATAATAGTTGCTTGTTGAATGATTGCTTGATTGTACTACTAGAAGAATATTATTTAAATATTTATTTCAATGAATTCATGTATCCATTGAAATATTGAAGTATGATTTCATGTATCATAATTTTTGTATGTATTTGATTGTGACCAAGATTTCAAACAACAGATATATATATCCACATTTGATTTGATATTAACATTTAATTTTGTCACTTATTTTTTCCAAACTGGTGATATCAGTCTATATAATAAAGTCCAAATGTGGAAACATAGCCTCATTTCCAAAATTTGCTGAAAACTTAGATTACAACATTTTCTTCAGTTACTACAAAAGTGAAGTGATTTTCCATTACTACACAACTAGTATATGTCTGTGGCAGAAACAGAATCTGTATCTTCCTGTTTTCAAATTCATTCCTCTATTCTCTATATTATACTATCTCTCTTGACCTAACTCCACTGAAATGTGTTATTGGAGTCACCATCACCACCATTTATGTCTTTCTTCATTCTGCTCTTACAACATTGAAGCAGCACATGGAATTTTCTCAGGAAACCATCCCTATGTAGAACTGCAGATTGATCCTGAGTGATCCAAGGTGGTTCAAGTCACCATCATTTTATGCTCAAGATAAAAGTGAAAGCTGGAGGCATTTGCACATGTACATGTATAAGCAGGTCCCCAGGGTAAACAGATTCCTAGCATCTTTGATATGACCAGTCAAGAGTAAGCTAGATAAGGATGAACAAAGAGGTTGGTAAAATACTTTTGGTGTTCAGGGGCTGCACTTATGAACTCATCAATCATTCTAACTGTTTCTATCCATAGTAAGTGTCCTTTCCCCTCTCTCTGGGGAAGGAGCCTACTACACTGACCAGTCTATATCAGGATATCTGCTAAAAAATACCAGGCCAGATAACAGGGAAAATGTTTAGGAGAAAAGTAGAGGGATATGTCTCTTGCGAGTTATCTAAGTCGCAGGCTTTTTAAATTCTTTCCAAAATCCTATTTTGTACCTACACAGCAGAAAGTCACATATTGGTAATTCTACATTGATTTGAAGAATGGAAGTAGGGAAAGTACATAATCTGAGCAAAAACAAACAAAAAAAAAACACTTCAAGAAGGAATCATACCAGGATAGATTGCAAAGAAAGCAGGGTGAGTGGAGTAATTGCTCAAAGGCAACCTGTGGCATTTGCATCTGAGGGAACTGAGAAAGAGTTCTTACTTTTTTCTAGCTATTAGGGATCCCTACCATCTGGCAGAATCTTACTTTTTGTGGCTCTATGCAGTATATCCCCACTCTGCCTCACAAACATGAGAAGAATTTCCTCACCTCTGTGACTTTGCTATTTCCTATAACTATAGATTTTTCTATCCTCCATCCTTTGACTATTTATTTCTGACATATCCTTCAAAGTCCACCTCAAATATAAGTGTCTTAATGAAATTTTCTAGTTTGTCATCACATCACACTTTATTTCCTACTCTCTAATGTAATTATCATGTCACTGTGTATTGTAGTTATCCATGGCTGTATCTTATATTTCTATCATACAATAAATTTCATGAGGCAAGTGAGTGTGTCTTATGTAAAATTTTTATTTCCCCTAGTTCCAAGTCCAGTGCTTAACTAATAGTGAACACCTAAAAATTATTTAACAAATTGATATTAATCTTGTGGGCAAACATGGGAATATAAACATCATTTATAATATAATTTCTAAGGGGAAAACATCCTAAATTTCAGACACCTGTCTTAGAAACAGACATTTGGAAAACAATCTGCTCATAACTTTTGAACTGCTTATCTTCAGGAAAATAATTAAAATTAATCTGTATCCCTATCACAGAGACTTAGGGAAACAGAGTGATCATCAGAGGTTTGTAATAAACATGCCACTTCAGCCAAATTATTTTCAGCCTTGATAAAGCTTATAGTTTATGAATGGCTTGTTTATAGTCAGTGGATCACTCAACCCCCAAATATTTATGAAATCTTTTAGCTATTGATACCAAGACAAAATGGGGAAAAATACTTGCTCTCAAGTAGTTTCTATTCTTTTGCAGAGACAATATGTATATTAAGGATATTAGTTATGGAAGGCACCAGCAGGTGGAAGAATTAAGAAAGATTTCATAATTGTAAAATGATGTCTGAGGGATGGATGAAGAAAATGAGGGAATTCTATGAGGGAGAATGAATTTCTAGGAGTGTCTTAATTTCCAGCTTGGGGATTACTCAATTCAAAGACACAGAAATGGGAGATAGAGTAAAGAACAGCAAGAAGAATTTGACCATGATGAGAAACATTATACAATAAGCCAAGAATTATAGGTCAGGATTAAATTGTTAAGAGCTTTAAAAGTCAAAAATGTTTCTATATTTAATTTTGGAAGTAATATAAAGCCATTGAAGTTTATTGTAGAGCAAGCTGACATACTTTAGGAAAATCATTTTCAAAATTAAATGGAGATTAAATTTAAATGGGGGGAGACGTAAAAATGGAAGAAAGCTAAGATAAAGGTACAAGGTAAAAAGGTGATGAAAGTAAAAGGGGAGTAAGTATTTGAATGGAGAGAATAGATGTATAAGATAGATTCAATAAATGTAGAGATGAAAAGATTTGACAACAGGTTAGATATATGAGGTGAGTACATCAATCCTATTCTTCACAAGCTTTCAAGACCACTGAAAAGTGATCACTTAGCAATCACATTGATCAATATTTTCCTTACCCCAAGCTGTAGTTTGTCTAGAATTGATATCTTGATCAATAAAAGGCAATTTGTTAGGTTCACCCTTTCTATATTGCCACTTATCTTTGCTTTCAACCCCTTATATTATTATTGTTGTTATTAGCATTATTATTTTACCATTTTATCATTTGTGAACCAAAGATTATTCCCCTTAGCAGAGGCCATAGGAATTCAGTAAGAATTAAATAACATTCCTTTCTCTCCATTTGTCTCAGTCTTAGTTCATTTTTACCATTAAGATACATAAGATAATTCTTACAAAACCATATCAAATTTTTATGTATCTTCCATTACCTGCCCCAGCTTTCACCTTATTTGTATTTCTTTTAAAAAAAAGTTGGTCCAGATACCTAAAACTAATACATCAATGGGTGAGTCATCAAAGGATATAAAAGAATATAAATAAATAGGTATCAAACTACCAATAGCAAAATTTTTTAATTATATTGAAAAATGTTCTGAATAAACTTGAAGATTTGTACCACATTCAGATCATTATCAAAAATTACAAAATTTAATAATAGCCAATGTTGAAGGGAATATTGTAAGATAGGAACACTAAGAAATTATTGGTATATCTTGAATTGACTCAGTCATTCTAGAAATCAAATCACTGTTATGTTAACTAAAGGATAAAAATGCCCTTCAATGGAGAGACTGCACTCCTTAACATACATCTTAAGAATGTCAGCAACAGAAAGATTCTATTTACATTAATTAGTGAAAGTGTTGATACTTTAAACCTATAGGAAAAACTTGGGAAACTAAGTAAATATCCATTCCTTTGGAAATAACTAAACAATTTGTGAAACATGAACATTGCTATGCTATAAAGAGTAACAAATATGCAAAATTCAGAGAAATATGAATAGACATGGATTGATGCAGAATGAAATAACTTAATTAAAATGTATTACATATTTAATATATATGTATGATGTGTGTATGTATTTTCATATCTATGTATGATATATAACAATGAAAACAGTATAAGTGATCAGGGCTTAAAAAGAAACTGAACTCTATTTAATTATAATTAACTAACCACAACCCTGAAGAAAATGAGAGATAATGTACCTTTTCTCTGTCATTACAAGGTTTGTCATGTGTGGAATATCATAAATATTACAAATTGTTGATTATTTGACCATCTTTGCTGAACCATTTATTTTTACTTTTGAATATATGTTATAAGGCAAAGTTTGATGGATAGTGGTGGGATGGGAAAGAGGGATTATATTAAAAATTAAAGATGTATCTAAAGCACTTCATAAACACAGTTCAGTATAAATGTTGATCATTAATGTTGTTACTATTGTTATTAGTGTGTCTTCATACTATAGTAGTACTCTGGACCATCTTTCAGTGTAGTATTTTTTATAACATGTTTCATCATCATTCAGGAAGAAATATCTATTAAATATCAAATATATGTCAAATGTTACATAAAATATACATTGTAAATACATAGGTATATATTTATAAATATGTATCAAATAACATACATATGTACTTTCTATAAAGATATAAATAAAATGGATGTGTCTGTTTATGGAGAGAGACAGGCAAGAGACAGAAAGAAAGCGCCAACATGGGTTATAATGTCCATCCAGGGATACTATCACCAGGTCAGGGCTAGTTGAAGCTCTTATCCATGCTAATATGATCCTCCTATTCCCTCTCCATATAAGGTTACCAAAAAAAACAAAACACCTCAAAACTAATTTTCTACTGACAGTAGCCATTATCATGATTTTCATGTGTGAAAAACAGGATTGTACGTTTCAAATTACTAGCTGCTCCATTTGTAACCCAAGACAAAGTATATATTTCTAATTAACTATAGTTTTATGGAATCAAATAAGTGTTTAAGGAATCAAGCCGACAAATAATTTCCAATTCACCAAAGTATTCACCTCTTTTAGAAAGCACTCACTTTCTCAGGACACACAGAATCACAGCTTGAGGACAATATGCCATTCCGAAAAGCTTTAGAATGTGACTTTTGACACTTTAACGCTCTTCTCCATGTTTCTGGCATCACAGAGAAAGATGGATGCCCAGGTGGGTCAGACAACAATAACAACACTGACTGATAAAAGAATGACATGGCTGATGAATAATAGCAAGGGCTACCTAGTCCTGGTGTTACAATCAGTAGAGATATTGTGGTATATATCTGGTCCCTGCAGGTTAATAAAAGGGACAGAGAAAGCTGGAGGGGTAAAGAAAAAAGCTAAAATGACAAAAAAAAAGTTTGAGAGATGGAATGTGTCAGGACTGACAGAAAGGGCATGATGTATTTTGGGGAGGCCATGGAAAGGAAGACTGGTAAATATTTGATCACAGTCTATAAATTTAAGTTAAAGATATAAATGAAGGAGAGGAGTTATTCAGTCTTAGAAGGTAGTAAGGAAAAGATCAGTGGCCTAAAGCTAAAGAAAAGAAACTTTGAGCTTGATATTTGGGAAAGGTTCTTAGTAGTTCAGGCAATTGAACAATAGACTAAACTCCTGGGGGGTGAGGGTGGGGGGATTTAGAAGTGGTATCATTGTAGACTAGGGATACTATAGGTCAGATGAGGTATCACTGAGATCTATGCATTGAGTAGTTTTTTTTTTAAATTGTAGGGGTGACTGAAATGATCTTTAACTTCCTTTCATAGTTCTGCCTCTACTATCTAGAAAGCTATGTATTTTTAAAAGGATACCAAATGCATAGTTTGCTTGATCAAACATAATGACTTTCTTGGATTCTTTTGAAGTTTAGTGGGTCAACAATATACATTCCAAGTTCGGGTTTAAATGTGTTTTGTGAAAGACCTTTGATAGTCCATTGGACAAATGAATGCCTAAAGAATTTTGCAAAATGCATTGTGCACAGTAATGACAAAAATCTCTAAAGGTTTTGCAAGGTATCCAAGTGTGAATTTGGTTTATCAGCTTTCCTAAACAATATAATCCATATACTTTCCTATAGATAACAGACTGTGGTTCCTTCCACCTACTATATGTGCTTTTTGAAGTATTTGGTACAGCCAATACTTTCCTGGATGAAGAAATAAATGCTATTCGTCAGCATATTTTCTGATAATTTTGACCAAAATATCTAGATAAGGAAAGGTGCTCTCATGCTCTCTCTCTCTCTCTCTCTCTCTCTCTCTCTCTCTCTCTCTCTCTCTCTCTCTCTCTCTCTCTTTCTCTCTCTCTCTCTCATACACACATCGCACACAAAGATTCTAATTAATTCTATTCTAATTCTAGTTAATATTCTAATTCTAATTAATAATGAAAATCAAAATTGTTGGGTCAAGATGGCGGTGTAGAAGCAGCGAAAGTTCAGACCTCCGAAACCCTTCCCTACCGATCGCAAACAAAGTGCTCCTAGGCCACCGAAATTCAAGCTGAACAACAGGATAGACCTGGGGAAACCTCCTCCTGGACCTGGATCAAAAGGTACCGCACCCCAAAAGCCAGAACCCTAGATCACTCAGATCTAAGGGGTAGACAGAAAGAAGGTCCCAGGACCCATCCCCCCCAACCCAGAGTGCTGAGCCCAAGGCAGCAGCGGGAACCTCAGGGCTCTGAGGACTCACCTTGAAAGCAACCCGAGCCAGTCTCCGGAGCACCCAACACAGACGGCAGGGAAGCATAGAGAGAAGGGGGAAGCCTGTGGCCTCCTGGCTGGGTTCTTCCCTCTGGGTCTCGGGGGAGGTCCCAGCTTCGGGGCACCAGCTGAGCCCAATCCCATCGGGAGCCCTCAGAGCTACTGAAAGGACAGAGGGCTCAGGGCTGGCAAAGGGGTGGCTCCGAAGAGCCTACCTTGAAAGTAACCCGGGCCAGTTTCTGGGCACTCAACACAGACTGAGGAAGAGGAGGTTGCTGCTTTTCTCTTTCTTCTTTTTTGGCTCCGGGATCATTTGGCCCACACTACCTGAACCTAATCCCATCAGGAGCCATTAGAGTCCAGGCAAGCCACTACCCCTCCCCCCTTAGAGAGCAGGGTCTTCTGAAAGAACCAGCTGAACCTAATCCCATCAGGAGCCCTCAGAGCTACTGAAAGGACAGAAAACTCAGGGCTGGCAAAGGGGTTGCTCCAAAGAGCTTTCCTTGAAAGTAACTCGGCCAGTCTCTGGGCACTCAACACAGGCTGTGGAAGAGGAGGTGGCTGCTTTTTTTTTTCCCTTCCCTTTTTTGGCTCTGGGATCTTTCGGCCCACACCACCTGAACCTAATCTCATCAGGAGCCCTCAGAGTCCAGGCAAGCCACAACCCCTCCCCCCTTAGAGAGCTGGGTCTTCTGAAAAAACAGAAACCTAGAGGCGAAGTCAAGATGGCAGCCTAGAAGGAGCATAGACCTGGCAGCCTGGCTAGAGCTTTAGAGATACTTCATATCTGCTCCAGCCATCCAGGAAGTTTAAAACTCAGAATAAACCCATCCCAAATAAGCTGAACTCAATCCCATCAAAAGTCTCCAGAACACAGGGAAGCCCAGGATCCCCATCCATCCTCACTGACTGCTGAACTTTAAGCCAATCAAAAGCCTCCAGAGGACAGGAAAGCTCAAACCCCCAACAACCCTCCCTCAGAGATTACACCAAGAGATCCTCTGTTAAAGCTTCAAGAGGGGAGACTGATAGAAGTCCCTAAAAAACAAAAAAATGAGAGGAACAAGAGCACAGACAAATACAGGGAGGAAAGAAGGGGTGAATTTGAACAAACAACAGAAACAGAAGAAAGAAACTACAATAGACAGCTACTACTCACCAAATGGAACAGAGGGGGAGAGATCAGCAAACGATAAACCAGAAATCCCAGCGAATTGGATACAGGCTGTGGAAGAACTCAAAACACAGCTAAGAGAGGCTGAAGACAATTGGGAAAAGAACTTAAAAATTAAGATAAGTCATCTGGAAACAGAGGCACTTGAACTAAAACAAGAAAATAGTGTCCTGAAAGCCAAAATCATCCAGCTGGAAAATGAGGCAAAGGAGATGAAAGATGAAGCAAAGGAGATGAAAGACGAGATAAAGAGGATGAAAGACAATCTTCAAAGAAACACAGACCAGAAGGAAAAAGACGACCAAAAAGCCAAAGATGAAATCCAATCTTTAAGAACCCGAGTAAAACAACTAGAATCAAGTGACCTCACAAGGCAGCAGGACACTATAAGACAAAACAAAAAGAATGAAAAAATTGAGGAAAATGTGAAGCATCTCATTCACAAAACAGACGATTTAGAAAATCGTTCAAGAAGAGACAATTTAAGAATAATTGGACTACCAGAAGACCACGACAAAAGAAAAAGCCTGGACATAATACTAGAGGAAATTATCCAGGAAAACTGTCCCGAAATCCTAGAACAAGAGGGGAAAGTGGAGATTGAAAGAATCCACAGATCACCCCCTGTTTTTAATCCCCAACTGACAACACCAAGAAATGTTATAGCCAAATTCAAAAACAATCAGATAAAAGAACAGGTATTACAAGCTGCCAAAAAGAAACCATTCAGATACCATGGAAACATGGTGAGGATAACACAGGATCTTTCTGCATCCACACTGAAGGACCGAAAGGCATGGAATATGATATTCCGGAAAGCAAGGGAACTAGGCCTACAGCCAAGAATAAAATACCCATCAAAACTGACTATATTCTTACAGGGGAAAGTATGGTCATTTAACACAACAGAGGAATTCCAAGCATTCATAAATAAAAGACCAGACCTGAACAGAAAATTTGAAGTCCAACCACAGAATTCAAGAGAATCATCAAAAGGAATAATAAAGTGGAGGATTTCCATGTGAACTGGAACAACCTTCAGGAAGTGATGCAGAGCGAGAGGATCAGAACCAGGAGAACATTGTACACAGAGACAAACACACTGTGGTATCATCGAATGTAATGGACTTCTCCATTAGTGGCGGTGTAATGTCCCTGCACAATCTGCAGGGATCAAGGAGAAAAAAACACTATCCAAAAGCAGAGGACAAACTGAGGGAATAGAAACACCAAGGAAAAGCAACTGCCTGACTACAATGGCTGTGGGGACATGACAGAGGAAAGACTCGGAGCGAACACTCTGATGCAAATACTAACAACATGGCAATGGGTTCAAGTCAAGAACACATATGATACCAGTGGAATCACACGTCGGCCACGGGGGGTGGGAGGGAGGAAAAGAAAATGATCTTTGTCTTTAATGAAAAATGCATGGAAATGATCAAATAAAATACTATAAAATTAAAAAAAAAAAGAAAATCAAAATTGTTTTTACTTCTTTTTGAATATCAAATACAAAACTCAAATGAAATTTTAAATAGCAATGAATGAATGAATAGAAAGGATTTATTAAGTGCATATAGTTCTAGATGATAAACATTGATTATTTAGATGCAAAATCAAGATTTCTGACCTCTAAAAAATACTTATTTTAATGAGAAAGATCACATATAAGTGATAGTATTTTGAATGGGTTGCCGTTCAAAGAGATATTAGTTTGAGAAGTCATAGAGATAGCCAGTTTAACCATAAGTAAGTCAAATGACTGACCCTTTTCTACAGGCAATGAGAGTAACAATTTGCTTACTATCACCAACACATATAGTATAAAATATCTATTTCAAGCTGGTAAAGGACTGGAGGGGTTTAGGGGGCAGGAAGCAGTAGGTGTGAAGCAACAAAGAAGCAGAAAATATTGCAAGGTGTTTTTCAATTTAAAAGGTTAAATGGGGATGTCAGACATGTTGTGTGGGGTCTAGGGTATACTGCATATAGAAAGCTGTACACCCTTGTGTTGACTGATTCATCATATAGGACAACATAGTACTAAAGCAATGGATTCAAAGGTGAAAGTATTGTCATGCAGGGCATAATCTGAATTACCCATGATCCAGTGATCTGGAGGAAGAAGTGACATCAAGACTACCTAGAAGATGGCCAGGATCAAAATAAAAAGGAGGTGAGGATTCAAATATGATGATAATTTAATATCCATGAAATTTTTGACATATTCTGTTTCTTCTGGGTAGATAACATGGAAATTTCTCACTACAAAAAAAGTTATGATTAGAGCATTCCATTGCCACTAAATTGCTTCTTTGCTAAACAAATATTTTGGTATAGTGTGTACCTAGTATGGCTCTTCTTGATATGCTTCAATGTCATATTAGAGGATATATCTCACTAATATCCTTTAAGGATATGAATTTAAAAACAAATATTAAGCACTAACTATATGTCAGATACTTTTCTAAGCAATGGAGATACATACAAAAGGTATAGATTGTCCTTCCATCAAGAAGTTTTCAAGTGTTCTAGTAGAGAGAGATAATAGAACATAGGGAAATCGTGGTTAGAAAATGTTGGTTTGGTCTAGGAACTCACTGAGATGGTAAGTGAAGCCATAATACTCTTGATTAGTTTTTCTAGATGGAAAATACCAACCAAACTTTAATGATCTTCAATTTTTGAGAAGTTATCATTATTTCTTATCACTTATGGACTGGCACTGTAGTTTTCCTGGAATGTGCAAAGTATACTATTGATAAAGAGCTGTTTTGATGAAAATTGCATAAAAAAGTATTTTATGTAAAAGAAAACATTTATTTTAACAAAAGATGAAACTTAATTCTACTATCACATATGAACATTTTGATACTTGAAAGAAATATGAACAAAACTTTGATTTAATAAATACATATTCAGAAGGAATTTGAGCAGTCTTGAAAAGAAAATTAACTGATACAAAGAAAAATTGCTGAAATAGCCTTGTGAAGAATGTAGAATATCTTACTCATTGTGAATAGTTTGCTGTTATAAAAAGGCAGAAAAAGAGCATTCAGTTATTAAAAAATAGAGAAGTAGAAGTGTAAAGAGAAAGTTTTAAAGAACCAAAGCATGTGTTAATCATATTAAAGATGATATAGCTACAGGGCATTATAATATCTTGGCTTATTTTTATATAAGTTTTATCATTTAATAGTAAAACTAAAAACATGATAAATCAAATACGCATTTGGAGAGTGAGCTATGATTAAAAAAGGACAATGAATTTAATAAAAGAAATTTGTTGTGTCAGCTGGATGGATCAGTGGATTGAGAGTCAGACCCACAGATGGGAGATCCTAGGTTCAAATCTGTCCTCAGACACTTCCTAGCTCTGTGACCCTGGGCAAGTCATTTAACCCCCATTACTTAGCCCTTACTGCTCTTCTGCCTTAGAACCATCATACAGATTTGATTCTAAGGAGAAAAGTAAGGGTTTTAACAAATTAATAAATAAATAAACAAATAAGTAAAATGAATTTGGGGAACTATAACTTTTTTTTCAGTGAAAAATGAGTGACTGAAGGCCAAGAATATCTCATTTAAAGCAAGGAAATTGAAATTTCACTAGAGGATCCTGAAGGAAGAACCTGACTTGAAGATTTTATAACAAGAATTAAAGATAATAAATAAAAATAAATAAACACAATAAAGCAACTGAAAAGGTAGTCTGTTTGGTGGTGTGGCTGTTAAGAGCAGTCAGTTTCAGGTAAGATATTCCTAATTGGTAGAAAGGAAAATTAATTTCATTGGTCAAGAGCTTCTGCAATAACTATTGTTCTTGTTTGCTACTTAGCAATGAATTGAGGTGAAGCTTCTTAAATGGGCCTGGTGTTTCCTGCCGCCACCTCTGACTTTAGAAAGAAGAGCAAAAATGGGCTTTGCAGTGATTGCTTTGGTATCCTGCTAAGCTGATTAGATTTGTTTGTCTGGTTTAAAAAGCTAAATTAAGGTGTACTACTGGCAGTTCCGCTCGACTGAACAATGGAGAATCCAAGTGAATGAATGAAGGAAAAAAAGAAGGAAGGAAGAGAACAAGCATCTCTACACACCTACTAGTGTTTTACAAATATTAACCTATTTAATCCTTACAACAACCCTGGGAGGTAGGTGCTATTATTATCCTCATTTTACTGTTAAGGACATTTGATACAGACAGAAGTTGATTGACTTGCCCAGGGTCATACAGTTAGTACATATCTGAGAATAGATTTGAACTCGGATTTTCCTGACTCCAAGCTCAGGGCTCTGACTACTGAGCCAACCACTTTCCACTAAAGCTGCAGATTAAATTGAGAGCTTAGATACTGCCCTGGTCTAAAGCATAGGAAGAGTTAGGAAGCAATGCTCTAAGGGACAGAGAATTGGTCTTGAGATAAAAAGTGTATTCCTTTTTCTTGACATTGACTCAACAGCCTTTCTTACTCTATTCATTCTAATCCATTGCAAAGGGGACAAACCCAATCTTTATTATGGAATGTGTAATAAAATATGAAGATATACATAAACAAACAAATATATGCCATATGCTTGCATGTCTCATTTTTTATTTTTCTTTTGTAACCATAATGAGATGATGTTTATAAAGCACTTTTCAAGTCTTAAAGCACTAAATAAATGCCAACTTTTTTTTTTAATCATGACAGGTTTAGCCCAGAAACAATTCCCAATGCCTTAAGGATTTCCAAATTGCTTCTTTTGCTTCTTTGAAGTTCATATAAGAATAATCAATAATAATTTTCACTCACTTGGGATTTACAACACTACTCCTATGATCTTATCCTATAATAAACTTGATCCTGACTTGAAATCTGAGCTTCTAGCTCTAAAAGAAGATACTCCTGTCTTCCAGGAGATAAAGGGCACTGTATCACCAGTATTCCTATCCCCTGCCAGCCTGAGGTTGAAGTAGCTTATTAAAAATTCCTAAGAGACTTGTATTAGTATAAATTAGTGGGTAGAGGACATAATCCAGCACAAAGTGCAAATTTTTATTCAAATAATTCTATTAGCATAATTATCTTTTTGAGGAAATTAAATGTACATTATTACACTTGATGTGCCACAAATTATAAAAGCAAAATTTTCTCTTGTAAGGTTCCACAGTTCTCAAGTAATTAGCCATGTTGCACCCTGCAAACCAAAATTAAACACATAAATTAAACCAGTGGGGAAGATAATAACCTTATGGGGGCTTGGGTTTAGTACAGTAGATCTTTATCTATGTCTCAAGTCCTCCCAAAATCATGACAAAAAGTCACATAAAAGTTAAATGGGGACTCTCTGTCTATCTTGCTCTATGACCACGGATACTGGTGTTATTGATTGTTAGAAATATTTTAATTATTGTGATTTACAATTTGGACAGGCATCCTTTGCATCTTTCGTTCAACTTCCAGATGTAAACAGTGTCTCGTTTATAGAAGAAAGCTTTTGTGGGTGACTTTTAAAATATTCTATCAGGTCCTCTTAGTGATGTAATCGTTTTCCCATCTGTAGGCTCAGGGACTGGAATGTCCTACTTTTTATATCTGTTGCTACTTAGTTGTATGGGTGGCTCAGTAGAAAACTAAACTTTAGAATATAAAAGGTCATGAAAAGGAAGATTTTAACTTTCATATGAACATTTTTCACCTTTTACATGTAGTCATCACCTCTAGTTATATAAGATATGAGTGACAAAGTTACCTCTATGTTTTTAGCATTATGTATTTTATGAATAGCCTCAGTTACATATTCCTGGGCAAGGAGATCCCTGGATGTACACCATTCATTCCTATCACACATTTGCCAAGGAGTCACTAAGTTTCTGAAGGTAAAATTCTCATTTTAGTTTTTGTTCTAAATATGTAATTTCATTTTATAAGGAACTCTCCAATATAGAATTCTATCAGGGCATATATTCAACAATTCTGAATATCATGCTTTCACTTTCTTAAAGCACTGGGAGGTTAGGTAATTTTGACCAGAATTCACAGTATATGTCAGAGGCAGAACTTGAACTCAGGTCTTCATGACTCTGAAGCAAGTTCTTTATCATATGTTGTTTCTTCTCTATCTTGAGGAATACATTATTGGGACAGCATTCCATTCTTGTAACCAGAGATCTTGAAGGCTTCATATTTATATCTATTCTAATTCTCCTAGAGATGAAATTTAGGTGTTCAACTGGAAAAAAAAACAATCAACAAACAAACAATTGTGGTATCAGTTAGGGGTAAACTAGAAATATCAGGACTAGATAAGAAGCTAGAACTCATTCACTCTTTTTTTATACTTTATTTAGAATATTTTTCCATGGATACATGATTCATGGTATTTCCCATCCTTCTTCCCTCCCCATGTCTGGAGCTGAAAAGCAATTCCACTGGGTTATACATGTATCATTATTCAAAACCTATTTCCATGTTATTCATCTTTGCAATAAAGTGATCTTGTAACACCAAAACCCAAATCATATCCCCATTCAACCAAGTGATCGATCATATGTCTTGGAGGTTTTATCAATTCACATAAGAATGTTCCAGTTCATTATTCCTTTCAACACAGTAGTATTCCATCACCATCAGATACCACAATTTATTGAGCCATTTCTCAATCAAAGGAGACCCCTTCATTTTCCAATTTTTTGCTACCACAAAGTGTGTGGCTATAAATATTTTTGTATATGCCTTTTTCCCTATTATCTCTTTGGAGTACAAACCCAGCAGTGATATGGCTCAATCAAAGGGAAGGCATTCTTTTGAAGTTCTTTGTGCATAATTCCAAATTTCCCTCCAGAGTGGTTGGATTGATTCTCAACTGCACCAACATTGTATTAGTGTCCCAATTTTGCCACATCCTGTCCAACATTTATCATTTTCCTTTGCTGCCAGATTGTCCAATCTCCTTGGTGTAAGGTGGTACCTCAGAATTGCTTTGATTTGCATTTCTCTCAACAGGAGGTATTTAGAATACTTTTTCTTGTCATTATTGGTAGTTTTGATTTCTTCACCTGAGAACTGGCAAATCATGTACCTTGACCAGTTGGTGATTAGAGAATGCCTTGATTTTTTTTAAATTGACATACTTCCTTATATATTTGGGAACTTAAACCATTGTCAGAAAGTTTTGTTATAAAGACTTTTCCCAGTTGGTTGCTTTCCTTCTAATTTTGGTTAGATTTGTTTTGTTTGTACAAAACCTTTTTTAATTTGATTTAATCAAAATTAGTCATACAGAAGGAAATTACATCTTCCTAAAAGGTACTATAAACAACAAAGTAATATCAGTACTAAGAATTTATGTAACAAATGGTATGGCATCCAAATTTCTAAAGGAGAAACTAGTTCTTAATAATTTTACACTTTTTGACTATGAGGCATCATATGTTTTGAGAATGGGCTCCAAACATAACCCAAGTTTCTAAGTCAAAATTGGACTTTCAACAGGTATCTGAAGTCAACTTTAATCACTTGCTCTCATATATTTCTTTCAAGATGCAATCCAACTACTTCTATCCCTTGTAATACCAATTACAAACTTATCTTTTCAAACTTCTTGCCCTAACTAAATATCCCCAATTTGTTTTAACTTTCCTATATCCTTCATCTTGGCTTAATTGACTTAGTCCTCCAGCCAATTCCATCCCTGTAGTTTAAAAGGATTCCTTACCTATGTCCTTTCCTGTCAAACTAGACTCCATTCTTATTGTCTTGACCCTGTTAGTCAATTTCTTCCTCATTTTGACATTGTATGTCTCATTCCATATTTCCATACTGATGTTTACCATAAATCTATGTACATAGCAAAAATGGGTTACATTTTAGATACCCATGCACATAGTGAGGGATCTTCATTAGACCATAAATGACCATGGAAAACCTTATTTTCTGCAAAGACCTGATGGAGACAATATAGAAGTAGCAAAGTATTATGAAGAGAGAATCAAACTTTCTTTGTTCATCAATCAGCAATTTTAAAATTAATCAACCAAAAATTTAAACACCCATACTTAACACTAAGTAAAGGAGTTCCCAAGCCCCTTACTAAAAGTGGGTAACAAGTCCAGAGGCAACTGCCTTGCCCTGAACAGTGCTAGGCAAATTTAAAGACTGCAATTGGTTCCCATAAAGTGGAGAAAGGGACAGGAAATGACATGGAAAAAGAACTACAAAAAGTCCAGAACTTCCTATCCAAAAGGTCTTTGGCTTGAATCTTCAGCTTAGTGCTTTGGCTAGTGACTTGCCTCTTGGAGATGTCTTTGGACTTGGACCTCAGCTTAAACTTTGATAAATGAGTAGCTGGCCTTCCCTTCCTGGTTTCTGGAGACATTAGTTCTGGGGAGGCCTTCTTCTCCTGGAGGAGGCTGTGTTGCTGGAACCTTTGCATAAGATACTGCTGGGTCTTCTGTTGATGGTTAACAAGCCCTGCTGGGGCTGAGCCAGACACCAGAGCAACATTTAGTGTTCTTTGCTAGATATTTTCTCTACTCTCTTCTTACATTTCTATTCTTTGACTCTTTCTACCTCTTTGTAAATAAAGGCTACTAAAAAGCATTTTGAGTTGTGCTATAATATTTTAAAATTGGCAACCACAATATTATTTAGAAGTCTCATATTTAATCAAGCTCCTAAATTTAATTCCTTACAGCATAATTGAGTGAAAGTTGACTTGAATAATACTAATATGCCTCTCTTCACCTTAGGTTACTTTATAGGACTGATACACTGTCATAGTTGATTGTGGTATGTCTTCAATTTGCACAAATAGAAATAATTTCCCCCAGGAGAATTCCTTTCTAAAAAGAATCACATCTTTCCTTCTCATATTCTTATTCTAATACAGAGTCATAGATTTTTCATTAAAAAAGGGTCATTAGAAGTCACCTAGTCTTACATTTATTTTAATTTAGAAATAAGGAAACTATATCTCAGTTAAGTCACTTTCTCAGGATCACACAAATACTAAACATTGAGACTGATATTTGAACCTAGATATAATGACAAGAAATTAATTATTCTTTCCAACATACAACAATAAGTTAAAACATTATTTTCCAAGAAGAGGTAGTGATAGTGTTACCTCTCCAAAGGGTGACTGGCATTCTTTATTACAATCTTCATTCCATTAAGTTTTGAGCCAGTTTGTACCATCCTTTATGTAGTTTCTACCTCTTTAGATTGAAGTTAATACTTTAGTACCTCATGGGTTCATAAGAAAATTTCAACAATGTTGTTTTCTGCTATATATTTATTAATTCCATGAGTATAGGTATAATTAAACTTTAAAGTAGAAGTAGAATTTCACCAGCAAACCACCATTTGAGTTGCAATAATTTATTAATGCCAGGCTCTGGGGACAACTAAATTGTTGATCTCTCCCTTGAGCCCAGTGGAGCTAAATTAAGTGCAATTATTTTGACTGGGCATCATTCCATTAGGAAACTAGGAAATGAACCAAAATCATCACTTTAGCATTCAGAAAGTAATAACTTTTGGTCATTTCCAAATTATATGGGGTTGTAACTAGTGATTCATTCCTGAAAAGATTTGTTTTAATTAATTAATTGATTTAGAATATTTTTTCCATGGTTACATGATTCATGTCCTTACCCTCCCCTTCTTCCTACATGCCCCATCCCCCCAAGCCAATGAGAAATTACCCTGGGTTATTCATGTATCATTGTGAAAAACCTGTTTCCATATTATTAATATTTGCAATGGAATGATCATTTAAAGTCAAAATCTCTAGTCATATACCTATCAAACCATGTGATCAATTATATGTTTTTCTTTTACATTTCTACAACCATAGTTCTTTCTCTGGATGTGGGTGGTGTCCTTTCTCATGAGTCCCTTAGAATTGTCCTGGATCATTGCGTTTCTACAAGTAGAGAAGTCCATTACATCTGATTGTGCTACAAATGTATCAGTCATTATTTAGAATGTTCTTCTGGTTTTTCTTCTTTTGCTCTGCATCAATTCCTGGAGATCCTTGGAAAGAATTGTATCCCATTAATGGATTAGTATTTCCAGAACAGCACCAATTTAGCCCTCTATTTTTTATCTACTATTTATAATAATGTACAAAATTATTTCAAGGAAGTTTTAAAGTCTTAAATCAGTTAGAAATGCATCTGAGGTTAAAGGGAAGGCCTCCTGTGTCTTTCCAAATAATGTTACATTGTAATATTTATTGGAAAAAATGGGTGGGATTGAAAAAACAGGACAGGAGATACTGAAGGTTTTATAACAGTGAAATGAGGACTTGAAGGGAGAGAGGGAATGTGGCTGCTGGTGAGGTAAAAGGACAGAGAGGCTATTTTTGAAAAATGGGGTACCCGAGAAGTATTCCACTTATGATGGCCTGAGGGGATGTCTTCTCTATGGATTGATGCTGAAGATGTCCCAGAGCAGATAAGCATGGACTCTCCTGAGGGACAAGCCTTCTCCCAGACCAAGGTAACCCAGCAGGGGTCCAATAAGGACCATTTCTAATTAAATGGCTCTCCTCAGGTTCAGCTCCTTCTACGTCCCCTGAAAAGTGCGATAGACATATGAGAGAGAGAGATTTTTGCAGGACCTGTGGACTAAAATGCAAAACCCAGGATTCCAATGGAATGTCCCCAGTTGTTGGCAATTGAGCTGAAAGTGGGGGAGGAGCTTTTGAACTTAGTCTCTGGCTCTCTGGCTCTGGGCAATTGGAGCTGAGAAGGGGTTTTTGGTCTCTGTGTCAAAACCCGTTGGTCATCTCCAACTGCTCAGAGCCAGAGAGACAGAGACCAAGTTCAAAAGCCCAGTTTTTCTTCTTAGTATGGCCAGCCAAAAGCCTCCAGGGAAAAGAGTGACTTACAGTCCCAGACACAGAGAGCAAAAACCCCTTCTCAGCTCCAACTGCCCAGAGCCAGAGAACCAGAGACTAATTCAAAAGCCCCTCCCTGCTGTCAACTCAACTTCCAAAAACAGGGGACATTCCTTTGGAATCCTGGGTTTTGCATTTTAGTCCACAGGTCCTGCAAAAATCTCTCTCATATCTCTATCACAAAAGATAGTCCTCTTATCTGACTGCAATATTCAAATAAAGATACATTTTAATAACAAGTTTGGATTGGGAAAGTATCAGGGAGCAGAGAATACGGATGTCTCTAGATGAGGTTTGAGTCTCTCTCAGCTTTTTTGCTGAGGCCAGGCCTCACAGGCTGGTGGAGGGTTTCTGTTATTCCTGTCTATGCTATATCTGTGCTAGCTTTCTTAATTTCAAAAGTCTTAGCAGTACACAGCGAGAGGAAGAAAAGTTCTGAATTTCAGAGCTGGTTGGGCCTGTCTCTTCAAGCTGATACTTCTAAAGACCAGTCTTACAGTTCAAACTGCTTCCCTTAAGTTCTTTTGTTGACGACAGGATCACAGGAATCCAGGGAGAGCACACAGTTGGGAAAATTAGGAAAATAGAGTCACTTCTATCCAGAGACCGGGAGAGAACTCCTTCTACTTTCAGGGCCATGAAGGAAGTGCTCATCACAAGACCAACTGCCATTCCCAGCTGTCCCTTCCTCCACCAACTGTCAGTCTTGTCAATATCTTCTCTATAACATTCCCACTGCTGTTTGTTCCAACTTAGTGGCAGAAAGTCCAGAACTTGTTTTAGTTTTCCTTTCTACAACAAGTTGAAGTCAAATTTTTAATGGAAAATTGAGATGCTGTCAGGAAAGACATTTATTTCATATTGGAGGTAATTTTGAATGAGAAAATATCTTTAAATATATGAGCACAGAATTCCGGGTAAACATGGCAGCAATGTAGATGCAGGAATCTTCCTCTCATCAACTAATGATAAATACTACCTCAAAAGGCAAAAAAAAAAAATCCCAAATTCATATGAACAAAAGGACTCCACAATGGGGCACAGCATTGAAGGTATATGGGATTTTAACATTTCCATACTATAAGGGGGTGAAATAGTTTCCACTAAAGTGCGAGCTGATCAGTCCTCCCCTACCCAGCACATAATGCACTAGAGTCAGAGTCTGTGCACTGAAATTAATGAGCAAATTAAGGTCACTTCTGAAGCAAGCAAGGGGCACCTCTAGGTCCTTGACAGGTGACTGAAACCACCTAGGACCTACCCCTGAGAGCAGCCATACTTGAGACCTCAGAAGGCTAAAGAGCACATACCTTGGGCTCAGAGATAGTGCAAGCAAAGGTGGATGGTAAACCAAAGAAGCTCTGAAGACTCAAGAGGTGGCCATAGGTAAAAACCATGATCCTTAGCTTCATAAATAGAGGACTTACCCTCCTCACTCAGACTTCTGACAGGAAAGGGAAGGAAAAACCACCATAGTGATAGCACACAATGCCCAGAAAAAACAACCTCCCAACAGCAAGAGGAACAAGAAGAAGGGATTGACTTTGGATGATTTTTATGGAGAAAAAATAAAGTCTACAGAGGAAATATCAGAAGTGGATGAACAAATAAATAAATCCAAACCTTATAAAAAATGGAAATTGACCACAAACTGTGGAAGAATTTAAATTGGAGCTCATGAGAAAGATATATGAATAGTGACAAGAAAAGTAGGAAATAATTCAAAAAGAAAATAACATTGTAAAAGGTAGGAATTCCCAACTGTAGAACAAAATTAATCAGCTGGAAGCCATAAAAAGCAGGATTGTCCAAATTAAAAAGGAAAATCAAAAGATTGAAGAAGAAAATCAAAAGATTATAGTGGAAAACCAATTTTTAAAGACCAGAATTGGCCAATGATCTTACAAAAATGGCAAGAATTAATAAATCAAAGTCAAAAGACTGACAAAATAAGAGGAAACAAACTATTTCACTGACAAGATGATAGAACATGAGAATCAGTCTCAAAGAGACAATTTGAGAATCATAGGTCTATCTGAAAACTCAGAAATAGACAGAAATCTTAACATCATGCTATAAGAAGTTATCCAAGAAAACTGCCCGTATGTTCTTGTACAAGAGGAGTTCATAGAAAAACCACTATACTAAATTCTCAAAAGATAACCCACAGGAATGTAATAGCCAGATGCAAGAGTTTCGAAGCTAAGGAGAAAATTTTACAAGAAACCAAAAATTCAGAAACCTAGGAGCACCAATCAGGATTAAATAAGATCAGGTAGCTTCTGGTAGCTTGGAATATGATATTCAGAAAGGCAAGAGAATTTGGGTATTCAACCAAGGATCACCTACCCATCAAAACTGACTATATACTTCTAGGGGAAAATTTGGGCATTCAATAAAATAGAAGATTTCCAAGTATTTGTAAAGAAAAGACCAGAACTAAGTGGAAAGCTTGATATCCAAATACAAAAATCAAGAGAAACATGAAAAGGTAAATAAGAAAGAGAGGGGAAAGGGAAAAAATGTTTTTTTTTTTAATTCCCTAGTTTAAGGGCTCCAATAAGATCAAATTGTTTTATTAATATATGGAAAATATTATTTGTAAACTCTCAAAAATTATGTTCACTATTATATCAATAAGAAGAATCATTCATAGGTAGAGACTGTGGTAATCTGTGGTATAAGATGATATGAGAAAAAGAAAAAGGTAGGGGGAAATAGAAGATGGCACCAAGAGAAACTTGAAGGAATAATATGAATAAGATAATCTATATTACACAAAGAGGTGCATGGGAAAGGAAGGGGAAGAATACTATTATAAGTAGTAGAGGAAGAGCATGCTAATACATAATACTTGAACCTTACTCTCAGTAAAATCCATTCGAAGAGGGAAGAGAACCTAGATCCATTGAGGTATCAAATTCTATCTTACCCTAAAGGGAAAGTGTAAAGGGAAAAACTAATGGGGGGGGAATGGGGAGGAGTTCAAAACAGGAGGGAACTGAATAGACCCTACAAAAATAAGAAGGGAACAAAAAGAGAGCGGGAAGAAAGGAAAGTATAATAAGGATGGGGATTAGGGGGACTGAGTAAAAGCAAACCACTGGTTTAAAAGGATATACCCATAGAAGAAAGGGTAGAATTAGGAGAGGATATCAAAATGTTGGGGAATACTCAAGTGGCAATCATAACTCTGAAAGTGAATGGAATGAACTCATACATAAAATGAAAGCAAATAGCAGAGTGGATTAGAAATCAAAATCCTACCATATGTTGTATACAAGAAACACACATGAGGAAGGTAGACACACATAGGGTAAAGGTAAGTGACAGAGCCAAATCTATTGAGCATCAACTGAGAAAAAGAAGGCAGGAGTCGCAATCATGATATCTGACAAAGCCAAAGTAAAAATAGATCTAATTAAAAGAGATTGGGAAGGTAATTACATCCTGATAAAAGGCAGTATAGACAATGAGGAAATATCAATAATCAACATGTATGCACCAAATAGCATAACATCCAAACTTCTAAAGGAGAAACTAGTGGAAGTCAAAGATGAAATAAATAGAAAAACTATACTAGTGGGAGACCTGAACCTTCCTCTATCAAATCTAGATGAATCAAACCAAAAAATAAATAAGAAAGAGGTAAGAGAAGTGAATGAAATCTTAGAAAAAAATAGAGTTAATAGATATGTAGAGAGAAATAAATAGGGGCAAAAAGGAATACACCTTCTTTTCAGAAGCATCTGGTACATTCACAAAGATTGACCCTGTACTATGGCATAAAAACATGGCAAACAAGTTCAAAAAAGCAGAAATAATAAATGACAATTTTTCAGATCATAATGCAACAGAAATAGTAATTAGTATTATTATTAGTATATTAGCATTAGTATACAGAGAGCCAAAAAAAATAATTGGAAATTAAATAAGGTTCTCCAAAATTACCTAGTTAAAGAACATAGAAACAATTAATAATTTCATTGAAGAAAATGACAATGATGAGACATCCTTCCAAAATCTATGGGATACAGCCAAAGCAGTACTCAGAGGGAAATAATTTATATCCTTGAGTTCATATATTAACAAATTAGGCAGGGTGGAGATTAACAAATTGGGCATGCAAATCAAAAAACTTGAAAATGAACAAATTAAAAATCCCCAGATGAAAACTAAATTAGTGATCCTAAAAATTAAAGAAGAAATTTAAAAAAATAAAAAGTGAAAGATCCATTGAACTAATAAATAAGACTAGAAGCTGGTATTTTGAAAAAAAAAACAAGTAAAATCAAAAAGTACTGGTCAAACTAATTAAAAAAAGAAAAAAGAAAACCAAATTAACAGTGTCATAGATGAAAAGGGAGTGTTTTATAGTTGTATACATATAATTCTTATATTTGTCTTGTCAGATAGATTCCTAAATAGTTTATATTGCCTAGGGTGATTTTAACTGGAATTTCTCTTTCTAACTCTTGCTGCTGAGTTGTGTTCGAAATATATAAAAATGCTGATGATTTGTGTGGGTTTATTTTGTATTCTGCAACTTTGCTAAAGTTGTTGATTATCTCCACTTCCTTTTTAGTTAATTTTCTAGGATTCTTTAAGTAGACCATTCATTATATGATCTGCAAAGAGTGATAGTTTAGTCTTATTACCAATTCAATCACTTCAATTTATTTTTCTTCTATAATTGCTACTGCTAGTGTTTCTAGTAAAATATTAAATAATAAAGGTGATAATGGGCATCCTTGCTTCACTCCTTACCTTATTGGGAAGCCCTCTAACTTATCCCAATTAGAGATGATGTTTCCTGATGGTTTTAAATATATACTATTTATTATTTTTAGGAAAGTACATCTATTCCTATACTTTCGAGTGTTTTCAATATAAATTGATATATTTTGTCAAAGGCTTTTTCTGCATCTATTGAGATAATCATGTGATTTCTGTTGGTTAGTTTGTTGATATCATTAATTATATGGATTTTTTAATATTAAAACATACTTGTATTCCTCATATAAATCCAACCTGATCATAGTGAATAATCCTCATGAACACATGTTGGAGTCTTTTTGCCCTTATTCTATTTAAGATTTTTGTATCTATGTTCAGTAGAGAGATTGGTCTGTATTTTTCTTTCTCTGCTTTTTAGTCTTCCTGGATTTAGAATAAGTACCATATTTGTGTCATAAAAGGAATTTGGTAAAACTCCTTCTTTGCTTATTTTGTCAGTTTGTAAAGTATTAGGATTAGTTGTTCTTTAAATGTTTGATAGAATTCACTTGTGAATCCATCAGGCCCAGGGAATTATTTTAGGGAGTTTCTTGATTGCTAGTTCAATTTCTTTTTCTTAAATGGCATAGTTTAAATATTCTATTTCCTTTTTTTTAAACATACACAATTTACATTTTTGTAAATATTCATCCACTTCACCTAGATTGTCATTCTTATTGCCATTTAATTGGACAAAATAATTCTTAATTATTACCTCAATTTTCTCATCATTAAAGGTGAGGTTTATATCTTTGATACTGTTAATTTGTAATTTGTTGTTAATTTCATACTGTTAATCATTCTTTTTTATTATATTAACCAGTACTTTATCTATTTTATTTGTTTTTTTTTTCACAGCACCAGCTCCTACTCTTGTTTCTTAGTTCCATAGTTATTTTACTTTCAATTTTATTAATTTCTCCTGTGATTTTTAGGATTTCTAATTTAGTTTTATCTGGGGACTTTTAATTTGTTCTCTTTCTAGTTTTTTCTTTTCAATTTCCAAGCCCAACTCATTTATCTCTTCCCTCTCCAATTTGTTGATATAAGCACAAAGGGATATAAATTTTACCCTGAGTACTGCTTTGGCTATATCCCATAGATTTTGATACATTGTTTAGTTATTGTCATTCTCTTCAATGAAATCAGTAATTGTTTATAGGGTTTGTTCTTTAACAAGCCAATTTTGGAGAATCATATTATTTAATTTCTAATTAATTTTTGATTTGCTTCTCCATGTACCTTTACTGATTCTAATTTTATTAAATTATGATATGGAGAACTTGCATTTATTATTTCTGCTTTTTTACATTTGTTTGTAATATTTTTATGCCTTATTACATAGTCAATGTTTGTATATGTACCAGGTGCTGCTGAAAAGAAGGTGTATTCCTTTTTGTCCCTATTTATTTTTCTCCATATTTCTATTAACTCTAATTTTTCTAATATTTCATTCATATCTCTTATTCCTTATTTTTTATTTGGGAGTGGGGTTGATTTAACTAGATCTGATAGAAGAAGTTTTAGGTCTCCCACTAGTATAGTTTAACTATTTCCTCCTTAAACTCCAATAGTTACTCCTTTAAAGATCTGGATGCCATACCTTTTTGTGCATGTATATTGAGTAGTAATATGTCTTCATTGTCTATACTACCTTTTATCTGGATGTAATTATTTTCCCTATCTCTTTTAATGAGATCTATTTTTATTTTGCCTTTGTCAGATATCATTACTGAGACTCCTGCCTTCTTTTTCTCAGTTGATGCACAATAAATTTTGCTCTAGCCTCTTATCTGTATCCTGTGTGTGTCTACCTGCCTCATGTGTTTCTTGTAGATAACATATGGTAGGATTTTAGTTTCTAATTCACTCTGCTATCTGTTTCCATTTTAGGGGTGAGTTCATCCAATTCACATTCAGAGTTATGATTAACACCTGTGTATTCCCCATCATTTTTATTTCTTCTTTTAGTACTGCCTTTTCTTCTTTCACTGTTTCCTTCTATACTAGTGTTGTGCTTTTAATCAGTCCCCCTAATCCCTCCCTTATTTTACTTTCCCTCTCATTCCATATTTTCTTATTCCCCTCTTATTTTTCTTTAAGGTCTATTAATTGCCACACCCACTACGTTTCCCTCCATTTTAATACTCTCTGCCCCATTGCTCCCCTTTATTATTCTCTCTCAACTTCTCTGTAGGGTAAGATAGAATTCTATACCCCAATATATCTGGCTGTTCTTCCCTCTCAGAACTGATTGCACTGAGAGTAAGGTTTAAGTATTATGTATTATCATTTTATTGCTCCCCTTTTTATGATAGTATTTTATCCACCACCACCATGTTTCACTTTATGTGGTATAATTTTTCTTATTCCTTCAAGTCTGTCTTACTACCTTCCTCTATTCCTACCCCTTTTTTATATATCATCTTAACAACTTAGTACTACAGTCTCTGTCCATGAATAATTCTTTGATCTACTATGATAATGAAAATAATTTTATGAATTTCAAATATCATTTTCCATATAAAAATATAATCAATTTAAACTTACTGAAGCTTTTAAAAGGTTTTTCCTTCTGTCTTGTTTACCATTTTATGGTTCTCTTAAATTTTGTTTTTGGGCATCAAATTTTGCATTTAGTTCTATTTGTTTTTTCTTTAGGAATGCTTGGAAATCTTTACTGTCCCCTGAAAGTACTTAGTCAATTTTGATGGGTACGTGATTCTTGGTTGTATACTCAGTTCTCTTGCCTTCCTGAATACCATATTTCCAAGACTAGAGATCCTTTAGGGTGGGGTCTGCCAGATCCTATTTAATCCTGACTGGGACTTCTTGATATCTGAATTGTCTCTTTCTGGCTGCTTATAATATTTCTTCCTTGGTGTGGAAACTCTTGAGTTTGGCTATTACATTACTGGGAGTTGTCTTTCAAGGATTTAATGCAGGGGATGAACTATGGACTCTTTTAATATTTTTTGCCCTCTTGTTCAAGAATATCAGGACAGTTTTCTTGGATAATTTCTTGTAATATGATGTCAAGACTTTTATTTTTTCCCAGGCTTTAAAATAGAGCAACGATTCTCAAATTATATCTCCTAGATATGTTTTGTAGGTTACTTGTATTTTCAATGAGATATTTCATATTTCCTTCTATTTTGTTATTCTTTGGATTTCACTTTATTAAATTTTAATGTCTTGTGATGCCCAATTCAAATCTTTAAAGATTTATTTTCAGCTATGATCTTTTATTTTTATTTATTTTCTGCTTGTTCTATCTTACTTTTCATGACTTCCAGAATATCAATTCTGGGCTCCAAATTGCTTATTACTTCATTTGATTTCCATGCTTCTTTTTCCATGTAGGCAATTTTGTATTTTAAGCTATTTTCTTTTTGAATTACTTTCATTTTTTTCCCACTTTTCTTCCCATTGTTCTTATATTTTTCTAACTTGGTTTTTGAACTCCTTTTTGAGTTCATCAAGAACTTGTGACCATTTTCCATTATTTTTTGGAAAGTTTGTATGTGCTTGCTTGTTTGTTACTCCCTGCTATTGCCTCTGTATTTTGCTCATTTTCTCCGTAGAAATTATCCAGGGTCACATGCTTCTTTTGCTACTTGGGAATTGAGGTTCATGCATGTTGGTGGACATTGCTTTCTTAGCTTCTATGTAGCAGGGCCTTGCCTTGCTAGTATCTTCCCTTCTCAGCCAAAATCCTGAGTGGGGAGGGGAGACAGTACTTTGTGTGTAATGTAATTTAAAGCATTTTGCCCTAACTTTTTTTTCCAAACCTGTTTCCTCTGCTGTGGCCAGTATTGTGTCTGCCCAACCTCTGCACTCTGTTGCCCAGGCTCTTGACTTTTCAACCTCAGGTCCCAAGTCTTATTTCCAAGGCCTACACTGCCCTCAGAGGTAAATCTGTGGTCAGCCATCCCAGGAAATTTTAGATTGCCCCTTCCCTCTCTCTGACTCTGTCATGGTAGGTTGTGTGTGGGAGGAGTGATCAGATGGCACTTTGATAATGATGATAAGTGTAGTTTCACCCCTTTATATTGTGGAAATCCCCAAATATTGTCTACCTTCAAGGCTACATCCTGTGGGAGAGCCCATTTACTCATCTGATTTTTTATTTCTGTCCTTTTGAGATGCTTTATTGATTGGTTGGAAGGATTCCTAAAATTCCTGCTACCTCATGGACATCTTAGCTTCATCCTCACAAATGAACAATTTTTGAAAGCAATTTGAATTCTCCAAATAAAGCAACTAAGATATCCCTACTCTATGATCCAGAGATTTCTCATATGAGACTGATATCCTATGGAAGAAATTTATAAGGAGAAAATCAGTATATGCACCAAAATTTTTAAAGCAGAATTTTTCTTAATGCAAAGAATTGGGAACAAAATGCATAGTCAATGATATGGGGAAATGGCTAAAAAAATTGTGATACATGCATTCAATTAAACATTATTATTCTATAATAAGAAATGACAAATGTGAAAGAGTGATGGAAAGATCTATATTAGCTGATGAAGAGTAAAGTAATCAGAGTGAAGAAATTAATATACATAATGACTACAATTATATTAATAGAAAAAATAACCCTCTACATTCAATGTGAGTCAAAATTTTAAAAAAGACATCAAAATATATAAGAATACACCCCACATCATCCTTTGTTGAAATGAGAGGTCCACAAGTTTTGTACATTGCATCTATTTTCAAAGTTTTTCTGCATACATATGCATAATTTGTGACTGATTTAACTCCTTTTATTTCTCTTCTTTTTCCTTGAATTGATATTATATATTATATGAGATGGCTCTCTAAAGAGGAAGAGGAGGAATATTTGGGGAAGTTATAATGATATAAAAATCTATTAATAAACATTTAATAACAAACCAATTTAATAAGCATCAATGACAAGTTAATAAATAAATAGGTAGAACCACATTTACCAGTACTAGTCAGCAGTATCATGAAAAATGGCTTATACCAAGTCCAAATTGAAATATTTTTTTCACATCGATGGAGAGATTCTACACTATTCTCATTGTATCAAAACCCCCAGCATTACGAAACTTTCTCAGAGAAGCATTAAGTCATTCAAAAGAGAGGAGCCATCCACAAAAGAGAAAAAGTTGGTATTTAATACATACTGCCTTGAATATAGTATTGAATGGAAATCCCACCAAGTTGGTCTATTAGTAATGTGTTTTAGACAGATACTGAACTAGGTTTAAAAGTGAATAGGAGAAAGTGATATTATATTAGAGATAGCATTGAACTTAAAATGATTTGAAATTGCAAACTACCACAAAAACTCTACTTTCCAATACCATAATTTTCCCAATGTTTTATCGATATGAACATGGAGCACTATCATCTGAGAAGAATTTCAAATGCAGTTCACTGAAAATATCCATGAGCAATATAAACAGATGGCAGCACATTTCCAATGTTGACTTGTAAACAAGTAGAATAAAAGATTATTTATGGTGTATATGGCAGAAAATGTAGTGAAATTGAAGGATAACAGATGAACATCTCAAGTGTTTCATGAAAGATTAAAGGAATGAAATGACTGCCTCCAGCATGAGAGGTGGATCCTCCATAAATGATTTACAGATAGAAATGGGTAAGAATCATATATAATAAGAGGGCAAAATGGGGTTGAAATCGCCGCTGTTTGAAACAGATAAGATTATCAATCCATTGAAATATTGAAGTCTAAATAGAAAAGATAAAAAGAGCATTGTACACATGAATTCAAACTTCTTTGTTTGTTTTTTTACTATATTCCAAATAAGAGTAAATTCTTGGAGGGCTGGGGCAGTGTTTTCTATATCTTTTTCACATTCTCACAGTGTTTTGGACAAGTTTATTCACAAAGTGTGAATGCAATAAATGCTGTCACTGATTCTTGATGGACAGGTGAATAACAACAAATTTTCTATTTAACTGTTATTTTGACCATCTGGCACCCCTTAGAGAGCACTAGAATCTTAGGACACATAGACAATCAGCCATATGTCTGATTATCTGCAGGGCATATTGGCTTCTTGCAGGAATCATGAAAATCCCTTCCTGGAATTTTGTTTAGTGTTTCCTTGGCATCCCTTTCACTGGTGTTTGCATTCCTAAAGTAGTTTAATAACTACAACTCAAAGTACTCCAAGCACTGAGCTAGATTTTGTCAAGAACTTCTACATTCAAATTTTGCCTTAGTCTAATATTAGCTATATGATCTGGAGAAAGTCATTTAACTTTTCCAAGCATTAGTTTCACTATGTGTAAAGTAGGAAGAATGATTCCATAGTGAGTTATAGTCCCCTGTCCTGATTTCCTAAGACTTCATCACATTGATTCCACTGGCTTGTTAACCTGAACCTCAATGACAGAGGACTTACAACACTGGCATATTCCTCTCATAATTCTAATCCTATTCTCACACTTGTGAATTCCCTCCTATAGTCTATTTGGAAGACAGGTTCAGGTCATCCAGGCTTCAATGCTCTTCCTCCTAGACTTTTAAATATACTGGATTGTCCTCTCATCCCCTGACATGATTTTCTTCTTCCCATTTCTATTCCTGACAATGCCTTAAATTTCTTTTTATGTAGCATATTCCACTATTAGAATATAATTTCTTTAAAAATTGGAACTATCTTTCTTTTTTGCTAATATTTGAATCACCAGCACTTAGCACAGTGCTTGGAACACAGTAAGCACTTAAAAATACGTTTTGCATATTTTCCTACCTTCCTAAATGAAATAGTGTGCATAAACCAATTCACAAGCTTGGGAGTGTCATAAAAATGTTGGTCATCATTGTTATGATTATCAGTTCCATCCTAATGATCTAGAAATTTAGATATAATTCCTGGAAGAAAGTAGTCAATGGTAAAAGAATGTTTGCCTCACACATCCAAATGAATTTGATTGACTGAAACACTATAGATATAACTAAGATTAAATGTCCTAACTAGTCAAAATATTTAAGAACTGACTCAAAATTTTACATGCTGTGCTGGAGAATCAAAGGCTAATCCACTTGTATATACCAGGGGAAGGGTTGACCAGGAAGCCTATTGGAGATATTCTAGTCATATGACAAATTTCTAAAAGAATAAGTGTGTCTTCAAGATCACTATATTCTATTTCATCCCCACCTCTACTCGACCAATGAAGATGGCTCTTAGGTATTAATTTTAAGAAAACTCCTAGTATTCCTGAAGAATGCTTTCAGGTGCAGTCTGAAAAACCTAAGTGAGTAGAAAGGTTAATTCTGCTGTCATGCTCCTTTCACACAAGAATGTCAGTATGTCACACTCTAAAATACTAAGTCAGCTTCAGAATACATCCACTCAGATTTTAAATTAGCAAAAACACAAAGGATAATTTCAAAGCCTCTACATTTTTTAATGGAGCTAAATCAAACATCATAGAGTACAGTAATATCGAATGTCATTTGCATTGCATCAGTAGTAGGAGAAAATAGAACCATACAAATTGAATAGTTAGTTCTCTATTTAATGGAAATTTATAAAGTGGACATTAACAAAGAATAGTCCTGTTCAATACAGAGTATAGCTAAGGCCAGGAGAAAATTGACCATACCTCTCCTTGTATCATACTATCCGAGAAACACAAAAACTTACTGATCCGCAGAACTAACTCTGAAAAGAAAGTGGTGCAAAACTCTAAAATTTGAGATTTCCACCCCAGGAGCAGGAACCAACTTTAAAATAAGCTGAAAAGTCAAGAACTAGTAAGGAGAATTGAATAGGACAAAAAAGAATGAAAACAGAAAGCTACTACAGTTAGAAGAAAGACCAAGTCACAAATTCAGAAAAGTATACTGAGCAACTAAAAGTGAAGACTCAAAGAAAAATAGTGAGTTATAAATATATCTAAAAAGAATTCCTTTAAAAAGCTTATGAATGACTTTTAAATCCTACAAGGGTAGTAAAGGGAGGGGAAAAAAACAGAAAAAATGAGAGAAAGACTGCCTTAATATCCTAGAAGCAGAAGGTAAAATAAAAATGGAAAAAATTCACCTATCACCTTCTGAAAGAGATCACAAAACAAGAATGCCCAGAAATACTGTAGCCAAAAGTACAGAGCCCTGAGATAAAAAAGAAAATACTTCAAGCAACAAAAATAAATCATTCAAATACTGTGGAACCACAGTTCAGATGATATAAGATTTCTCATCTATCACCTTAAAGGAAAGGAGGGCTTGGAATATGACATTCAAGAATACCAAGGAGAAAGAATTACAACCTGCAAAACCAATCAAGAAAAACTGAATTTATCGCATCAGAGGGGAAATGATTATTTAACCAAACAGAAAACATGCTATTGCTTAAAATGAAGAGAGCATTCAAACACAATACTCAAGAAGCAAAACTAGGTCAAAATGAAAGAGAAATTCCAAAGGGCTTAATATGTTTACATGGTTTTCTTTACTATAAGGGAAGGTAATACTTATAACTCTTAAGAACTTTATCATTATTAGGGCAGTTAGATGTATACATAGACAGAAACCCTGTGTATGAGTTGACTATAATGGAATGATCTAAAAAGAAGTCAAGGGGTAAGTAAAAAAGATGCACTGGGAGATAAGGGAACATGAAGAAAAATAAAGAACATATTTTCACATAAAATAGATATACAAGAAAGAGTTTCTAGAGGGGAAGGGAAAAGGAAGACGGTGGGAAGCAATACTTGAAACTCAATCTCATTGACATTCATTCAAAGAGGGAATATAATACCCATAGTCAGTTTGGAAAATCTTTCTTACCAAACAGGGAGCAGGATCAGAGAGAGAGGCTAGGGCAGATTAAGAAAGGCAATGGTCATAAGTAAAAGTTTTCTGAGAAGGAATGTGGTAAAAAGAGAGAGGTATTACACAGGAAAATAGGATTAAGGAAAATACGCAGTTAATAATCATAAATGAATGTAAATAGAATGAAGTTACCCATAAAATGGAAGCAGATAGAAAAGTATATTAGAAACTTTTTTCAGTTTTCAGTCAGATACAGCTCTGTGACCTGATTTTTTGTTTTGTTTGCAATGATACTGAAATGTTTTGCTATTTCCTTCTCTAACTAGAACTTATAATAAAATTAAATTCAGATTAGAAACTAGAATCCAGTAATTTGTTGTTTTCAATAAACATACATGAAACAGAAAATAGAAGCTGATCAAAAAGGAGGAGTTGGAGAAGAATCTATTATTCTTTAGCAGAGATGAAAAAAAAAGGCTAGCAATCATGATCTCCGAAAAAAGAAAAGTAAAAATTGATCTAATTAAAGAGATTAGCATTTTTGCTAAAATATACCAGTGTCAATGAAGTAATATCAATACTAAATATATCTGCATCGAATGACATATCAATTCAGACTCTAAAAAGAAAAGTTAAATTAGCTATAGGAGGAAAGAGAGGTAAAACTATACTATCAAGGGACCTCAACATTCACTTTGAAGAAATAGATTAGTCGAACCATAAAATGTACAGGAAAGAAGCTAAGGAGATGAATGGTTTTAGAAAAAAAATTCAATAGATATCTAGAGAAAATTAAAAACAGAATAGAAAAGGAAATATGTTTTTTAAGCTGTACATGCCACTTTGAGAAAAATTGACAATGCATATAAAAATTTCACAATCAAATGCAGAAAAACAGAAACATAAACTGCATTATCCACATCCAGAGAAAGAACTGTGGGAGTAGAAACACAGAAGAAAAGCAATTGATTGATCACATGGGTGGATGAGGATATGATTTGGGGATATAAACTCTAAATGATCACCCTAATGCAAATATTAATAATATGGAAATAAATCTTTATCAATGACATATGTAAAACCCAGTGGAACTGCTCATTGTCTATGGGACGGGGGCGGGGGGGAAGAACATGAATCATGTAATCATAGAAAAATATTCTAAATCAATTCATTAAATAAAGTTTCAAATAAAAAAAAGATGTCTCAAAATATATCTCAAAATAAAATTAAAAAATAACATCCAATAAATGCCCATGGCAACAGATTAAATTAAATAAAAGTTCTACTATTAAAAATGCATGTGTGAAAAAATAAATCATGAAAATAATAAATATTTCCATTAAAGAAAATGTCAACAACGAGACCACATGAGATAACAAAAATAGGTGGGATACAGCCAAAACAGGACTTAGGAAGAAATTCATATTTCTAAATGTGTACTCTGCTTTAAAAAAGGAGCAAATTAATGACTAGGACAGACAGCTTTTAAAAAAAAGAACAAATTTAAAATCCACAGTAAAACACCAAAATTAAATAACTGAAAATCAAAGGAGAAATTAATAAAAGAGAAAGAAAGGAAACCATTGAAGTAATCATTGAATAGCAGCTTGCATTTATGGGGGGAAAACAACAACAAAATAGATAATACATGGTTAATTTGATTTTTAAAAAGAAAACCAAATTAACAGCATCAAAAATGAAAAAGTACAAAATCAATAAAAATGAAATTAAGCATTTATTAGGATCTATTTTACCCAATTAAATTCAATAAATACAACAACATAAGTGGAAGAGATGAAAATTTAAAAATATATAGTGAACAGATGAAGATGAAATAGAATGCTCAAATACAGAAAGATCTCATTTTATATGACCAATCCATTCCAAGACCCTTCACACGAATGGAAATAAATATAAAAATAACTCCAATTAATTAATGTTTCTCATGTAAATATACATATAGGCACTTTAAATTCTTCTTAGTCTTAGAGGTACCAACTTCAATGTTCTAATATTTAAGGCCATTATTAATAAATATATAGCATTGTTGATACAAAAAAAAAAGGACTACTGTGATGTGAACATGACTTGTTACAAACAAGAACTCCAGTGACTAAGGCCGAAGTGAAAATTTGGTGAAAAACAATGTAATGACTCATACCAACACTTCTTAGAGTGAAAATAAGTGTGATTGGGCTGTAAGACTTTTTGCCAGTTGGGAAAATTTAGTTCAAAATTTATTTTACTTATTTTTCTTCCATTATTTTTAATTGCTAATTACATATACCTTAATTTGTACTTATTGAGTTCATATAAAATGATATCCTACTATAACCCTACCCTAGAAAAAGAAATGAAATAAATCAGCAATGAGATCCCTAAGGAAAAATCCCCATGACCAGAGAGATTTATAAATTATTTCTACCAAACATTTAAAGAGCAATTAAATCCAATACTATGTAAACTATTTGA
Organism: Monodelphis domestica; assembly: GCF_027887165.1. Classification (NCBI taxonomy): domain Eukaryota; kingdom Metazoa; phylum Chordata; class Mammalia; order Didelphimorphia; family Didelphidae; genus Monodelphis; species Monodelphis domestica. The sequence continues at coordinate 63,875,625 of NC_077230.1, forward strand.
GAGTTTGAGAGGGGAAAAGGCAAGGAAATACTATCAAATTCCATTTATGAAAAAAATATGATTGTAATATCAAAACCAGGAAGAACAAAAATAAAGAAAACTATAAACCAACTTTCCTAATCAATATTGATGCAAAAAGAGTTAAACAATATGCTAACAAAATGATTGCATCTATAAACCACAATTTCATATATTGTGACCAAATGGGTTTTATGCCAGGAATGGAGGATTTGTTCAATATTAGGAAAAGCATAAGGAAAGTGGAATTTATAAATAATAAAAACAACAAAATGTATATAATTTCTCAAAAGATATAGGAAAATGTTTTACAAAATATATCACTTATTATTAAAAACCCTAGAAAGTATAGAAAAAAATGAAATTTTCCTTTAAATGATAAGTGGTATCTATCCAAAATCATCAGCAAGCATTATATGAAATGAGGATAAGCTAGAAGCATTCTACACAAGATCACTATCAAAACTATTATTCAATATGTTTCTAAAAGTGTTAGACATAGCAATAAGATAAGAAAGGAATTAGGAATTAAAATAGGAAATGAGAAAATAAAAGTATGATTCTTTGTAGACAAGATGATGGTATAATTAGTGAAGCTTGTAAGAATCAAATAAAAATATTTGAAACAACTTAAAAATTTAACAAAGTTGCAAGACATAAAGTAAACCCAAATAAATTATAATCAGTTCTGTGTATTACCATTAAGTTCCAACAGGAAGAGATAAAAAGACATATATACTATTTAAAGGTACTACAATTAATACAAAATATTTCAGAGTCTAAATGCTAAAAGAAACCCTTAGAAATATATGAACAAAATTACAAAACTCTTTTCACACAAAAAATGACAACTCTAAACAACAAAATCAATATTAATTTCTAAAGAGTAAGCTGAGCTAACAGAAAAAAATGATATTACCTAAATTACTCATTCCATGCTATACCAATCAAATTTTCAAATAATTATTATATAGCTAGAAAAAAATAATAATTTATCTAGAAGATCAAAAGATAAAGAAGAAAGAGGGAATTAAAAATATATGTATGTGGCTAAATGAGCACCCTAATGCAAATACCAACAAGAAGGAAATGGGTTCAGAGCAAAGACACATGTGATACCCAGACGAATCGCCCATCGGCTAGGGAAGGGGTGGCCGGGGGGGGGGTGAGGGGGGGAGGAAAAGACAATGATCTGTTTCCAATGAACAATGTATGAAAATGACCAAATAAAATAATGTTTTAAAAACTAAAAATATATGTGTGTGTGTGTGTGTGTGTGTGTGTGTGTGTGTGTGTGTGTGTGTGTGTGTGAAGGAAGAAATACAAGTTTCAGATATTTATTAGCAAATCCTTTTCTTTGGTAATGTACTTAAAATCAAAGAAATGCTCATTGATTGGGAAATGGTTGAATAAATTGTGGAATATGATAATGATTGAAAGCTTATGTTTTGTAAGAAAGAATGAGAAGTTTAGTTTCAGAGAAAAAAGGGAAGAATTTTATGAACTGATACAAAGGGAAGTGAAGAGAGCCAATAAATCATTTCCCACAGGCACAACAATATTTTAATGATCAAATGTGAATGACTTGGCACCTCTGATCAGTACAATATCCAAGACAATTCCAAATGACACAGGAAAAAAAGTGTCATCCACCTTCAGAGAAATGACTGATAAAGACTAAATGTATAATGAAGCATGTTTGTTTCACTTTCTTTATTTTACAACATGACTAAAATAAAAATGTTTTGCATGATTTCACAGGTATAATGTATATTATATTTCTCGCCTTCTTCAGGAGTGGTTGAAGGGATAATAGGAGGAAGAGAACTTGAAATTTAAATTTATTAAAAATGAATATTCAAAATAAATACATTAGGGGGCAGCTGGGTAGCTCAATACATTAGGAAACAGGCCTAGAGACTAGAGGTCCTAGGTTCAAATCTGGTCTCAGATACTTCCCAGCTGTGTGATCCTGGGCAAGTCACTTAACCATCATTGCCTAGCCCTTGCCACTCTTCTGCCTTGGAATCAATATGCAATATTGATTCCAGGATGGAAGGTAAGGGTTATAAAAAAAGAAATTTAAATAAATATTTTAAGAAAAAAGATTAAATGGTAAAGTTGGCATCTGCAAAAATTAATAAAATACTTGTGGTTAAAGATTATATTACAACATCATTTATTTTTTTTTAAGTTCATTAATCTCCTATATGGCAAGCACTGTGTTAAGCAATGGGGATACAAAAAAAAAAAGAAGTGGGCCCATATACACATTTCATTTTATATATATATATATATATATATATATATATATACATTTCATTATATATATACATTTCATTATATATATTTATACATATAAATATAAGGAGCTTATATTTCATTCAGTAAAAGCAATATGAACACAAATTCATAAATTCAAAATAAATGCACTGTAATTCAATATGGTTAAGTCACTAGCAAAAGTGAGAATCACAAGGAAGCACTGAAATTTAAGAGGGTACCCTAACCTACCAGAAAACAGGGCCTACCTATAAAAAGGTAGCAAAAATGAGCAAACAACAAAAAAGCACCTAAATCTAAAGAAATTTTATGGAGACAAAGAACAAAATACTGAAACAGAAGGGATCAGGGAAAGCAAAGAAAACGCAAATTCTCAAAGAAAAATATGGATTGGACACAGATTCTGGAAGAGTTCAAAAAAAGACTTCAAAGACCAAATAAGTGAGGCATAAGAAAAATGGGAAAAATAAATGGAAGAAATGAAAAAGGAGACCCAAAAACTAATGGGGGAAATCTGGCCTTAAAAATCAGAGTTGAGACATTAGAAAGTAATGATTTAATGAGAAATCAAAAAATGATAAAACAAAATCAGAAGAATGAAAAAAACATAATAAAGTATGAAATATTTTATTGAGAAATATCAGCCCTGGAAAATAAGTCCAGGAGAGACAGCTTGAGAATTATTGTTATTGGATTGGACTACCTGAAAGCCATGATCAAAAAAAAAAAAAGCTTGAACATCGTAAAACAAGAAATTATCAAATAAAACTGCCCCGATATATATTTAAACAAGAAAATGAACTAGAAATTGAAAGAATACACAGATCATCTCCAGAAAGAAATTCTTAAATGACAACTTCCAGGAATCTACTAGCTAAATTCAATAGCCACCAAGTCAAGGAGAAAATATTTCAAGCAGCCAGAAAGAGACTAGTGAAATGCCATGAAAGTATAATCAAGTTCGCACAGGACTTAGAAGCTTCTACGTTAAAAGATTACAAGGCTTGAAATATATTCAGGAAAGCAAACTATCTAGGTTTATAACTCAGAGCCATCTATGCAGCAAAACTGAGTATATTTTTCAGGGGAAAAAATGGACATTCAATAAGATAGATTTCCAAGCATTCCTGAGGGATAAGCCAGAACTAAAGAAATAAATTGATGTCCAAATGTTAGACAGAAGAGAAAATTTAAGGGACTCATTAAGGTCAAAATGTTTATATATAATATATATGATGATATGATGTGTATGTAATGTGATGATATTAAACAGTATATATGTATGATGTGATACGAAATGCATGTATATGAATATATTTAAAAAAGAATCAAGGGGTGAGAGTCTTGCAATGAGAGAAGAGAGAAGAGAGAGACATATCTGTGTAAATTATCTAAAAGAAAGAGGTGTGAAAATCCATTATAGGGGGAGGATAAGGGTGGTGATGGTCATTACTTACACTTTATTCTCATCATAACTGACTCAAATACACTCATTGGGGTATAAAATTATATCTTATCCTACAGAGAAGTAAAAGACAAATAAGACAATTAAGGGGGCTGTGTGGGGAGTGATGAAAAGCAAACACTGATCAAGAAGAATGGAATGAAAGGGAATAGAGTAGGATCAAAGGAAAAAATAAAATAAGAGTGTAATACACAGTAATCATAACTCTGAATGTGAATGAGATGAACTTTTCTGTAAAATGGAAGTCGATAGCAGAGTGGATAAAAAACCAGAATTCTATTATATGTTGCTTACAAGAAGCACATGGAAACACACAGATTAAAGGGAGAAGACTGAGGCAGAATTTATTATACAACATCTAAAGTTTAAAAAAAAAAAAGCAGGAGTAGCAGGAGTAGCAATCATTGTATCAGACAATGCTGATGTAAAAATTGATCAGATTGAAATAATAAAATGATTAAAAGACATAAGTAAGGAAATTACATCTTCTATACTAAACATTAAATACAAAATGGTAAATTAAAGGAACTTAAGGAGTAAATAAATAATAAAACCATATGAGTGGGTGACCTCAACCTTCCCCTAAACCAAAAAATAAATAGGAAAGAAGAGAATTGAATGAAATGTTATAAAAATTCCAGTTAATAGATATCTGGAGAAAACTGAACAGGGATAAAAAGGAATAAAATGCACCTTCTTTTCAAGAGCACACACCACATATGCAAAAATCAACCATGTAATAGGGCATAAAACCATTGCAAACAAATGCAGAAAAGCAGCAATAATAAATGCAACTTTTTCAGATCATAATGAGATAAAATTATAATTATTAAGGGATCATAGAGAGGCAAATTTAAAATTAATTGGAAACTAAATAATCCATTACTTCAAAATGAGGATTCAAAAAACAAATCATAGAAACAATTTCTTATTTCATTGAAGAGAATGACAATAAGAAGATAAAATACCAAAAGATCTGGGATACAGCTAAAGCAGTACTCAAAGGAAAATATATATCCTTAAGTGACTATATCAACAAAATATAGAGGGAGATCAGTAAATTGGGCTTGCAAAAATATTAGGAAAAGAACATATTTAAAATCACTATATAAAAACTAAATTGGAAATCCTAAAAAATGTGAAATTAATAAAATTGAAAGTAAAAGAATATTGAAATAATAAATAAGAATAGGAGCTGTTACTTTGGAAAAAAACAAATAACATAGAAAAAATGGTAAATCTAATATAAAAATAAAGATGGGAATCAAATTAATAGTAGCAAAGACAAAAAGGTTGATCTCACCTCTAATGAAGAGGAAACTAAGACAATTAAGAACTATTTTGATAAACTAAGAACTAGTTTGATAAATTATATGGTGATAAATATGACAAGATAGGTAAAATGGGTGAAGATTTACAAAATATACAAAAAATACAAACAAAAATATACAAAAATATAAATTGCCTAGATTTAAAAAAAGTGGAAATAGAATACTGAAATAATCCCATCTCAGAAAAATAAAATTGAATAAGACATCAAGAAACTCCCTAAGAAAAAATCCCCAGGGCCAGATGGATTCTCAAAAGAATTTTTTCAAACATTCAAATAACAACTAATCCCAATAACATACACTGTTTGACAAAATAAGCAAAGAAGGAGTCTTACCAATTTTTAATGACACAAATATGGTACTGATTCCTAAGCCAGGAAGACCAAAAACAGAGAAAGTAAACTACAGACCAACCTCCTTAATGAGCATAGATGTAAATATCTTAAATAACATACTAGCAAAGGAACTACTGCAATCATCACAAGAATTATTCACTATGAAAAGGTGGAATTTACACCAGGAATGCAAAATTGGTTTAACATTAGGAAAACCATCCATACAATTGACAAAATCAATAGCCAAACTAATAGCAATCACATGATTATCTCAATAGATATAGAAAAAGCCTTTGACTAAATACCACACCCAGTCCCATTAAAAAAACAAACAAACAAACACTAGAAAGTAGAGGAATAGAAGGGCCTTTCCTGCAAATAATAAACAGCATTTATTTAAAGCCATCAGCAAATATCATCTGCAGTGAGGATAAGTTAGAGGCCTTCCCAATAAGAAAAGGCGTGAAGCAATTTTGCCCATTATCACTCCTGTTACTTAATACTATGTTAGAAATACTAACAGTTACAATTAATAAAGAAAAATAAATTGAAGGCATTAAAGTAGGCAATGTGAAGGATAAACTATCACTCTTTGCATATGATATGATGGTATACTTAGAGAATCCTAGAAAATCAACTAAAAATCTAGTGGAAAATAATTAACAACTTTAGTAAAGTTGCAGGATACAAAATAAAGCCACATAAATCATCAGGATTTCTATATATCTCCAATAAAAACCAGCAGCAAGAGTTAGAAAGAAAAACTCCACTAAAAATCATTCTAGACAATATAAAATATTTGAGAATCTATCTGCCAAGATAAACTTGGGAATTACGTGAACACAACTACAAATCAGTTTTCACACTAATAAAATTAGATCTAAATAATTGGGAAAATGTTAATTTCTCATGGGTAGGATGAACTAATATAATAAAAAAGACAACCATGCCTAAATGAATTTGCTTATTCAGTGCCATACCCATCAAACTACCAAAAAAGCTTTTTATAAAATTAGGAAAAAAATATACCAAAGGTATGTGCTTATCCTTTGTCCCAGTAATATCATTACCAAGTTCCTATCTCAAAGAGATCAACAAAACAGGGAAATAACCTATCAATATAAAAATATTTCTAACAGTAAAGAATTAGAAATTGAGGCAATGCCCATTAATTGGAAATGACTGAACAAGCTGTGGTATATGATGGTGATCAAATACTATTTTTCTATAAGAAATTATGAGGGGGATACTTTAAGGAAAAAATATGGGAAGACTTACTGAGCTTACTCATAATGAATTGAAAAGAATGAAAAATACATTGTATACAATTAAAAGAGAATAGTGCAATTTTCAACTCTGAATAACAAGTATTCTCATCAATACAATGATCAAAGACAATAAGAACTTGTGATGAAAAATGCTGTCCACCTTCAGTGAAAGAACTGATGGAAATTGAAGCTTACTTTTAAAAAAATACATTTTCCTTGTATTTTTTGTTGTTGTTGACGTTTGTAAAAGAATAGATAATCTGTGTGACTATTTCTTGTTGCAGTGATTGATGTACTCTGGCTTGAGACTAGAGGGCTGCTACTAGTATGGGGACACACCTGAGGGCTGCTTAGTTACAAGGGGGGTAGAGGTACTTTGAGAGATAATGAGAGATGCTGCTACAGATAGAGGGATGCTGCCACAGGGGAATGCTCTGGGATTTGCCACTGATCACTATTGATGACTAGTAGATCACTATGTTTCCTAACCTTTTCCTCCCTCACTCCCTCTCTTAACCACCCATTTCTTGAAGTCTTTTGGCTTCCTTCATCCCCCCCACCCCCATAGACTATAAAATACTCTTGTTTTCTTTCTGAGGTAAGGGGTTTATTGGGAAACAACAGGATGGGAAACTGAGGTAAGATGGATGAGGGTTTCCCTAAACTATAAGGAGAATTTGAGAGTTTGGGAAATCAGTCCAGTCACAACTGTAACAGGGTGACAGTCAGAGAGATGGAGGAAAACTATTATTCTTTTCTTCTCCACAAAGCCACCTAGGTCTCTCAGCCTAATTTCAGAAGCCCCCCTCAAGGGTCCATCAGCCTGGGACAGAAAGCTAACAAGATTAGTTCTCAGCTTCCTCCCTCTTCAGTCAGGCTTGCCTCCTTTGATCAGAAAATACCAGAGAGTCAAAGTCTCCTGGTCAGTCCACCCCAGAGAGAGAGACAGAATCAGATCCTCCCCCTCCAGCTTCAACTGCCTTCTCCTCAAAAAATGGGAACATTCCATTTGGAACCTTCTCCTTGATTTTGCAGATCAGGTCCTTCACCTTGGTCTGCATGCCTGGATTTTCCTGTAAATCCTCTCTCTCTTCATTCCTCTTCCACATGTTTTCTTTTGCAACATGACTAATATAGAAATATTTAACATGACTGCATATGTAGAATCTATGTTAATTTGTTTGCCTTCCCATTAAGAAGGGAGAGAGGAAAAGAGAATTTGGAACCCAACATTTTAAGGAGTGTGAAAAACTTACATTAAATTGAGAAATATAAAATAAAATAAATTTATTTTTTTAAAAAGAAATTTATTTTTAAAGGTACCAAAGGGGGGGAAAGGAGTAATCCAAAGCCAAAGGAGATACCCAGTGAAGATGTAAATAGGGGGAATTATGGATAGAAGCTAGTAAAATTCTATCTGCAGGATATTTAATGTAGTTTTGTTGGGAATGGTATGAACAAATCATACAGAATGGGAATGTACATGAAAGAGAGAGGGGGGAAAGGACATTAGTGAGGAGTCTGTGAAGTGTCAGGGTCAAATAAAAGACTATCAAGTAGGAATAGCTAGGTAGAAGAGTATATAGGGTACTAAGCCTGGACTTAGGAGAACCTGGGTTCAAATAACTACCAAGTCACTTTACTTTGATTGTCTAGCCCTTACTGTGAAAGAGAATTATTTATTCAATTGTCTACCCTGAGTTAACACTAATTTAAGTACCACATTAGATTGTGAAGACAGGATTAACTCTCTTTCCTCTACCCTTTGATTGAGTCAACACAGGCATGAACTAGGTAGAGGAGCTCACAAACCACTTAGTGAATTCATACCCTATCTAGTGCTAGGTAAAAAGCCAGCAAGATGCTCAGAGCTCCTTTTTTCTAACACAAATAGTCAAAAACTTGTGAATTCTTTTAGGAGTTCACACCCTCAGGAACTATGAACCCTTTTGATGAGCATTCACTCCTCCAGAAGGTATGAACTGTTTCCCACAAATACTACTCTCTGGGCAGTACTAGACAATTTAGAAGCTGGGATTGGCCCCTGTGAAGAGGGGAGGAGACAAAAAGCCACTATAAAAGCCCTGAATTTCTGAGGCTAGAAAGGAAGTCAACTCCAAGAAGGAAGTTGCCTTCAAGAAGGAGTTATACTTCAAGAAGTAATTCAGCTTAAGGAAGAGGGTCAGCTCAAGGGAAATAGTCATCTTCAGGAGTCACCTTCAGCTTCAGTCATTGTGTTGACCTAGCTGCTGGAGGGAACTTGGGTGAGTGAATATCTGGCTTTCCCTTCCTGTCTTCTGTAGAGAGTTTAATTCAGGTTGAAGGTTAATAAGTCCTGGATGAGCCAAGCACTGGAACAATATTTAATTAGATAGGATAATATCTTCTCTACCTTTTTGCATTTCTCTACTTTCACTCTTTCCACATATTTTGTAAATAAAAACTATTAAAGGTCACTTCCACTTTGAGCAATAATACTTTGAATCATATATTTTAGTCAAAGCCTTAATTTTAATCCTTACATTACCACTCTTCTGTCTTGGGATTTGTACTAAGGGAGAAGGTAATGGATTTTGTTTAAGACTGTCAGTAAGGAGAATGTGACTTTTTTTGTCTCAAAAATAGACAGATCTACAAGGGAGGTGATGAGAAAGAGGTGAAGGTGGATTAAAAAATTTGGAGGGAAAGAGGATTTACTTTAATTTTGGGAGGTTACACTTGATGATTGTCCTGTTGGGGGTGGGAGAATGAGAGAACATGGACCCAAAGGAAGATATTTTGAGATAAATATGAAGGAAATGATAACCAGGTGAAGGTGTTCAGCAGTGTTAAGTTGCATAACTTTGAATGGGAAGACTCTAACATGCACAGTGTTCTTTCTAATACTTGAAATAGTTGGTACTTTCTGGTAGTGAGGAACAACAAAAAAGCAGAATCCCTAAGGTAAGTTCTAGAAGGCAGGGTCAGAAACTTCCCAAAGGAGAGAACCTGGAATAAATACTTTGGAAGAATTAATTGCATGAATGATACATGAAAAAAAATAATTAAAGGGATCATAGAATCAGAGATTCTAGATATCTATAAATTTATACATTTTCAATTTAGGTACTTTTACTATCCAGTTAAGAATATGATTTTTTTACTTACCTATCATCTTCACTCTTTGAAATGGCACATTAGGGGTTGAGACTATATCCAACAATAGTAGTTATTGCAACAATAGTGCATTTAAATGCAACAATAATGCAACAATAGTAATAAATGCAACAATAGTGCATTTAAAAATTGCACTTTAAGGTTTGCAAAATACTTTATGTTAAGATACATGTAATCATATTATCATAACATTTGATATCACAATAACTCTCTGAGGTAGTTGTTATTATTAACATCTTCCTTTTGAATATGAGGAAACTGTGGTTGAAAGACGTGTTGAACACTGGGAGGCAGATTTGACCATGATCACCCAATTATTAAAAGTAAGTCAGGATTTAAACTCAGATTTTCAAGTCTTACAACTCTGTGATTTTACGTGAATAAATGAAGGGTATTGAAAGAATGAGCCCTTAGGATGAAAGTAAACATTTAAGAAAAAGTTTTAAATAAGCCTACATCAAAAAACTCTCTGTGTTGGTTAATTTCTAAAATGTTATCTTAATCTCTGGTCAGAACCATGGTCAGGTCCTAATTAGTTTCCCTAACTCAACTCCAGTCTTCAACTTGAGCATCATAATATATAGAAGAGAAAAGCCAAAAAATAAAGTCTATGATAATAAACATGCACTATCATATTCAAATTAATCAGAAGAGTTATTAGATTGTAAATGGTTTCTGGTATATTCAGCAGTGTTTAGACACAAGACAGAGTGTGAAATTCCACTGTCTTACCATCTGTAATTTTTTTTGGAACTCATATCTTAGTAGGAGTAGGGGGATAATGTTGCCTTTGAAGTTGCCATCCCATTGTATTTCTATGGCTCCTAATTTTGGCAAAGCTTAAATTTGTTAGGATGAAAAAATATTACATTGGAGCTAATTGACTACAACAAAGTACAACAAAGTACAATGGTACAGTACAGAAGGAAGATGTCAAACAAAGAGGGAGATTTTTTTTTCTTCAACAAGAAATGACAGTATAACAGCACTTTGGTTCAAAAGATTAAAGATCTGTTCCTTTAAAGGTAAAACACAAGCTGTCTCTTGTTCATGTGCTGACTAAATTAGTAATTTGATTTTTGTGCTTGAAGTTTATTAAAATCCCAGGAAAGTCAAACCTACATAAAAGGATGATGGGAGTGGTGCTAGTGAATGACAAGGAATGCTAAAAAAAATGACTCTCCTACACTTGACTGTGCCAACTTTTTCTCATCCAAATGGGGTGTTGAACACTGGGAGGCAGATTCAACTTATCATATACTCCAAAAGGAAAGGGCTTCAAAAGTTGTGAAAACTGTGTGGGAGCAACAGGAGCTGGGATACAGGGTAATGGGCTTGTGATCAAAATGACATGAAGCACCAACAGCTGAAATGAGGCAATTCCAGAAAGAACTATTAATAGATGAGAGTTGGCATTAAAATTACTCTTCTATCCATACTAATTCAAATAATGAACATTCTTATTTGAGACTATAACTAGATAAACTTGGCTAAGACTCAATAATGAAAGTTTCTATAATGACTCTTTCTCTCCCCCAGCCCTATGTGTACCATGATATTGAATACACAATGTTAGGACATCTGTAAGGAACCATAACTCATAGAATTTGACAGCTAGACTACATCAGTGTTTAGTTGTTTCAATATTTGACAGGATACTTGATTGGCACATCATTCTGACCATCTTCTATAGACAAAGACAACATTTTACCCAAGCAGACATAACATCCAGGATGGCCGCTTTCTGCTGATGAATAAATCAGTAAAATGTTCTGTGAGAGGGGTTTATGGGTTGTGCCCTAGAGAGGAATTCAGGAATCTAGTTAGTTGATAGCACAGGATTTCCTATTTTCACTGTTTTGGAGTTTATTCTATTTATAAAGTGCTTAGGTGCTAAGATGAAAAGCAGTATAGTGTAGCTAAATGTACAGAATTATATTGGCACATTTTGAGCGAGGAAGAAGAAAAAATGTGGTGGCCATTTATTTTAAGTGCCAAAAGGACTCTTTCCTTTAAATCTTCTACCAAATAAATTGTCAAAAACAAACATTTCAGGAGTTTGTGAAGAAAAAAATGGTTATCAGAAAGGAGTTAATACAAAAAATTCTGATATATTCATAGTCTTAGTTTGATTTGCATTTTATGTCCATATACACTTCATTTTTATTATTTACATTCATATAACTGGGTTAAGAATCCTTTAACAAAGGAAAGAAAGATTAAGATAGCCATCATTGTAATTATAATCATAATAGTAGTAGTAATAGCAGTAGTGGTGGTGATAGTGGTGGCATAATGAGGGATATGCAGTTTAAATATAAAATAGAACTATTGTCTGCAGAAATTACTTTTGGAACCAATAATAATTTGTCTATTTTACCCTATTTTTTCATTTTATGTTATTGTATACAATTCATAAATTAATAAACATTTGTTATGGACCTAATATCTGCCAAACAAAAGATTAGGTATATATATATATATATATATATGTATGTATATATATGTATATATACATGTATAAATGTATGTATATTCTCTTCCATCAAAGACTTTAAAATCTAATGAAGAAGACAACCTGCAAACAATTATAAACAAAGCATATATATATGGAATATATGAACATAAGAGAGGCATTAGAATTAAAGCGGAAGTCTATTTTGAAGGTATGATTTTTGTAAAATGAATGAATCATTTTGATTACATTAAATTAAAATGGTTTTGTACAAACAAAACCAATGCAACCAAAATTATAAGGGAAGCAACAAATTGGGGAAAATATAACAAAAACCTCTGACAAAGGTCTAATTCCTCAAATCTATAAGTAGCTAAATCAATTGTATACAAAATCAAGCCATTCCCCAATTGATAAATGGGCAAGGGACATAAATAGGCAGATTTCAAAGAAAAAAAATCAAAACTATCAATAAGAACATGAAAAAGTGTCCTAAATCTCTTATAAATAGAGAAATGCAAATCAAAACAACTCTGTGGCACCACCTCATACCTAGGAGATTTGCTAGCATGACAGCAAAGGAAAATAATAAATTTGGAGGGGATGTGACAAAATTGGGACACTAATACATTGATGGTGGAGTTGTGAATTTATTCAACCACTCTGGAAGGCAATTTAGAACTATGCCCAAAGGGCTTTAAAAGACTGCCTGCCCTTTGATCCAGCCATACCACTGCTAGGTTTGTACCCTAAAGAGATAATGAGGAAAAAGACTTGTACAAAAATATTTATAGCTGTGCTCTTTTTGGTGGCAAAAAATTGGAAAATGAGGGGATGCCCTTCAATTGGGGAATGGCTGAACCAAGTGTGGTATCTTCTTGTGGTGGAATACTATCATGTTGAAAGGAATAATAAACTGGAGGAATTCCATGTAACCTGGAAAGACCTCCAGGAATTGAAGCAGAGTAAGAGGAGTATAACCAGGAGAATGTTGTACACAGAGACTGATTGATTATACTGTGGCACAATCAAATGTAATGGACTTCTCTCCTAGCAGCAATACAATGATCCAGGAAAATTCTGAGGGACTTATGAGAAAGAATGTTATCGACATCCAGAGCTTTATTTATTTATTTTTATATAAAAACTCATTATTAATGAGTTTTTTTTTCTGACTACTGTAGAAGTAGAAATGCAGAAAAAAAAACCCATAACATTGATCACATGGTTCAATGTGAATATGATTGGGGATGTTGACTTTAAATGATCACTCTTTCAAATAGTAATAATATGGAAATAGGTTTTTAACAATGATGCTTGTGAATCCCAGTGGAATTGCTCATTGGCTCCAGGAGTGGGGAGGGAAGAGGTGAGGGAAAGAATATGAATCATATAACCATGAGAAAATATTCTAAATTAAATAAATAAATGCATTTAAAAATGAATGAAAATAAAATAAATAAAAAATAAAAATATTTGTAAAAAAGGCAAGATTTTAATTAGAATTTAAGTTCAACAGTCAGAGTGGAAGAGTAAAATCATTCCATGGCATGGAGATCAAGCAGAGAAAATGCCTCCAGTTGAGAGATAGAGTGTTTTGTTTGTGGGAAAGATAGAAGACCTGTGTCACTAGAGTCAAGAGTATGTGGCTGGAAGTAAGATGTGAGAAACATGGAAACATAGGCAGGAATTATGTTATGATGAGCTTTGAATACCAAACAAAACATTTTCTATTTGATCTTGAAGGGAATCATAAATCACGAGAATTTTTTGAGTGGGAGAGAATATATGTGTGCGTGACATAAACAGATTTACCCATTAGGGAAATCACTTTAGTGACTGAAGGGAAGATGGAAAGAGACTTGAGGCAGGAAGGCCTACCAGCATGCTATAATAATAGTCCATTGATGAGTTGACAAGTGACTGCACCAGAATGCTGAGGGAAATTTACCCTCCCCCTCCCTTTCTGGGATTGTATAGCTATCTGCATACCTGTCCGAATTTGACCAGAGGTGAGGATTTTGTGAAGGAAATCATTGAGTTAATTGGGGTCACAAGGATAGAATGGCAGCTGAAAAAAGGCATCAATAAAGTCAAAAAATCATGAGACAGGCTGAAGGATAGCCATCCCCTGAATTACCCCCTCGACTGCCCTCCTGAGTGGCCTAGGCAAAATAGAAAGCCACAGTTGACTCCTGAAACTTGTTGTGTGAAAGTTAGTGAGTGGAGAAAAAGTTTGATAAACTAAGGCAAGAGGGGTTTTTGGCTGTGCGTGCGGCTAGGGGACCCTAATGGCAGCCACAGAATAGTAAGCTAAATGGAGCAAAAAGGAAAGTAACCAATATCTCTCTCCTATTTTTCCATCTTTTCCCCCTTTTGATTAATAAAATTATTAATTGATGGCCACTCATAATTTTTCCTCTTACAAAGCCTTGTCAACAGTTCAGATATGAGGGATGAGACATGATGAGGAGTCCAAAAATGATTCCTAGGTTGTGAGCCTGAGGAAATGAGAAAAAGGGGAAACCTCTTTACAAATATATTACAATTTGCCAGAAGATAACAATGAAAGGAATTGTATCTTCTGCAGGTATTGCAAAAGATAAAGAGTAGAAAAATTCTTAAAAAATCAATATAACTTTCCAAACATTCAACATGTAACAAAACTCAGTAACGTCAATACAAAGGATAACATAGCTGACAGTGGTGAAAAATAGGTGATAAATACAGAGAGAGATTCCCCCAAACAAAACAAAATGATAAAAATAATATATTTTATATTCATAAGTTTTCACCATAGGAGTAAACAAAGGAGTTAGCAAAGTTGGTTTCATTATGTGTCCAAAGGCAAGGGAAAAATATTTTCTTGGAACATTTCATCATATATGTTAGTTTTTGCAAAATAAGTAATTTGAAAATAATTGTGCACAATTTCTGTTGAAAAAATTCTAGAAACTCAATAAACCTTACTTTGAAACTTACTAATTTCAATGCAAAATTAGATATAGGCAATGTCTCTGAATGTATTAATAAGCTATAGATCAAGAATAAGAAATAAGAGATGCCAAAATATATATGTACAAAAAATAATTGGAAGGTTTTGAACTTGGAAAGCTCCAAGTAACATAGCCAAAAAATTTGTGTCATTACATTTTAGCAGTCAGAAAAAACTCATTAATAATGTGGAAGTCATTCATAAGTCAATTATATGTGCAAATCATATCACCAAATTATTAAAATATTCAAAATTAATGCAAAGGTAGTTAAAAAGTAAAAGTAAAAAAGATATGCTCTGCAATGAAAATAATTTCCAAACTACTATAATAAATTTAGGAATTGGGAAATGAGACATGGATTTAGGAAAGGTCTTTGAGAGCTTTGATAGTCATTTGATAAAGATATTTAATTAATGTAAATTATTATGATGAAAAGAGCACAGTGGTTTAAGAAGTGACACAACTAGCAAATATTTGTCTTACTGGTGAAGTAAAAATATGTGGCAGCCAACAGTTGTCCGAGTTGAGAATATTTGTTCATTTGTAAAATTTTACATGCAAGATTATAGATAATTGGATCTCATAAAACAGAGAGATCAAATGGAAAGTGAATCAAATTTAAAGTATCCTGCAGACACACCCCACTATGTAGAAAACATTCTTAGGAAATTTAAGGATGAAACTAATAGGACCATAAAAAACTCAAATTCAGAATATATTCATTTCTATTTTCAAAGATTTTCTTCAATCTTCAAAAAGTTATGCACTCTCAGTTTATAATATCACAATCACATTTGTGCTTATAGATAGGGAACTGAAATAAAAGATAGGAAAAGTCACTGAATTACATCTAGTGAACATAAAGAAGAGATTCTTCCTATAGGTGCTATAATTACTAGAGTATTAAGGGAATGATTCTCAAATAACTGAATGAACTACAAAAGCTTTAAAAAAATTGTTGAAATCTATTACTACTGAAAAAGTGGGCTGACAAAACATAAACAACAAATGACCTATATACTTTTTGATATACTCTACACTTTCCCATATATATAATCCTCAATTGAATTATCTACAGACATATTAAAGTCATCCTTGATGATTTCATTAGAAGGAAGGCTTACTATATCTTGACCATCACACAATTGACTGGAAGCATAAAAAAATGAAAAGATTCTACCATGCTTATTGTTTTTGGAGTAATAAAAAAAGCATTTCATCCTATTGAGCAAAAATGGTTTGCTCCAATAAAGCATTTCCCATACAAATGCATCAAATTTATATAAAATGTTTTGAAAGCTTTAGTAACAAAGACCAACTTTTTGAAAATATATTGATAATTCACTTCAGATAATTTACCTTATCAACTCACAAATATTTATTATGTACCTAGGACTCTGCTTATATATTTGAGAAAAAAAAAGAAGGAAACCATCCCTAATTAAAATGAGCTTACATTTTTAAAAAATAGAGAGACATGTTCATCAAAGTGATTTGCCATTTTCATGAAAAAGAGCAATTTTAGAATCCAAGTTAGATCCTCCCAACATGCTTGTATCATGATCACATTTTGTGGGTTTACCTAATACCCTAGTACAAGTCAGAGACTCCTGAATATAACTGAAATCTGTTTAAAATACTTTGATGTAACAATTCATGTGAGAACAAACAATGTGGGTCTGGGAGGGGCAGATAATTGGCTCAGGGATTTGAGAGGGAGGCCCAGAGGTGAGAGGTCCTAGGTTCAAATTTGGCTTTGGACACTTCCTAGCTATGTGACCCTGGGCAATTAACTTAATGCACTGCCTTGACTAGACCTTATTGCTCTTCTGTCTTATACAGTATTGATTCCAAGATAAAAGGTATGGATTTAAAAAGAAAGAAGAAAAGCAATGTGGATAATAACTGTTTGCCAAACTGTAGACCTCATTTATCTATCTATACTATCTAATTATCTATCATCTATTTAACTGTATTATTTATGTTGAACTATGCACACATATATAATTTCATATATTTATTCTCTCCAAGATATGCATAGGCATCTTCAAATTTGTATACACAACTATGTACATATATGTATATGTGTGTATATATATATATATATATATATATATCTTGGAGAGGCTGAACATGTATCATGTATTTATGTATTTTTCCATATCTTTAAAAACACTTGCAAAAATGAAAATAGGTTTTTAGTTGGACCAAGAACTTAGAGAACAGAGAAAACATACTAGTGTGAGTGATTATGGAAAGTGAAATAAATTAAACAGTTGTGCAAGTAAAAAATATGAGTTGTTCCTATATCAGGAATAAGAGATAATTGATAACAATAGAAACTGAGGAAGAAAGCTCCAGACACGTTGGATAGATTACCAGTTTTGAATCTATGGGAAGATAGAAAGAATCCTACAGGATGAGGTCACATGAATGAGCAGTGATATGATTAAAGTAATGCCCACAACTATCATCACATAGGTGTTTTGAGTATTTGAGCACTCTAAAGAAATATATATATATATATATATATACACACATGTATATGTCCCAATATGTCTAAAATCTTGCATAATTATCCAAAATAAACATATATACCAAAGGAAAATATATATATAATAATCTTAGAATCTGAGCTAGGAATGACTTTGCAACTTTAAAAAACAGTGTCATTAGCATTACATTGATAAATCACATCAACTGAAACCATCAGAAGTGCTTGTTATATAAAAATGAAAAGCCTTTCCTATCTCAAGATTAAATTGATCTGAATTAAAAAAAAGTTTGACCTTTGTTAAAATAGGAAATGAAGAATTGAAATTATAGTAATCTTATTTGAGTGGAAACGTTACATGAAGTCAAACCAAGTGTTTTTTTTTCCCTTTCCTGGAAGAGTTCATCCCTAAAATGAAGTGCACTAAGCCCTCTAATGCTTATGTGAAATAAGAACCTGATTAGTGTTATCAACCTTATTTTATTGATGGAGGCAGTCATGTACAGAAAGCTAATGATTAGTATCAAAAAAATAATTGCAAGGCAAAGAATACAAATAAAAACCAGTACTCTGGATCCCCAATATGGTGATCTAATCAGCTGGACAAAGACTTTAGTTATGTTACACATTCCAGTGAGGTACTATTATTCATGCCTTAATAAGAAAACAAGTAATTTGCTGAGAATTAGTTCATTAGCAAGGATTTATTGAGGGCATTATAGGGCACAGAGAACCATGCTATGCACAAAGGAAAGTCACCATACTAAATACTAGGCATTAAGGAAAGTCACAACAGAATTTGAAGACATGATCCTTGTTTTCCATAAGTTTAAAGTACAGTTGGAAATGATTGACCATATGTCCTTGAAGCCATTTGAAAATATTCACAAACCATCATGTCAATCAGCAGAAAATAATATCCTGCAAATCAAATCTTTGGCTTAAATATTAAGGGGATTCAAACCAGACTGACCTGAGTGAGATTGGGTATTCACATAAAAAGACTTCCACAAAAAAGATTAGATCTTGAAAGAAGTTATGGGTATAGGTTGATAGAGAGGAGAGGAAAGAATGTTTTCTTTGAGGAAGATGATAAAGAAAAGAGGCAAATATCTGTAAATTGAAAGCAGAAAACAGTGAACAGTTTGGTTTGAATAAAATATAAAGCCCATGATGTAATGAGAGATGAGATTATAAACTTGAAACTTTGGGATTCCTCAGGAGAAGGAATTGTAGTTATTCGCTGAAGACATAGACATGGAATAAGGATTTTAAAGTTATTTCTCTGTTTCCTAGTTCCTCAACTTATATAATGTGCTATAATGTAAAAATGACATTATAAACCTATTATTTTCCCCTGTACATTACATATCACTAATTCAAAGTGGAGGGATGGAAGGAAGGAGATTGTTTGAATTAGTGAGATATATATATATATACATATATATATACATATCTTTGATTTTTTCATTTGTTTCTATTATTAGCACAAAAGTATTTGATGAAGATTAGCAAAATGTTGCCTAGTATGGACCATTAGGAACCTATTTAATGTAAACCTAAGAATGATTTATTATATGTCATTATAAATCTTCTCATTCTTTTGAGTATTTTATATGCCCCTATATAACACTCTTTATATGAACCATTTTATTAGTAAGCTATTTTTAACTAGCTAGCACAGAAGTAAAATTCAGAAACTTTAATCTCAGAATTTTTATCAATTTTTAATCACTGCTATCTAATTTAATATAGGCTTGTCATCATTCTCATTGTCAATTGTAATTAAAACCAATTAAAATATACTCAAATCTGAAAGAAAATATTTTTCATTCAAAATACACTATTTTAGATTATTTGACTTTTTTTGATTTAGAGGAAGGTAACATTTGACTGTTATTTTTGGGAAATAGTACAAAATTATCAGAGGGATGAATTTAAATACCCAGGAGTCTTTTAGCTCTTTTAATATTTAGATGTTGCCTTAACTAATTTATTAATTCTAGATAATTTATATGTTCATTAATTTTATTTTATTAAGCACTATCAACTAATTTTAATTTTTTGCTTCCACATATTACAAATTATTAAAATTTAATTTTAAAATACTTTATGATTCAAACTTTTATTATAAATTCAGAATTGAGTTTTATAATCCAAGTGTTATATTTCTATTTAATCTGAGTGAATTCAAATAGAAAGTGAATATTAGGCTATCTGTTCTATACAGAAAATAAAAATGGGTACTTTGGAATTATTATAGATCTTCATGATTGATTTTTCCCTAGAGTTACTTATTTCTTAGCACAAATATTACTGTTGAATTTAGTCATTCTTTCAGTTACTCAGAACAGTTACTCATGTTCACATCCTTTGAGTTTTTCTTGACCCATAATTTCCCCGTCCCTTAGCCCCATATTCAATCAGGCACAAAATCTTATCAGTTCAATCTAAACATGTTATTGACCTATCACCTCTATACTCACACAGTCACCCCTCTAGTTTGGACCTTCATTACCTATTACCTCAACTGTTCCATTAACTTCTGTATTGCTCTCACTTTTTGCTCTTTCTCTGTTATCCAACACATTTTCCAAATAGCTGCTAAATGGATATTTGTAAAATGTAAAGAGAGAGAAAAAGAAGATGAAAAGAGAGGAGAGGAGAGGAGAAAGAAGGAGAGGAATGGAGGGGAGAAGAGAGGACAGAGACAGAGACAGACAGACAGGCAGAGAAACAGAGAAAGATGGAGAAAATAAGCATTGAATTCAGCATGGTCTGGTTCCTATTCTCTTATGTTATTAATGTCATCACTTTGTTTATCTGCTCACTATCAAAGTCTTGAGTTTTTGTTGTTGTTTTTTTCATTCTGAGATCTTCGGTAATGCCAGTCTTTCCCTGCCTCATTCCCTTTGATCATTTTCTGACTTCTATGATACTTTGTCTGGCAACTAAACCTGGAATTTGTCTTAGTATCCTGCCAAGGAAAACAATTCACACTTCACTGGCCTCATTCTCTTCCCAAAGTGACTTCTCGTGAGCCAATACTGGCTCCAGCTGGATGTTGGGCCTTTTCTTTTAGGGAAGTCTGATGGATCCATGGGAGACTGTAATCCTCTTCCCTCAGTTCCTCAGTTCTCTTGTTGAATGCTGTCACAGCAGAGTGTTGCTCTATCAGCCAGAGCAAAGCCCTGCCTTTTGGTTTTCCATAGTCTTAGGACCAAGGGAAGCATAGTTGTATGCCTATGTATATGCTTCAATCATAAGGAATGCTGAGGGAATGAGTTAGGGATTTAGCCTTCTCTGCTGATATTTAGTCACATTTTAGCTCTTTAGGGTTCTTGATATCATAGACTATGAAGATAATGGAAATAGTTCTATCACTTGATCATGAATCTTATTTTGGAGACGTTTACAAAGTCATGAGGATCAGAGAAATTGCCTAGTCTTCCAAGTTGTTGATTACATGACCTGAAAGTTCCATTCTTTGCATTTATATCTTCAGCACCTTATACTGTACCTTCCTGAAAGTAGACACAATAAATTCCTGTTGATGATATGATGTGATTTGTGATACTTCTATTTCCATAGTTCTTCAAATCTGCTAGGAGAATGTCTGCTTCAGGGATAGAAAGAGAGGGGTTTAAGTGCTACTTTTTACATAGACATCAGTTCTTATTATCCATTAAGTAGTCAAGTAAGGATTTCATTGACTGCAGATCCATGGAGTTATTTAAGGCCATATTGTTAGGACATGCTGAAAGATAGTAGCAATTATCTTACCTAAGTATAGTGTTCAAGAATGATAGAAGAGTCATTGCTTGTAGTGAACTGTTCATTTAGACTTGAGAAGATCAGTTAAAGAGAAAAGGGAACAGATGCAAGAGGATGGGCAAGCATTAGCACAAATGAGACCTTGATTTTGCTTTTATTTCCCTTATTTTTTCATCATTCTATGGTGGTGGGTGTATATAGGATTATACAATCTAAAGAATGGCAAGAATAAAGATCCTATATGACACCATGAATACATATTATGGCTATATATAAATATATGTGTATATAAAAATTTAACATAGTAGTTATACTTTGTTGCTTTTCTATGTCCCCTCATAAACTCTCTTCTCTTTTCACTTTGAGAAAAATAGTTTGGCTCCAGCTGGAGGATGGTAAGGACTGGGGAGAAACTAAGGAAAGGAGACCAATTAAGTAGCTCTTCCCATAATCCCAGTGAGAGGAGTTGAGGCCATGAAATAGGACAATTGTGGCAAAAGTGGAAGGAAATAGACAGATGTGAGAAATGTTGTAAAGATAAAAAGTATAAGATTTGGGAACTTATTGACTATATGGAGTGAGGGAAAGTAAGGGTACAAAAATGACTCTGAGGTTGTTCTCAAAGGTCATAGAATAAAGACATTGCTTTTTAATATAAATAGGAAAATTCAGAAGAAGGGAATGTGATCTTATTGGTTTTACCAGGTACATTATGATTACTAATGTTGATACCAACCCATCAATACCTACTAACCCAGAAGTAATTATCACCCTAACAAAATGAGGAAATGGAGAGGCTCTTATTCAAAAGCTCAACTTCCAAGGAGTACCTAGAGAAGTATTAAGGTGATCTAAGGGGCAGCAGCTTGATATGCTCTTAAATATGGGAGTTTTCCTAGTAGCATCCTCCTTCAGGATTTTAAATAGTCAACACTTTTATATCACTCCAAGAACCCTGTGGCTAGTACAGAAAAGAAGAATTTCAGAGCTTGCACAGCTGATGGGGGGAGGGGAGACACACTATAAGGATGTTAAGGATGAAGGTTTAACTTGAATTTGTTAGAAACTAGTCAACATATTGATTATCAATGGTGATGGTGGGATGGAATTCATATTTTCACCCTCTATTTGATATATAAGTGTGAGAATTATTTTTCATATACTATATTAATTTCTATATGTTAGAGAATTTTATTATGTATCCCTGTGTCTGAGATATGGATCAGAAATATGATCCAGTGCATTGCTTTTTCCATTTTCTTTGTCCTTTGGAATACCAAAGAATGTCTTCCTTCTATCAGAATTTGGTTAATAAATGAAGAGGAGGAGGATCATTTTTCTGTCTACATGACCTGTCCACATATGAGGATATGGGGGTCTTTTGAAGCTGAATTTCCATTGCAGAGGATTCTTTATGGAAGATAGATAGACATGTCTGGATAAGAATTACATAAGATTAAAAGAGGTGAATGGGGTTTGATGTGTCCTGGTTGGATAAATATTTTTATCCCATTTGGAATGAAGCACTAAAATATTATTATACATGTCCATCCTCTAAAATGTTAAAAGATCAGAGCAAATCCCTTAGCAGTGGTAGTACAGTCTCCCTAAGATATTCCCTCTTGGCCACAAGCATTTGGGGGACACAAATCAATATTCAAAAAGTTGTGGAGGAAATGGAGTTACGAAATGTTTTGGAATATTAGTGTTCCTAGATGATGGCAATTAGGTGGCACAATAGATGTAGTACTGACATCTGATTTCAAATCCAACCTTAGCCAATAAATAGCTGTCTGTCTGAGTTACCCATTTGGAAAATGGGGCTAATAACAGCATCCTCCTCACAGAGTTGCTATGATGATTAAATGAAATAGTCAATGTAAAGTGCTTGCAAACCTTAAAGTGCTAGAGAAATTTTAGCAATGATGATTATGATTATGATGCCATTGCTTTTTTGGAAGATCTTAGAAGAACATGAGAAAAGACTAAAGGAAATATTAGGTCATTTAGCAGCTGGATTCAAGTTGTCAATTAGGGACCAATTATATCTAACCTCTCTCAAATATATGGGTCACAGAGTGACTAACTAGAGCATGGATACAAATACAGAGACGATAGTCATGTTTGCCATCTGGCTACATCCAACCAATCTCCGCAAACTAGACCTTTCTTTAGATTTTGGTGGCAGCTATCCAAAATCTGTGATGACTATTTGATCACCACTAAACTGCTTAATAAGCTTCCCTCTGAGTCTATTATTGGGAAGTAAGAGAAGCAAAAAGGGAAGAAACAGCTATCTTCCCTGACTCTTTCCATATCATTAGAACGTTACTGGTACAAGAGTCATGAACAGGATTTTAAAGGCTTGACCAATTGCCCCTACAATGCACTAATATTGCCATGCAGATCAAAAAAAATAATCTCTTAATGCCACTCACTAATGCTAATCAGGAAGGTTTCAAAACAAAGTCTTATAAAAAGAGAGTGATGACCACCTGCTTGCTAAAAATAAATCTTGAACATTTCCAAATTCAGTAACTGAACTTACTTATGAGGCTTTGGGAGAAATGGGAGAAATGATCACATGTGTATTCAAGCAATGCCTACTGGTCGAGTTCATATAATGTCCTCTTTCTGTTTCATGTCCTTTATGCCTCTTGTGGGACCTACATTTCTTGTGAAATGTGATTTTATTGTCATCTTATACTTCTTTGAATATACTTACATTTGATGGTATGCTTTCTTCAACAAGAACCTGGAATATTCTTTTATGTGCAGGATATATTTTTGCATGTGATCGATGTGTTTTCTCACTCGATGTATAATTTGATATTATGTATTGTAGTTCTATGAGAGTCATTTTTAGATTCATATACATAAAATGGCACATGTACCTGATGGGTGGTTATGTATTTTCTTAGCTGTAGGCACAACTGCTAGGGTGAATGCCATGTTTTAGGACCCTACCCAAGCACTCTGCTATATAATTGGAGTGACTACCCCTGGCTCTTACATACAAAGTTATGATGCTTATGTCATGTTAATAGATGTTCAAGGATAACCCCCGTATTTTCAGGAGAGAAGATGCTTCACTAGAGGAACATGTAACACTTTCCCCGTTCTATGCTAGGCAGGGGGTGAGAAAGCAAGAATGCCAAAGAGCTGTGACACAAAGCAACCAAAGGAGACAGACAGACAGATCTTTTATGAGGAAAGAAACTCAGGAAGAAAGCTAGAAATTGTTGCTTGACAGAGTCTTCTCTGACTCTGCCAAAGCTTTCTCGTTACAAGTCTTTAACATCTTTGGGTCAGATACAGTTCATGTAATAATCAGTGAGGCACAAGAAACCAGAAATGTGACCTAAGCAGAGTAACTGGCAGAAGAAGCTTCTTTCTACACTCAGAGTTTCCTTCCTGCATTCCTCCAAGCTACAAGAAAATCTAATTCAATCCGAGTCACCATTTCCTTCAGCTTACTATAATAAGAAGACATGAGCACATCAGCATTTGGAAATGATGCCATATTGTATGAATTCTCTTTATTTTCTCCTAGGGGTGGAGGAGGGCAAAGGGGACAGTGGCCCTGGGAGGATATGCACCTTGAAATTGGTCCTAAACATTCCTGGTTTTTGGGTATGCTTATACTTTGATTTTATGTGACAAAGGCTTAGGAAAGGGATGCACAGAGAAGTAATTTAAATGCATTTATCATTTCATTAACTTACAATTATTTCATATAGCTAGAAAGAAAATTTTGTACAGTTCATGTTCATTTCTATGTGGTAGACAACGTTAAGGCTTGTCCAAATGAAATTGAAAATACCCACATAAGAAATGGGAATTCCAGTGAGTAGCATAGGGGCTTAGAGTTGGTATGATTAAATCCATCTACACTGAAAATATGCATTAGATTAATAGGCAGTTATCCCCAGGTGAAAAAAGAAACCTACTAAAAAGAAGGTTGCCCGCTCTTTGAAAAGTATGAAGAATTTGGCACTTCCCCAAAGCTCCCTGAGTTGTTGAGAGGAGTGTATGACTGCCAAAGTGATCAAGAGGGTCCTCAGAACCTGGCTCTTTGGAGAATAGTAGAGTGTTCATGGCTACAAGTACCATGTTGATATTGTTCTTCAATCCTTTCAGCTATATCTGACCTTTAGTGGCCTTATTTGGAGTTTTCTTGCTAAAAATAGTTAAATGTTTTTCATTTCCTCCTCCAGCTCATTCTACAGATGGGGAAACTAAGGCAAACAGAGTTAAGCAACTAGTAAATATTTAAGGCTGAACTTGAAATTCCTGACTACAGGCATTGTACTTTATCCACTGAGTCTAAGAGTGCCACATAGTTTTAAAGTAATTACCTCCAGCTAATATATGTCAGTTCACTATACTGTAATTCAAAAAACATCAAGCCCTTGTGAAAAGTATGGTGCTAAGGAATAAATACAAAGACAAACCAAATAATCTCTAGCTCAAGGAGCTTAGTTTGTAGAAGGGGAAGGAGGGAGAGGGAAGAAACAGAAGTGAGCAATGATTATAGCTACAAAATTGATTCTGAAGTTAAGGTCATTTGTAGTTCCTATTTCCAAAGAGACTGTCTGAGTTAGAGAACAGGAAAACAGAGTGAAAAGGGGGAGAAAAGAGGCCATCAGTCAACCTGTCTAAATCTTCAATAGTACCTCAGTTTGCAACATAATAGATTCACCACAATTTTCCAAATCATTTTTATTCACTTAAATGAACATAATCCTGTTCCTTTCATTGTAGGTTTTTTATAAGTTGATATATATGTAAATATATATATAATATATATATATGTATAACCACTAATATAGGGTGTCTAATCTATTCTCAAACCTCATACCAAAACCCTTTGCCATCTAATGACCCTTCCAAAAAGCTGACCTGGATAAAATAGACCAAGAAACAAAGTGTACAGAAAACCAAAAGTTGAAATCAGCTAAAGTATCCAAGAGCTAGAAGTCAAGACCTCTCTCATCACAGTGCAAGATCATGGGTTAGAAAAATCTGAGGGGAAAAATGTCTTTCCATCATGGAAATCTTTGCACATTTCCCATTTCTTTCTTGCAATGAAACAATGATCATACTAAAACAAACTCATTGCTTAAATAGTCACCAATACTATTCAATTATTTAAATGACCCACAGACAACTTTAAGGGACTATGTCTAATCATTTCTCTCAAAACCGATTTTAGATGTTCTGTCATATAATTAACATTTTATTAATATTCAGGAAAATCTGTTATATTTTTTAAAGCCAGATTAACAATGTAGGAAACACACACACGCGCGCGCACACACTCACACACACACACACACACACACACACACACAAGTATGACCTAAGTGATCCAGAAGTCCTGCTATATTAAAAGATCCAGAAGATACCCTCCAGAACATTGATCTAGAGCTCTGACTTCATTAGTATAAGGAAATCTTAGTGTGTAAACTCCTTCCCTAATTTGGGTTTGCAAGTTATCTATTATTTAGTCTAAGAGAATGGCCTTCAACAATAAGAGTTTAAGAGAGTTGTCCACACAGGTGTGTTAGGAGGAGGACTCCACTATATTAAAAAGAAGGGTTTCACTATTCTAGGCAGCCTTTTTTTTTTTTTAATAGATGATTCTTATGGAAGATTTATGGGGAAGTGTGAACAAGACTTACACAGGATAAGAAAGTGTGAATGGCATGTAATTTGCACCATTAAAAGGAATACTTACATCTCAGATCCACTGAAATATTGAAGTATAAGTATATACTTATGTTCCCTAATTAAACTTTTAGAAATAAGAACAAATCCTAACTTGGCATGCAAGAAACAAATAAATCTCTATACAATAAAAACTGAATTAGGGTAGGTTGCCTATGCATTATTTATGAAGAAAGTAGTTGCCAAACAAATTGAATAATATAAACAGGGAATAGAGACTTTTTAGAATATTTATTCTACTTAAGAGAATAAACCATTCCAAATAGGTTAGTACAATATTTGCATGCAATAAATATAATTGCAAATAATTTTTGTTCATTAAAGCAGGCCCAGAAAGACCTCTACTTAGCAACACTTTGTTGATAGGTCGATAATATTTAACCATGGTCTTTTATTCATTCTTTCATTATTTGTTGGGTGTCTATGCCTTTGCCCTGGGCTAATGCTAAGAGGAATACTAAAGAAATATGTCATGATTCCTATCTTCTTCGATTTATACAATTCACTAGGGGAGATGATGTAAGTGCAAAACAGTCAAATAAATACATGAAACAATGTTACCAGAAACAACACAAAGGACAAAATGAATGTTGCCAGCAAAATATGTGAATGGAGATCAAAGAAAGGTAACTTAAATCAAGGAAACCTCTCTCCCTCCCTCCCTCCCTCCCTCCCCCCCCTCCTCTCACTCTCTCTCTCTCTCTCTCTCTCTCTCTCCTCTCTCTCTCTCTCTCTCTCTCTCTCTCTCTCTCTCTCTCTCTCTCTCCCTCTCCCTTACTCTCTCCCTCCCTCCCTCTCTCTATCTATCTCTATCTCTCTCTCTTTCTCTCTCTCTCCCTCTCTCCCCCCTCTCTCTCTCCCTCTCTCTCCCTCTCTCTCTCTCTCTGTCTCCCCCTCTTCCTTCTCTCTCTCTCTCTCTCTCTCTCTCTCTCTCTCTCTCTCTCTCTCTCTCTCTCTCTCTCTCTCTCTCTCTCTCTCTCTCTTCTCTCTCTCTCTCTCTTTCTCTCTCTCTCTCTTTCTCTCTCTCCCCCCTCTCTCCCTTCCCCCCCTCTCTCTCACACACACACACACAAACTCAATCATTTACCAAATTCCATGATCAAACAATTGGCAGATAGTCAGTAAAAGCCATGGCACCAGGCCTAGAGTCAGGAAGATGTGAATTCAAAATCTCATCTCAGGCACCTAGTTGTGTAAACCTGAGCAAATTACTGAACTTCCATTTGTCTCAGTTTCCTCATCTTTAAAAAGAATGGGATCAATAATAGCATCTTCTCCCAAGAGACATGAGGATGAAATGAGATACTAATTGTAAAGCACTTAATCTATTACTAGTCACATAGTAATTGCTATTATTAGTGTCCATTTGTGCTCCTTGGTTTGGAATTGCTTTCCCTGGAAATTAGCAATGGATCAGAAAGTATCAATCCCCCAAATCTGGCTTATGACTATTTAGCATTGCTTCTCAGTTAGAAACAATGGGTAGGAAGTCATCAGGACCCAGGTCTCTTACCTAATCACATTGTAAGGAATTAATAAATGCTAATTTACTGACTAAACTATATTACCAGCAGTGTCCTGATCCCAGAGCTAGTTATAATCATTGCTTTCTCCATACTTCCATAGATACAAACTGAAACCTCAGACTTTAGGATCTTCTAAATCATCAGGTTCCCTATCAGCCACACTCCTATTAATTTGTTATTCTTCACATCTGCATGAATTTACAGTCTCTTGGCTTTCATAGATTTGCATAACTATTTGATCTTTTCTCAGGACTATTTAAAATCTTTCCCACTCATTTCAAAGCCTTTGTATCTTTCTTTAGCAATTCTCTATGAATATACCACATAGGTAATCCAGAACTGTCTGTAGATATAAGCAGAAATTCAGTGAGCTCAAAGAGGATAAAGTGTTAGTGATGACAGAATGTACTCCAGTGTAATAAAATGTATTTCTCCAAGAATATTCTATAATGAAAATGTTTTACTAATATATTGGCCTTCCTTAAAATCATTCTAAAATTGTAATATTGCATTCATGCATAAAATTATGAGGCTACACTAAATGATTTTCCCAAATAAAATTATATTATGACCAGAAAAATAACTGTATTCTTTATTATGGACTTCCTAAAGTCCTATATGTTCAGTATAACATTATGGAGTTTAGTTACTTGGAATGAAATTCTGAAAAGGAGGGTGGATATGGGAAGAAGAAAATATTTTTAAAAGATAGAAGGGGTGGAGGAATTATCAATATCTTAAGAAAGAAGACTTGATAATAAATGTGTCAAACAATAAAATCTTGCTATAACCTAATGCCAGTATAGGTTGCTTGGTTGCAAAAGAGTGGACCAGATTACCTCTAGGTTCCCCTAATGATTGTACTATGTTATGAAGGAAGTAACATAGAATAAAGTAGGGTTTTTAAATTTAGACTAAAAGTGAATATTTTATTCAAAAATATCTATATATAACTAGAAATAGAAATCCTGGAATTGCATGGTTTCGCTTCCTTGATAAGAATATCTCACAAAAATGTTTTTGATTTAATTTTTACACATTTTCCGAAAGGACATTTGAAATCAGATCATGTTTAGGTCTTTCGGAAAAGGAAAATGGCCCTCAGATCTCATGAAAGCCCTCAATCTCACCTGACATCCATTACAGGATAGTCTTTATTTAATCCACAAGCAAATGTAAAAGATTCACATTCAAGCCCCTAATCAGTCAAAGTAATTCACATTCTCACTTTTATGCATCTCTGCTTTTCCCAGGATCTCTATCATATGCTGACTTGTACTACTACTCTGGGTATCCTCCCATAGAAACTCCATTTTCACGTCCCTGACAAAAGAAAAGAACTCAGAATTAATAGCGAGTTGAGCAGCCTTAACTCTCTAGTGGATCTCTGTACCTTAGAAGTCTAAATTAGTCCTATAGACCTTTGCTACTAGTGCTGGAGCCCCCCCCCCCCACCAGAAGCAGGGATAAACAACACTTATACTTGTCTGTAGTAATAGTGAAGGGCAAAGTCAATTTGCTCTTTGTCATCACACCTCTGTGGCTCACTCCTCTATTTCAACTCTCAGAGGTTTGGGCTTTCACATATGACTAAATTGTATCCTTCCTTCCATTTGAGGTTAGCATTTATAAACTCCTTCATAATGGAAAGCACCTTTGACAAGCACCACTTCCTATTTTATGCTTCACCTGACAGAGATAATCAGAGAATCTATCTCTGTACTGGTACCTAAGAGGAAATATACAATTGTAATGCTCCTGTAGTCATTCAAGTAGGTGTGAAAAATTCCCTTTATCAACTTGAGGGGATTAAAGTTTCTTATTAATGGATAAAGATGGCTTACAAAACAAAGGAAGCATCTAGAGATTAGTTGAGCAACTCTATCTTACCTTTGAACCTATAGGCAAAACAACAACAAAAATTATTTAGAAGCCAAAAAGTTCATGAGAGAGACAGAGAGGAGAGGGAGAGGAAGAGAGAGATGGAAAGGCTGAGGGAGAGGGTGAGGAAGAGGGGAAACTAGAGAGGACAGACAGAGGCAGAGAGCAAACCAGGAGATGGAAAAGAGCACAGTTCTTTCCTTCTTGTGTTCAGAGTATTTTCTTTCCTCCTCCCTAATATTGGCTATGATGTCTATCAATGAAGAAACTCGTGCAGAAAAAGAAAGCCCATCTAGCAGTTAAGAATTCATTTGAGAGAATGAGGTCCAGTTGAAAGAAGCAGAGATATAGACAACAATCAGACAGAAAAAAAAGCCACCAATTGAGGAAGCAGCTTCCAGGAGCAGGACACCTG
The DNA here is from genome assembly GCF_027887165.1 of Monodelphis domestica. Taxonomy (NCBI): domain Eukaryota; kingdom Metazoa; phylum Chordata; class Mammalia; order Didelphimorphia; family Didelphidae; genus Monodelphis; species Monodelphis domestica. Next base: position 63,906,752 of record NC_077230.1, read on the forward strand.
ACCATAGAAAAGAAAGTAGGGAAGAATATTTTTAAATAAATGGCATGGACTTATGAGCCAAAATACTATAAGTTGTCACTCACAAGGTACTCTGCATCAAGAGAGAGAAGCTGTCTTCTGGGGACTCATCTTGTGAGTATGGGTACCATAAGGGGAAGAGAATACTAAAAAGGGGGTGCTGAATTGACATAGAAAAATGGAAAAAGGAGGTGCTTTTTTTAGGAAAAACTATGAGGTTATGTTTTACAGTACTGATTTAAAGGATGCAGAACTATAGATATAAATTGAAGAGGGGAAAATTTTCACTTGATTTAAGAAGAGCTTAGAGAGGTGGAGTCAAGATGATAAAAGTAGTAAAGCACTCAGGACAATTTGTTTTCTATTTTTCCAAAATATCACTACCTGCTAACTCTTTTCTGTTAATAACTTTTCATTCAAAGCTAAATCAGAATGTTAAGGTTCCACCAAATGCATAATTACTTCAGCCACTTCAATTCTCCTATGGAACTGAACTACATAATATGAGATGTCGTACTTTTCCCTATTACTAAAAGTATATTAGAAAGGCAAAGTAACTTCCGGTTAAGATAGCGGCTTAGAGAAAGCTAAAGTTCAGATCTCTGGAAAACCCTTCCCGACCGATCTCAAACTATAAGCTCCTAAGGCGCCGAAATTCAAAACGATCAACAGCACAGACCCTGGGAACCCTCCTCCTGGACCTGGACCCGGTTCAAAAGGTACGGCTCCCCTCAAAAGCCAGAACCCGAGATCACTCGGACCTCAGGGGTAGGAGCGCAGAGTCCAAGGCTCCCGGAAGCCGCAGCCCAGCCGGGCTCAGAGAGCAGGGTCCTCGGAACAACAACCCTCAGGGCCTTCTACCCGAGTCCCAGTGAAAGTTACTGCCTGGGGCTTCCGCTGCAGAGAGCTGGTCGAAACAACAGCAACCCTCAGGGCGGGCAAGACAGCCTCACGGGCTGGATCCTGCTATCCAAGTCTCAGTGAAAGTCCTTGCCTTCGGAGCTTGGGGAAGCTGCAGCCCATCCCCCCCGCAGGCCGATGAAACAGCCTCACAGCCAGCGATTCTGAAGGCAACTTCCGGAAAGCGAGCTGGGGGGAGAGTGTGGCCTTGTGGTCCGACCCTTCCATTCCAGTTCCAGTGAGGCATATTCAGTTTAACCCAGGGAAAGCTCATAGAACCAACATCTGCCCAGGACTAAAGCCTCTGATCACCAGACAGAGATAAGAAAAGCTAATCCTCCACATTCAGAGATGACAAACTCCACAGAAGCACAGAAGCCCCAAAATACCAAGAAAAATAAGAAGAAAGGGGTGACTTTGGACACATTCTATGGAGCCAAAATACAAAATACAGAGCAGATAGAAGAAGATATACAAGAAAATTCTCCAAAATCTTCCAAAGGAAATAGAAACTCTCCACAAACCCATGAAGAATTTGAATCAGAAATGACCAAAAAGATGGAAGCCCTCTGGGAGGAAAAGTGGGAAATAATGCAAAAGAAATTCATGCATCTACAAAACCAATTTGACCAAACTGTAAAAGAAAACCAGGCTTTAAAGCAAGAACTAATAAAGCAAAGCCAAAACACCAAGAAATTAGAAGAGAACATAAAATATCTCACCGACAAGGTGATAGATCTGGAAAATAGAGGGAGAAGAGAAAATTTAAGAATAATTGGACTCCCAGAAAAGCCAGAAATAAACACCAAACTGGACATGGTGATACAAGATATAATCAAAGAAAATTGCCCAGAGATTCTAGAACAAGGGGGCAATACAGCCACTGACAGAGCTCACAGAACACCTTCTACACTAAACCCCCAAAAGACAACTCCCAGGAATGTAATTGGAAAATTCCAAAGCTATCAAACAAAAGAAAAAATCCTACAGGAAGCCAGAAAAAGACAATTTAGATATAAAGGAATACCAATCAGGGTCACACAAGACCTTGCAAGTTCTACTCTGAATGATCGTAAGGCATGGAACATGATCTTCAGAAAGGCAAGAGAGCTGGGTCTCCAACCAAGAATCAGCTACCCAGCAAAACTGACTATATACTTCCAAGGGAAAGTATGGGCATTCAACAAAATAGAAGACTTCCAACTTTTTGCAAAGAAAAGACCAGAGCTCTGTGGAAAGTTTGATACCGAAAATCAAAGAGCAAGGAATACCTGAAAAGGTAAATATTAAGGAAAGGGGAAAAATGTTATCTTCTTCTTTTACTCAAACTCTCTTCTATAAGGACTACATTTATATCAATCTATGTATACTAACATGTGGGGAAAATGTAATGTATAAATAGGGGGTAAAGAAAGACCAAATAGAATAATGGTTCTCACACAAAGATTCACATGGGAAGGGGAGGGGAAGAAAACTCCTATAAGAAGGAGAAGAAGAGAGGGGGGGGTTTTACTTAAACCTCAATCTCAGGGAAATCAACTCTGAGAGGGAAAAACATCCAGATCCATTGGGATCTTGAATTCTATCTTACCCAACAAGGGTAAGGAGAAGGGAAAACCGAGGGGGGGAGGGGGAGAGGGAGAACAAAAAGGGAGGGAAAGAGAGGGGGGAGGGGGAGGGAAGAAAAACAGAGGGACTAAAAAGGGAAACATCAAGGGAGGGGACAAGGGGCACTGATTCAAAGTAAATCACTGGACTAAAAGGTAGAGCCGAAGAAGAAAAGGTTAGAATTAGGGAAGGCAATCAAAATGCCAGGGAGTCCACAAATGACAATCATAACTTTGAACGTGAATGGGATGAACTCACCCATAAAACATAGACAAATAGCAGAATGGATTAGAATCCAAAACCCTACCATATGTTGTCTTCAAGAAACACACATGAGGCGGGTTGACACCCACAAGGTCAGAATTAAAGGATGGAGTAAGACCTTCTGGGCCTCAACTGATAGAAAGAAGGCAGGAGTGGTAATCATGATATCTGATAAAGCCAATGCAAAAATAGACCTGATCAAAAGGGATAGGGAAGGTAATTATATTTTGTTAAAAGGGACTCTAGACAACGAGGAAATATCATTAATCAACATGTATGCACCAAATAATATAGCACCCAAATTTCTAATGGAGAAACTAGGAGAATTGAAGGAAGAAATAGACAATAAAACCATACTAGTGGGAGACTTAAACCAACCATTATCAAATTTAGATAAATCAAATCAAAAAATAAATAAGAAAGAGGTAAAAGAAGTGAATGAAATCTTAGAAAAATTAGAATTAATAGACATATGGAGAAAAATAAATAGGGATAAAAAGGAATACACCTTCTTCTCAGCACCACATGGCACATTCACAAAAATTGACCATACATTAGGTCACAGAAACATAGCACACAAATGCAAAAAAGCAGAAATAATGAATGCAGCCTTCTCAGATCACAAGGCAATAAAAATAATGATTAGTAATGGTACATGGAAAACCAAATCTAAAACCAATTGGAAATTAAACAATATGATACTCCAAAACCGTTTAGTTAAAGAAGAAATCATAGAAACAATTAATAATTTCATCAAGGAAAATGACAATGGCGAAACATCCTTTCAAACCTTTTGGGATGCAGCCAAAGCGGTAATCAGAGGCAAATTCATATCCCTGACAGCTTATATTAACAAACAAGGGAGAGCAGAGATCAATCAATTGGAAATGCAATTGAAAAAACTCGAAAGCGATCAAATTAAAAACCCCCAGCAGAAAACCAAATTAGAAATCCTAAAAATTAAGGGAGAAATTAATAAAATCGAAAGTGATAGAACTATTGATTTAATAAATAAGACAAGAAGCTGGTACTTTGAAAAAACAAACAAAATAGACAAAGTACTGGTCAATCTAATTAAAAAAAGGAAGGAAGAAAAGCAAATTCACAGCATTAAAGATGAAAAGGGGGACAGCACCTCCAATGAGGAGGAAATTAAGGCAATCATTAGAAATTACTTTGCCCAATTATATGGCAATAAATACACCAATTTAGGAGAAATGGATGAATATATACAAAAATACAAACTGCCTAGACTAACAGAAGAGGAAATAGAATTCTTAAATAATCCCATATCAGAAATTGAAATCCATCAAGCCATCAAAGAACTTCCTAAGAAAAAATCCCCAGGGCCTGATGGATTCACCTGTGAATTCTATCAAACATTCAGAGAACAGTTAATCCCAATACTATACAAACTATTTGACATAATAAGCAAAGAGGGAGTTCTACCAAACTCCTTTTACGACACAAACATGGTACTGATTCCAAAACCAGGCAGGTCAAAAACAGAGAAAGAAAACTATAGGCCAATCTCCCTAATGAATATAGATGCAAAAATCTTAAATAGGGTACTAGCAAAAAGACTCCAGCAAGTGATCAGAAGGATCATTCACCATGATCAAGTAGGATTCATACCAGGGATGCAGGGCTGGTTCAACATTAGGAAAACCATCCACATAATTGACCACATCAACAAGCAAACTAGCAAGAACCACACGATTATCTCAATAGATGCAGAAAAAGCCTTTGATAAAATACAACACCCATTCCTATTAAAAACACTAGAAAGCATAGGAATAGAAGGGTCATTCCTAAAAATAATAAACAGTATATATCTAAAACCAACAGCTAATATCATCTGCAATGGGGATAAACTAGATGCATTCCCAATAAGATCAGGAGTGAAACAAGGATGCCCATTATCACCTCTACTATTTGACATTGTACTAGAAACACTAGCAGTAGCAATTAGAGAAGATAAAGGAATTGAAGGCATCAAAATAGGCAAGGAGGAGACCAAGTTATCACTCTTTGCGGATGACATGATGGTCTACTTAAAGAATCCTAGAGATTCAAACAAAAAGCTAATTGAAATAATCAACAACTTTAGCAAAGTTGCAGGATACAAAATAAACCCACATAAATCATCAGCCTTTCTATATATCTCCAACACAGCTCAGCAGCAAGAACTAGAAAGAGAAATCCCATTCAAAATCACCTTAGACAAAATAAAATACCTAGGAATCTATCTCCCAAGACAAACACAGGAACTATATGAACACAACTACAAAACACTCGACACACAACTAAAACTAGACCTGAACAAATGGAAAAACATTAACTGCTCATGGATAGGACGATCCAATATAATAAAAATGACCATCCTACCCAAACTTATTTATCTATTTAGTGCCATACCCATTGAACTACCAAAATACTTCTTCACTGATTTAGAAAAAACCATAACAAAGTTCATTTGGAAGAACAAAAGATCAAGGATATCCAGGGAAATAATGAAAAAAAAACACATACGATGGGGGCTTGCAGTCCCTGACCTAAAACTATATTACAAAGCAGCAGTCATCAAAACAATTTGGTACTGGCTAAGAAACAGAAAGGAAGATCAGTGGAATAGACTGGGGGAAAGCGACCTCAGCAAGACAGTATACGATAAACCCAAAGATCCCAGCTTCTGGGACAAAAATCCACTATTCGATAAAAACTGCTGGGAAAATTGGAAGACAGTGTGGGAGAGACTAGGAATAGATCAACACCTCACACCCTACACCAAGATAAATTCAAAATGGGTGAGTGAATTAAACATAAAGAAGGAAACCATAAGTAAATTGGGTAAACACAGAATAGTATACATGTCAGACCTTTGGGAGGGGAAAGGCTTTAAAACCAAGCAAGATATAGAAAGAATCACAAAATGTAAAATAAATAATTTTGACTACATCAAACTAAAAAGCTTTTGTACAAACAAAACCAATATAAGTAAAATCAGAAGGGAAACAACAAATTGGGAAAAAATCTTCATAGAAACCTCTGACAAAGGTTTAATTACTCATATTTATAATGAGCTAAATCAATTGTACAAAAAATCAAGCCATTCTCCAATTGATAAATGGGCAAGGGAAATGGATAGGCAGTTCTCAGATAAAGAAATCAAAACTATTAACAAGCACATGAAGAAGTGCTCTACATCTCTTATAATCAGAGAGATGCAAATCAAAACAACTCTGAGGTATCACCTCACACCTAGCAGATTGGCTAACATGACAGCAAAGGAAAGTAATGAATGTTGGAGGGGATGTGGCAAAGTAGGGACATTAATTCATTGCTGGTGGAGTTGTGAATTGATCCAACCATTCTGGAGGGCAATTTGGAACTATGCCCAAAGGGCGACAAAAGAATATCTACCCTTTGACCCAGTCATAGCACTGCTGGGTCTGTACCCCAAAGAGATAATGGACACAAAGACTTATACAAAAATATTCATAGCTGCGCTCTTTGTGGTGGCCCAAAACTGGAAAACGAGGGGATGCCCATCAATTGGGGAATGGCTGAACAAACTGTGGTATATGTTGGTGATGGAGTACTATTGTGCTAAAAGGAATAATAAAGTGGAGAAGTTCCATGGAGACTGGAACAACCTCCAGGAAGTGATGCAGAGCGAGAGGAGCAGAACCAGCAGAACATTGTACACAGAGACTAATACACTGTGGTATAATCGAACGTAATGGACTTCTCCATTAGTGGCGGTGTAATGTCCCTGAACAACTTGCAGGGATCCAGGAGAAAAAAACACCATTCATAAGCAAAGGATAAACTATGGGAGTGGAAACACCGAGGAAAAGCAACTGCCTGAATACAGAGGTTGAGGGGACATGACAGAGGATAGACTCTAAATGAACACTCTAATGCAAATACTATCAACAAAGCAATGGGTTCAAATCAAGAAAACATCTAATGCCCAGTGGACTTACGCGTCGGCTATGGGGGGTGGGGGGGAGGAAAAGAAAATGATCTATGTCTTTAACGAATAATGCTTGGAAATGATCAAATAAAATATATTTAAAAAAAAAGAAAGGCAAAGTAGTATTATGGAAAGAATGCTGGATGTTAAGTACTTAGGTTCTAATACTGACTTTAGTATATGCTACCTATGCCACCATTGGGATATAATGAAACTTCCCTGGTCCTCTGCTTCCTTAACTATAAGATGAAGAGGTTAGACTAGATGATCTCTTAGACCTCTTCCAATCTTAAATACTATCTATATGAAGTAGATTATGGTATCTAACTAGTGGTTGATACTAAAGAAATAGCATCTGAGCATTCCTCTAGGAATCTTGCTATATTTTAAAGCAAACATTGAATCTTCTTACTCATTTCCATCAGTAATATTCCAATAATTTTCCTTTCAAGATTTGGGTTCAAATAATACTTTGCTGCTTCTACTGTTGAGCTCATATGGTCCACCAGCACCCTGGTGAGACTTTTCTTATTGACCTCCTAAATTGTCTTGTGCAGGAATATTGTTTCGACTGACCTTTTCTTAGTTCTGTGACAGTAAATAACATCTAAGATAGTTACACGTCAAAACTTCTCCAATAATCTATCATTTGCTAAATCCAATGGTCTTTTCGTAATCTCATTCTACCTAGCCTCTCTGCAGCCTTTGACACTGTCAATCACTCTCCTCTCCTTGATACTCTCTTCTCTCCAAATTTTAAGAACACCATTCTCACCTGTTTTTTTTTTCTCTCTAGCTATTCTACCATTGTTTCTCAGTCTCCTTTGTGGATTCCACTCAGGATTATGTCCTCTAACTGTAGGTGTCTCTTAGGGTTCTGTCCCATGTCCTCTCCTCTTTTCCCTCTATATTACTTCATTGGGTGATCTCATCAGATCCTAGACATTTAATTACCATCTCTATTCTGATTATTTTTAAATCTTACTGTTCTGCCTCAACTTATTTATGGATGTCTGATCTTAAATCACCAATTGTTTTTCAGACATTTTGAAATGGACATGTTAAATTCAATATATTCCAAAATGAATGCATTATCTTTCCCCAAACATCTCTTCTTCAATTTCTACTTTCCCTATTAATATAAGTCCCTCAATTTTACAACCTAGGTGTCATCCTCTACTCCTTCACTATGTCTTAGTCCCCATATTCACTATTATGCCAAAGTCTAACTATTTTACCTCTGCAGATACTCCCAATATGTTCCTTTGCCTTTTCTGATACTTCCACTATTCTGGCACAGGCTCTATGGTACAATCTTTAATGCAAGTGTAAGGTAGCATTCCATGGCTTGCTGGTGGGTCTGACTATCTCAAATCTCTTCCCACTCTAACCCACCCTCCATTCAGACATTAAAATGATTTCCCTGATTTCTGATCATGCCATACTCCTATTCCACAAACTTCAGTCAACTCCCTATAGTTTCTTTCTAGGATCAAATATAAAATCCTGTTTGGCATTCAAAATCCGCCATAACCTAGCACTCTTCAATTTTTCCAGTCTTCCTAATGTCCTACTCCTCAAAACGTATTCTTTATTATAGATATACTGTTCCCCATTCGTGAAAAATACTTGGACTCAGGCATTTACTCCAGTTGTCCCTTTTGCCTGAGATATTCTACCTTCTCATCTCTACTTCCTGGTTTCCCTGGATTACTTTAAGTTCCAACTAGGAAGCCTTTCCTAGTCCCTTTTAATTCTACTGCCTTCTCTCTTTGACTCATTTCTGATTTATTCTGTCTTGATATTTTTAGATATTTGTTTGTTCATTGTCTCTTCCATTAGACTGTGAGCTCCCTTGGGACAGAGTATTTTGTCTCTTTTTATCCCCAGTGCTTAGCTCTCTAGTACCTGATATGTATTATACACTTAATAAATGTGCATTTGCTCACTGATTAACCATTTCTACTCCACTGATCAGTTTTGGATTATTGATTGTTCATCTTTTTTGTCATTTCTCAGCAATAAAAATAATGAGTATGAACTACTTATACTCATTAAAATTGAGATGCAGAGTTTACCATTTCTGACTGAACCTTAAAGAGGAGCTGAGAAACAGGTCAAATGGAATAATTGAGCTTCAAAATTGCATTGCATTGAATTCTGGAAATTCTAGCTGATTAGACATTATTAAAAACATACATGCTAGAACATGGGTTCTTAACCAGGAATTCATGAATGTTTTCTCTCTTTTTTATTTCATTTTTGGTAACTTTATTTAAACACAATTAGTTTCCTTTTATAGTTTCATCATCTTACTTTAAACATTATTCTGAGGGGAGAGGGTTTATAGGCTGCAATGGGAAACTGCACATTCATGAACACACACACACACACACACACACACACACACACAAAAAGACAATTAATAACTCATGTGTTAGAGAATGAACCCAGTTCATGTTTTTTTTTATTTCTGTTGAAACAGTGAGACTTATTTTCATTTAAATTCCCTGTGCAAGGAACTATATGAACACAACTACAAAACACTCTCCACACAATTAAAACTAGATCTAATCAATGGGAAAAACATTTTTGATTGTTCATGGGTAAGATGAGCTAACATAATAAAAATGACAATCCTATCCAAATTAATTTACTTATTTAGTGTCATACCCATAGAAATACCAAAAATCTTTTTTTTACTAAATTAGAAAAAAACCATAACAAAGTTCATTTGGAAGAACAAAAGATAAAGGATATCCAGAGAAATAATGAAAAAAATGCAAAGGAAGGTAACCTTGCAGTCCCAGAACTCAAAACATACTATAAAGCAGTGGTCTTCAAAACAATATAGATCAGTGGGATAGACTTGGGGTAAGACAGTCTATGATAAGCCCAAAGATCCCAGCTTTTGGGACCAAGATCCACTATTTGATAAAAACTGCTGGGAAAATTGGAAGACAAGTATGGGAAAGATTAGGTTTGGATCAACATCTCACACCCTACACCAAGATAAACTCAGAATGGGTGAATTACTTGAATATAAAGAAGGAAACAATAAATAAATTAAGTGAACACAGAATAGTATACATGTCATATCTTTGGGAAAGGAAAGATTTTAAAACCAAGCAAGAGTTAGAAAAAAATCACGAAATGTAAAATAAATAACTTTGATTACATCAAATTGAAAAGTTTTGTATAAACAAAACCAATGCAGCCAAAATTAGAAGGGAAGCAACAAATTGGGAAACAATCTTCATAATAAAAACCTCTGACAAAGGTCTAATTACTCAAATTTATAAAGAGCTAAATCAATTGTACAAAAAATCAAGCCATTCTCCAATTCATAAATGGACAAGGGACATGAATAGGCAATTTTCAGTTAAAGATATCAAAACTATTAATAAGCACATGAAGAAGTGTTCTAAATCTCTTATAATCAGAGAGATACAAATCAAAACAACTCTGAGGTATCACCTCATACCTAGCAGATTGGCTAACATGACAGCAAAGGAAATTAATGAATGCTGGAGGGGATGTGGCAAAGTTGGGACATTAATGCACTGCTGATGGAGTTGTGAAATGATCCAACTATCCTGGAAGGCAATTTGGAACTATGCTCAAAGGGTGCTAAAAGACTGTCTGCCATTTGATCCAGCCATAGCACTGCTGGGTTTGTACCCCAAAGAGATAATAAGGAAAAAGACATGTACAAGAATATTCATAGCTGCGCTCCTTGTGGTGTCAAAAAATTGGAAAATGAGGGGATGCCCTTCAATTGGGGAATGGATCAACAAATTGTGGTATATGTTGGTGATAGAATACTATTGTGCTCAAAGGAATAATAAAGTGGAGGAATTCCATGGAGACTGGAACAACCTCCAGGAAGTGATGCAGAGCGAAAGGAGCAGAACCAGAAAAACATTGTACACAGAGACTGATACACTGTGGTACAATAGAATGTAATGGACTTCTACATTAGTTGAATGCAGTGTTCCTGAACAACTTGGAGGGATCTATGAGAAAGAACACTATCCACATTCCGAGGAAAAACTGGGAGTAGAAACACTGAAGAAAAACAACTGCTTGATTACATGTATCAAGGGGGATATAGTTGGGGATGAAGATTCTAAATGAACATCCTAGTGCAAACATCAACAACATGGAAATAGGTTCTGATCAAGGACACATGTAATACCCAGTGGAATTGCTCTCAGAAGCAGAAAGGGGGAGGGGAGGGGAGGGAAGGATAGAATATGATTCTTCTAACCAAGGAATGATGTTCTAAATTGACTAATTTTTTTTTAAATAAAATAAAAATAAATTCCCTGTGCTTCAGTTTTCTTATATGTAAATGAGAAGATTGAACTAGATAAGACTCTGAGGTTCTTTCAGGTCTAGATCTATAAACTTTAATCTTATTATATAATATTACTTATATTATTATCATTTTAATATTTTTATATTGTGAATTCAATCATCTCCGACAAATACAAATATTTCAATAGACAAATAAGCCTAATGATTGCCAAGACTCCCCACAGATAGTAGTCTAGAGGCTAAAGATACTCTGTTGTTCTTATCTCACCTTTTTCCCAGAAAACTGTATAAATATTCTTAGACTCTGAGCACTTTAAGGTCAGTAAAAGCATGTTTGCTCTTCATCTTGTCTTGTGGTTACAGACTAGAAAGCAAGCCAAATATTATATAGCTCTAGTTATTATAGAGTTGGATTGCATGCAATAGGATACCTAAGACTTCTTTGCCCATGGCTCAAAGGCATTTTTTTGTCTAAAAACTTGGATTAAAGTAAGGTAACATCCAGGGTCATCTTTTCTATGGATATATACATAAATACATATAGCTGGATATATAAAGTTTAAAAACAATCAGTAGATTCCCCTTTCAAATCAGCTGTTTTTAAAGACTGGCACACTTGAACTGTATCTTAGTCTTAGTATCTTAAGTGTATTCTCATTAAATACAACTATTCCCACCATCATTCTAAGAGATTTGTATTAATGTGAGGAATTTTTGATTGAGAAGCACATCTCTTGTTCTAAATATTACTCATCTGAGTTTCACAGTATTTTTTTCTGAAAAGAATTTATGGCACGGTTTCATTTAGAGATCATAGAGTCCCTTGGTCCTAAGCAAGCTTGGTAACACTAGTAGCATTGCTAGAATGAATCTACTTCAGACTTGGGATTATGAATAGTTTGCTCTAATATACAATCTATAAAGTTATAGAGAAAAGAATAGAACTAAGGAGTGGAAGTCCCATAAGCAGTGCCAGCCAAAGGAATATGTAGCTAAACTTAAATTAGCTTTGGATGAAAAAACTATGCAGCTTTTGCTCAGATAGTTTATTCTTTGTGAGAGATTTGTATGCCAAGAGGAGAACCAAGATATGAGCTGATGAAAGGAGATTAAGAACTATCAGGTTAAGTCCTATTCACATTTCAGCAATGACCAGCCGTACTTTCTACTTGAGACTTTTTATTCTTTTGGTTGTTGTATTAAATCCTAATCTGTTTTTAATCTTTTTTTCTGTATATAAAATGGCCTTAATGTTCTGAAGAATGACAATAAAGTTTATGCTTGATTCAGAGTCAGCAAAGACAGGGAATAAGCTATAAACCTAAGTTAAATCTCAGAAGGATCCTTGAAGGGACTGGAAGATAAACAGTGGAACAGAGTTATTGGGGGCAAAATTATGGGCCAAGTGGAAGAGAAAAAGAAGAGAAGAGACGAGAAGAGACAAGAAGAGAGGAGAGGAGAGGAGAGGAGAGGAGAGGAGAGGAGAGGAGAGGAGAGGAGAGGGGAGGAGAGGAGAGGAGAGGAGAGGAGAGGAGAGGAGAGGAGAGGAGAGGAGAGGAGAGGAGAGGAGAGGAGAGGAGAGGAGAGGAGAGGAGAGGAGAGGAGAGGAGAGGAGAGGAGAGGAGAGGAGAGGAGAGGAGAGGAGAGGAGAGGAGAGGAGAGGAGAGGACAGGAGAGGAGAGGACAGGAGAGGAGAGGAGAGGAGAGGAGAGGACAGGAGGGAGAGGAGAGGAGAGAAGAGGAGAGGAGAGGAAGAGGAAGAAGAAATGCAAGCAGAGAAGAGAGAAGAATAGGGGAGGAGAGCAGAAAAGAGAGGAGAGGAAGTAATTGACAAAATTAAGAAGAACTAACAAGCATGAATTAAAACTTGCAAGAAGGTCTTATGTTTTATGTGTCCTAGCCTTTGACTTTTAGCACTGATTTTTCAAAGGAAATTCAAAATCCAAAGATGTACTGAAGGGGGCATAGGACAGTATTTTGCCTGCATATAAGCTATTATCTCAAAGTCCTGAATGAGTAAATTATGCTAATTAATAACTCAAATAAATAATTACACATCACATATTCTCTGGATCATATTATACGATTCCATAACTACCCTGTCTTTCTCTCAGTTGGTAGTCAACTAATATGTTAGTTGACAAAGTTTAACACCTTCCAAGGCATTCATGTCTTAATAGTAGACTCTAAAAGGGAAAAAAATCCATGAAACATTGAGGAATTAAAGAAAACAAATATTTATTCAACACCTTTTATGGGCATACTACTGTGCTGTTTGCTAAGAAATATTGACAGTGAAAATAGAGTCTATAAAGAGCTTCTTATCTAATAAGAAGAAATGACCCTTACCCAGATAATTAAGGAAGAATTATCTGCAGTTGCAAATTATATGGCATATCAAGTCCTGATCAGGGAGGAAGTGTGGAGGAGAGAAGAAAGTGAATGCAACTGCCCATGGAGGAAATCAAGGAATTATTCCAGGTACAGAATTCAGTTAATAGAACTTTAAATAATGAAGAGGGAGATTGGTCTGGCAAAAGCTCTTGAGACTCTATCTAGTATGAAAACCAGGCAAGATATCAGTGTAAATCATGTGTGGGGTGTGTGTGGGGGGTGTGTCTGTGTGTGTGTATGTGTATCTGTGCATTTTTCAGATATATTTAATTATATTTAAAGGTAACATGTTGTGATACATTAAAAGGAAAATAAAGCAAGAAATAAAAGAATGAATGAAAGGTGTTTACTTACTCTGGGTCAATCTAAATACTAGAAATACTCTTACAAAAATACCATCATTGCACTTAATAGAACTTATATTCTAACATGGAAAGCTAATATGTGATAGAAAAGGAAAATATTTAGGTTTGGAAAGTTAAAGAAATAATAATGGAGTTATTTGCTAATTGAGTGACACATCCTTTACTGTTTCTAGGGAAAATAGAGAAATCTGAGGGAGTGTGGACCCTCCAGCACAGCAGAAGATCGGTGAAGTTCATGAAATGCAGTGGAACTGGAAACTAAAAGAGGGTCTAGGGCCCTGTTGGTGAACCTATGGCATGCATGCCAGAGGGAGCTGTTCTCCTCTTTCTTTCTATTGGGACTGAGGACATTTTTCAAATTACCTGCCCCTCTTCCCAGAAACCCAGTTGGAGAGCATCTTCCCACCCCTGTCTGTGGTAAGGGGGTAGCTCACATGTATTGTGAAGCTGCAATTTGAACACTTAGTCTCTAAAAGTTTCTACATCACTGGTCTAGGGTCACTGGGGGATGGGAGGGAGTTAAAGTACAGAAGCAAAGCAAAAAAAATGTTCTTACAAAGGAGGAGATGGCTTGTTGTTTGGAAAGGTGAGGGTAGAAAAGGGATTTATAATCCAAAAGAGGGAAAAGACGAGCTAAATAATGATAGTCTATGTTCTTGATAGAAATGTGAAGTACTACTTATGTAAATGCTATGCTGTCAGACATAATCACTTTGTTGGTCAAGTTTTACTTGTTTCTTTGTGGGAGGAGATGAGAATATAGTGTAAAAAAAAAGATGGCAATAAAACCTTAATTTAAATTAAGCCAACTATTTATTATCAATTAGGAAGGAAGGAAGGAAGGAAGGAAGGAAGGAAGGAAGGAAGGAAGGAAGGAAGGAAGGAAGGAAGGAAGGAAGGAAGGAAGGAATGTGGGGTATTTGTCACAGATGAAGTTATAGTAGAATGTAAACACATTGAAGGCTGGTACTTTTTTAAATTTTTGTCTGTACCTCCCCCAATGCAAATTTAAATTCTGTTAAAAGATCAAAATTAAGGATCAATTGAAAGAACTTCCTATGTTTAGCCAAGGGAAGAGAAGACTTCAGAAGAGAAGAGTTGACTGTTTTCAAATACATTAAAAGCTGTCATTTAGGGAAAGGGATATATTTGTTCTGGTTGTCCTGAGGGAGCAGAACTACAGGTAATTACTAGAAGCTTCAGAGAAGAAAATTGAGGCTCAAATTGAGGGAAAATACATCTTAATAATCAGAGTTGCCTACATGGAATAGAATGGTTCTGAAGGTAGTAGGTTTCATCTCACTGAAGAATCAAAGGCTAAATAATCATTAGTTATATAAAAGACCTGATTCTTCTTTAGAGGTATGAGTTGGATTAAATAATCTCTTGGTTCTTTCCAACTCTAAGACTCTGTGATTCTTCTGTCCCATGGATTGATGGGAAGTCAGAACCCAGAGAACATTCTAGACATAAGTAATATGGCAAGTTCAAAACCACAGAGACAAAAAAATATGTAATATATACAAGACACTACAAGTAAAGATGAGGTTATGATTGTGGAATAGCAGAGGAGAAGGCAAATATTTTCAGTCCAGGGTCCCTACTTGGATTCCCCAAAAATATGCCTCCTTTTGCAAGGCAGCTCTGGAATTGATGGATTTGCAAAGCAGCAAAAGGAGAGACCTGCCTCTAAACCATAAGAGTGCTCAAAGAAATAGCTCATTACATAATGTATTACTATCATGTAATGCCCCATTTTGAAATATCATGAATCCTGAAAGGTTGAGTTCAGATGCTAAATTATTTCAAGCTTCTAAGAGAAAGTATCAGCAAAGTGGGAAGTATTATTGTAACATTATTCACTTAAAAACTACATTCTTTTTGTTATTCATTTTGTCAACATTCTGATTTTTTCCCATTTTCTAGTATATAATTTTTTTGTAGATATTACTTCAGATTACCCTTCAACAGAGGATCCAGGCTACAAATAAGCATTCATTCTTGAAATTCATTTAAACTTGAATTTCTTCAAGGCCTCAGGTTCCTTTTTTTATACAAAATTTTCTTTTCTAATTGAGAAGCCTCTTGAAAATGCCTCCCCAGAAATAAACCCCATAATTTCCTTTTTCATTTGGTTGTTGTTCACATATCTTGCTTCTGATCTGCCCTTGTTCTTCCTTTACTAACAAGTTACCTCCTGCAGATCTCAACATTTGATTTAAAAAAAAAAAAGCAAGGCAACTCTGATCACCAACACACTACTTCACCATTGTCAAAGAATAGTTTGAGGTCATCTTGCCCCAGTCAAGGACGGGGGAAGCCACCCAATGGAGTTAGAAGAGGATAAAGAAACATTAATAAAGAAACAGATACTTAATCTACTGCTGAGTCACAGTAGGACCTTGGGCAGGTCACTTCAATTATCTATAACTCTGTCCCTGCACCTGTAAAAAGCACTTTTCTAGAGTATCAAGGCTCTGCTCATAAAGTGCATTCTGTTCATTTGTTTGATGTATGTGCTATATAGTGATTCCAAGAAGGTGCACTATAGTAATCATAAAATATATGTCACAATAAGAGTACCAGCATTCACTCTTCAAATATCCATTAGTAGCTTAAATGCCACTATACAAAGGTCTCTGTGGGTCATCCAGATGCAGTCTAATGGAACTCCCCCCCTCAACTTCAGAACATCAATATGCCATCTAGATTTTCTACCCCTCTCTCATTTAAGACCTATGACTAAGAGGTTGAATAAGGTGACTCCCTCCTTCAAAGCAGCATTAGATTAGTAAATTGCTAAATGCTGAAGCAACAAAAGGTGAGCACTGCCTTCAAACCATGAGAGGCCTGCCACTATCTCAGATAATGAAGCAAACAAAGTTTGTCTGATTTTTAAATTCAAGACCTTTCTTCCCTGTGTAAAACCTTTCCTTTTCCCTTTAGATTCCCTTTGGATTCCTGCTATGTCTTCATATTTGAGGCATGATATTGTAATTGTCGTCATCATTGCTGTTGTGGATTCTTGGATTTAGAAAAAACTAATGGCAGAATAGCTGATGTAAAATGAATTTGGGGAGCAAAAGACTTCTTAAATTTCACCACAGCTACTCACCTCACTCATAAAATAACTCTTGCATAGAAGCTTTCCACTGATGTCACTTACCAGAAATAAGATTTCCTCATATGACAAAAATTAATCATTTCTTTGACTAGGGATCCTGGGAGATAAAGTCTCCCTTACATGCCTCCATGGTTTCTTGCCTTATACTTTTGTTCTGTAGGTGAAAGGTTTTTCAAAGGCCAGCTAGTGTAAACTCTTTTCCTCCATTTTATGAGTGAGGAAACTGAGGCCACAAGAAATATAGTAAAAAACAAAAAGTAAAGCAGAAAAAAAACAACACTTTGCATAGCAGTAGAGCTTAAATATAGGAACAAAACATAAATTCTGTTGAAGCAGTAGTAGGGATAAGAGGAAGTAAATGGTCTGAAATAATGCATTTTGGAATAAGAAAGAGTTATATAGTTCTAGTGTAGTTCTCTAGCCTATAAGAAATGTCCACTTAACTTGAAGCGTCAGTCTTGGTCAGTGAATCCTCTTTATCTACTGCATGTTGGTTGATTCATTATTAAGCAAAACCTGCATAGGCAGGAGGTAAAATGGGATGAGTGTACAGGAAAGTAAATGACTCAGTTCTAGAATGAAGTTTATCTTCTGAAAGGTCTATGAGGGTCATATCCAATCACATCCAGCACAGCCAATGATAGATGGTATTTGAGGCCAGAGAGGACACTGGCACTTTGAAATTACCATGACTATTTTATAAAGACTCAACCACAGGAGCTAACAACTTTCAATTTGGTAAATATTTTGTCCCTCTGAGGACTGCAAATATCAAACAACTTTACCATGACTAAGGTTGAAGGCACATAAGATGATGGAAGAATAGGCAGATAGAATGATAGACTGATTTATAAATAGATAGGAGATAGAAATATACATGATAAATAGTACATGATAAATAGGTAGATACAGAAAGGCATAAATATAGCTATGCAAATGATGATAGACAGAAAGAGAGAGATGAATAGATTAATAGATGATAGATAGATAGATAGATAGATAGATAGATAGATAGATAGATAGATAGAAAGATAGAAAGATAGATTGATAGAGATAATTAGATAGATACTAGGAAGGATTCTTGATTTGGAGTCAATTGACCCCACTTTGAAATCCAGATCTTACACATTACTTCTTGGTAGGATTACAATTATTGTTATTTAATGATTATTCATATATATATAAACATAGATAAATCATTGATTCTCTCTGGGTTCTAGTTTATTAATTTATAAAATGAGATCATACTACTTAGTCTCTAGGTTAGTGCCGGAGCAAAACTATGTACCTTGGTGCTTCTATCCACACTTTGCTTTGGCCATAAAATGCCATTAATTTCAAGTCTTTGCATGAACAATAGAGATCATTTTCTTTTTCAAGATAGACTAGAGCCAGAGTGTGCAGAAATTATTTAAATATGATTTGAGGCAAAAATGCCTACAGAGAAATTTTATAATACTCTCAGTGTCCTGCCTCTTTTCCTTCTTCACATGGTACCCTGAAGTCATGAAAATAAGCTGAGATATATGCCTGGGGTCTAAAAGAAATCAGGAGGAACCTAATGGAAGTCAGCCAGTGCCTAACAGATATGGATATATCTTTTTTTTCTTTGTTTCCTTTTGATTTAGTTTTCCTGTAACAGGATTATGCAGGACCTCGAAGTATGTTTACTACTGGCAGCCAGATGTGTGTGTGTTTTCTCTTAGCCTAATGAGATGGAGTGCAGCAGAAGGAAGGAGATGGATATGACTAAGAGGCATAGAGAAAGCCCCTGTAAATGTGATCTGTCAGATAGAAATATTGCTGGCCTGGTGATTCTGTTTTTAATGATTTACAAGTCTAACACATTGTACCTATATCTGGTAATACAGAGCTGGAGAGAGAAAGAAAAGGGGGAAAACCCCACAATGGATAATCAATGAGAAAAAATCTAAACTTACATAAAACAGCTAAAATTATTAGATGTTTTCCAAGGCCTGGGCTACAATTCCTAGTCTTTGCCCCATTAAGAAATCTTTATTGGGATGAGGAGGAGTTTTATAAATGTTGTTTCTTAAAACAAAGATATTCTTAGCACCAAGAGGCTTCTCAAGGAGCCAGAGGAATTCTGAAGGAATACATGTGTCATGTTTTCCACTGAAACAACATATATCATTATTAACTGTTCTTTTTTGTTACTTGAATACCAGAGATATCCCTGTCAATATAGATCTGTGGAAATTGGGGGGAGGGGGGTTGAGAGGGCAGAAGGACCAATCTCCATCAGAGAAAGTGAGAAAATCCCTCCACTCTACAACTTAATAGTGTGTAATTTTCATAAAATCCAGACTTAAAAAAAATTTTAGAGAAATTTCAGGAAAAGAAGCTTGCTAATACCTTGAATCAAGAAAGTGAACTTTTTGGAGAAAGTGCCATAAAGAAACCTACACTGAATCAGATGATCCAGAATGAACTTTGGGATGTAATTGATTGAACTAAATGTGGTTGAACATATCATTTATTCTGAATGTAAACTTTTATGCCAAAGGGGACTTCCCCCTAATTAGTTTTTTGTCAATGTGCCTGAGCAAACATTGATTTTGCTCTCTCTCTTCTATTTCTCTCTTCTCTAACAACTATTGTAGTTTCCTCTTAGAAAGTGCAATATTGTATGCACCGTTAGCTAGAAGATCTTTAGAAGTATAAGCTAGTTATGTTCAATGATTCACTGGGGAGACTAGTCTCCCAAAGAATCACAGGGGGGGATTGTGAATATAGAATTAACTCTCCCCTTTTCTATTTTTAGCTAATCAAATCAAGATCTTAAAGTACCCCTACTTACCATTAAGTATGATAGTTCACAAGTCACTTAAGGCTACTGCCTACCCCACTTGGGCAGTGCTAGGCAAATTGAAAGACTGCCATTGATTTCTATGAAGAAGGAGGAGTGACAAGAAGTGAAGTGGAAAAAAGAGGTATAAAAAAAGACCTACAGGATCTAGCAGGCATTCCCTTCCTGACATTTGGAGAGATTGATTCCAGAGATTCCTTTCCTGGCTTGAAAGAGACTTTTCCCTTAGATCCTGCATTGGCTTGCTGGTTAGTGACTCAGATTTCCACGTAGAAATGGGAACTTTATCAGGGAGCAAGGTGAATTTCATCAGATCAGCACTTAGGGTAGGCTAGGCAACTCCTTACGTCTTTCACTCCTAAATTTCATACTTCAACTCTTTCTCTTCCTTGTTATAAATAAAAGAGGCTAACAGTTGTTTCTGGCTTAGGGATAATATTTCAAATTCAATGTCCATAACATTGAATTTATAACTCTCTTATTTAGTAAAAACCCCAATTTAACCCGTATAATAGGAAATTTATCTAAACCAAGTCTTATTCAAAGAAAGTAAAAAACAAATAAATATATAGGTACATGTATATCACAATAAAGTAACTGTGTTGCATATGACTGTACATTGAATATTCATTGCTCAAAGTCATTTAAATAAGTCATTCTTTCATACAGGCATGTCCTCTTGATGTGGTTCCCAAAAGTTTTCTACCTTGTTCTCTGTTAGTTTCCTTGCTAATTTCAGGTGTTTTCTTGCAAATATTTTCTTTTAGTCACTAAGGTCTTTTTTTCTTAGTCTTCTAAAAATTAGGAGGGAAAGTCAAATTTTTCCTCTCGTTTAATAAGCTAACTAGGGGTTAATGTCATCCCCCAAAAAAAGAAGAAAAAAGAAAATTTAGCCACCAGACCAAGCATTTTCTTTCTTGGGAGTTCACAGAATTACATCCATAAATGTACCCAGGATTTGTGACATATCCTTTCCCAACTATCCTCACCCATAAAGAAATACTTTTTTGTTAAAAAATGGGATGATGAAAGATTTCCAAATTTTTCCAAATGATTTCCAAAATATTAATTTATTTTAAATTTAGTAAAGAAATTTAGTAAAGAAAAAATAAAATGAGAAATAAATTATTATACAGCTCATAATAGTTAATTATTCCGTGAGGAAAATTAAGATAAACAAAACTATTTACTTTTATAAAAAAGGGTCATATTGCTACTTTTTTCCCTTTTAAATCCTTACCTTCTGTCTTAGAACCAATTTTCTGTATTGGTTCCAAGGCAGAAGAGTGGTAAGGGATAAGCAATGGGGATTAAGTTACTTGCCCATATTTACACAGCTGGGAAATTTCTAAGGCCAATTTAAACCTACAACCTCCCATCCCTAGGCCTGGCTCTCAATCCACTAGGCCCTACTTTTGAACAAACTAAGTTGTGTCTGCTCAAAGGACCAAGATCAAGGGAAGAAGGATGTTTATGTATGTAATCTTAAGGTATGTATTTTATACCATTTTAACTCATTTTCCAAAAAATAGTAATAATGGTTGGTGAACAACCTTTAATTTGTTAATATGCTTTATGCTTGTGGTGGAGAGGCAGAAATACCTCTCCCTTTTGGAGTTCAAACTCTAGGATTTAGATAATGAAAATAACAAAAGATCCTCAAATTGGAACAATGAAATCTGAGCTTGATTTTTTTATCAGTCATTTTTTTTAATATGTAACTCCTTTAATTTCTCCCAGCCTCAGTTTCTTCTTCTGTACAAAGGGAGGTATTGGATTAGAAGACCTCTAAGGTACTTTCCAAATCTAGACCTGACTGGACCTAAGAAAGGGTTTAATAATTAACAAACAATCCCAAGAAGAAAACCTACAGAAAGATAAATAGATTCTCTGTACATAAATTTCAAATCATAGAAATGGAATATAGAATATAATATAGATTGCAGAATACAAATTATAGAAAGAGAAATCAAGAATTCACAAAACAAGAAGTTATACAATGGTTACCATGTGAAATAGGTGGAAGGACTAACTACACATGTAGCCATAAAAGTTTTTAAGCATATGGTAGGGCTGTTTTTTTATCAGATGTCCTAAAGTATGTATGGTCATAGGGCCTATGAGCAAGTCTCTTAAATCAAACTGACAGAAAGGCTGAATACTAGCATAGTCTCATAAATCAACAACACATAGATCCATTGATTGTTAGCTTAGAATGTAAGCTTGAAACCAGAAAGTGTTTGATTTTTTTGGTATTTGTATCCCCATAATAGCACAGTCTTACATACAGTAGGGGTTTGATTGATCATCTAGCCCCAACCTTCATCTTTACCTATAAGCTTTATATATAAGTAAAGTCAATGAAGAGAAGTTATAAAAATTCCCCAAGCTCACATAACTGGTTCCAAGGAAAGCTGGCTATATCATGCTGACTCTTAGCCACCTTATTCTTTTTGTTCCCTTTTTTTTGAACTAGGCAACAACAGGTATTCTTCAAAAATGGTGCTTGTTGAAATGGTTTTGTTTTGAAGAGAAGGGTTGATTATTTACAGGTTTATTTCAATACTGTGTCAGGAAAGCATCAAAGAGACTAGATTACTGGTGTCAAACTCAAATAGAAACAGCGCCCTATATAAAACCCTATATAAAGATCCCTATGGGATACATGTTCACTTAGAAAACTACACAGTAAAATCATCTATATGCTATTGTGTTTTTAATTTGATTAAATTTTCCTAATCAAATTTCTTCTTTCAGACCACCCTCAGGATTGTTATAGCCCTAAGATAATCCTGAAGCCCACAGTCACATTTTTTTTAAATTTCTGGACCAGATGATTACCAAAGTACCTCCCAGCTCAATAATTGTTTGACAATTTGATATACTCAATGTTCAAAAATGACATGGAGAGCCCAGGTATTCTTTAGGAGAATTCTTATTTCTATACTTCATTTATACCACTCAAACAATCTGATAATATTGCTACCTTAGTTCCAAGCAAAAGAGAACATTTTCTTAGGATTCATCTATAGTTCTTGCCAACTTTTGTCAATGCAAGAGTCAGCTTAGTAACCTAGAATACTTCATCACTCTTATCTCCTTTGCTGATTTCTAGTTACAGTAATAAAATGGGTGAGGATAAATATTGTAGCCTGATGCCCTCATTCTATAAGATACTAGACATCGTATCTTCTATTTACTTTGGCAACTATCACTGTTTTAAAACATCAATGATAGCCTCTCAGTTCTCCATCCATAATTGTTCATTAGGACCAACAGAAATTATTCAAATCAGGAAGAGCCATTTCCCAGATATACAGAATAGTGGGATGAGATTAAGTGGGAGTGGGATGGGAAAGAAAAGGAAAGCATTTCAGGGAGAAATTAAAATTTACTGTCTCACCTACACACATATGCTTAAATTTTCCAAGTCAAATGCTACCTGACATTTTCAGAAAAGAGAATTATGTATTCTCTTATTTTGAATCTAAAATAAAGTTATTTTAAAAATTGAGCCATCCATATCTATAACTTTTTTTCTTCATCTTTCCATTTCACTGCAACAATTCTATATAGATGAAATCTGCTTGAAAAGAAAACCAAAGATAGAATCAAAGAAGAAAAGAAAGACAAAAGCCATTAAAGAGCAACAATATGTTTGGTGGTTTGCATATATGAGAGTGGGTGGATAGACAGTTATCCAGCTCATGCATGGTAATCATCTTTATATGTAGACTTCATATCTCTTTTAGCACAAGCTGACAGGCTACAACTATAGATTTCTGCCTAACCCACTGTCTCCCTGAGTCATCTCTAGATCTCTAAAGCTGGTGGGGCCTAAAGAGAGCAAAAACTTTCCTATACTCCAAGGATAATAATGTTAAGGACATTTGTTTGTATTTCAGTTGCTAAGCACTATTAATTTCAAATTATATCCCTGGTTCCTGGGAGAATTTGCCAAGCAATTTCTATAGCTGAATTATCCAAATTCTTTCCCTCTTTGTTTCATCCTTATAATCAGATGTATGGAAAAGATGTAGGGAGGAGTGAGGAAGAAGATGTGGGAATATCTTATTCTTTATCCAACTACATCTATTTTTACTGTTAATCAATTCAGTTCAGTGAACTTGAACTTGAATAAAGCCCTGAAAGAGGATGCAATTAAGTTGTTTCCCTTACAATCCTCCAGACTTCCTATCATGTTCTACTCTATAACTCAATGAGAGACTTTCTCTGTCTGCTTGTCAGGATTCCTGGAGGTTACCAAGTGTAACTGCTTTGTCTATGAAGCTGCCAAATCTGTTTAATCCACTTACCTAGGGTTGTGTGGTCAATAAAGAATTGAATTTGTTGAGTCCTGAAATAAATCAAACTAACATATAAAGAAAAAGGCATCTTTAATCAAAAATAGGAGGATCATGAGAGCTAGGATAAATGCATTATGCAATAGGGTACATATGAATGTCAAACAAGAGAACTTATAGCAAGGGTTTTTATATACTTGGGACAGAAGGAAGCTAGATAAAAGAACAGCAATGATGAAAGGGTTTCAGATAGGATTATAAAAGGGGGGAAGGGAAGAATTCCTGTCTTCAAGGAGCTTACATTCTGTTTGAGAAAGAAATAGATAGATAGATGGACAGATAGATAGAGAGATAGATAGATAGATAGATAGATAGATAGAACATTTATTTATGTTTTATATATTCCAAATAACTGGCAGAAGATGCAAAGAATCACAACAGTTTTGATGCAATTACCTCAACCTTGTTAGGTTAATTGCACAACTCATTTCACATTTCTCAAATTCCTCACAGGTACAGGATAGCCACCTAGGAATTATCTTTCTCTGAGAACAGGGACAAACAGGAACCACTGAGTTATGTGGGAACTTTCTTGGGGTAGCCAAAAAGTGATCTTATCAGAGATACCCCAAGAGTATAACTTAGATAGTGGAGTGTAATTAGAAACAGAGTAGTGGTCCAAAGTTTACAGGAACTTTTGGCAAAGTACATCTAATTTTGGCCAACTAAATATTTCATCCCTTATTTCTTATTTTCAGATAACTTCAAATGGTCTATATATCCATTAGTCCTTGACCTTTTCAATGTGAGAATGACTTTACCAAGAAAAAAGTTTTTCATCAACTGCCCATTTCTCCTACTTGCCACCAATGATAAAATAACGTAGTATTGTTTGCCTAAATCAACACTATTGTAACTAAATTTATAATAACTTTATTTTTGTGCATTGAGAATTTCACTCAAATCTCTAGTGGAAAACTTATTTTTTCTTTGTAACTTAAACCTGCCATTAGACCATTTGATTATGCTATTAAACATTCTTAGAACACATACTACTATTGTGAAGATTGGATTTAGTGATTTCCTGTTTGTAACAAATGAAGTTACTTAGTTTAACAAAATCAGAAATGTCTTGGGAACTCTAAATTACTCCACCCTACTTAAACTGTACTTTAGGGGAAGATAAAGTTGTAATCTCCTGATTGAACAATGAAGGTAAACTTAGTTCTTACCTTATAGAGAAGCTAGAACTTTAAGTTAAGTCTATTTTTAGATCTTAATACAAAAAAGCTGTTAAGTAACTATAAAGGTTAAATTAATCACAAAAAGGTCAAGTAACTTATGAAAGGTGAACTTAACAAAGAAGTGCTAAGTAACTCTAAAGATATAATCAAAGTAGATGAGAACTAAAAGTATGGGCAGTCCTGGAGAAATCCTTTAATGTGATTGGTAGATGTGAAAATTTAGAGGAGGAGACACAAGGGTAAAAGGTCTATATATTTGGGATTTTTCATCTCTCAAAATGCTCTCTTTCCCTTATTAGCAGTGGAGAGTTAGCTGAGAGCAGTGTGCTGAGCCTTCTAGCATCTTAGTGTGGCTGCAAGCTATTTGTCTGTTCGGTGGTGAGTTTCTCACTGAGTTTCCTCCTTTACTTTTCCAACTTTATCCCCATAGAACCTTCTAATATTCAGAGACCTAGAAGCAGGAATTTTAAACTCCCCATAGCACACTCCAGGCATGAGGAATCCTATATTCTCTTCCCTCCTTCTCCTTAAATTCCTTCCCTCTATATTAATTAAATTACCATAAATTTCCAGACTGACTTTTTAATTTTATTTGTATATTCATTTATATATTTATATATTATTTGCATATTTATTAATATATATTATATATATTTATTTATATTTTCTCCAGCAACCAATTAATTCTAGATTTTAAATCACAACCCTAAAATTATCTTGACACCATTATTAAAACAACCATTAAATCAATAAAGTGACATTTTTTAAGTACCTACCAGGAATCAGGCAATTTATTAAGTGATAGGAAAAACAAAAAAAGGAAATACTACCTATCTTCATGGATATTAAAGTTCCTTTTGAAAGGAAATACACACATATAAAACATGGCCCTTAAGAACTGCTCATTATTAACTTTTTACCATGAAAAGAGAGATGTTATTTAAATTAATTGCTTGAATAAGTAAAATTTATTTTGAGAGAATGTCGTATTACTACTGTATTTATTTCTGTGAATGACATAACAGATGTGAACTTTAGATTAATCCACCCTACTTAGTCTAACAAAAATAGGAATGTCTACACCCATACTTAAAGATTAAGTATTTAGGAGAATGACTTATAACAGACATGTGCTAGCAAATGACAAATCAGAAACAACTGACAGACCCCTGGGCTATCCTAAGTCAAGCTTAAGTTACCATTTTACCATTGCTACATGTGAGACTCAGGAAAGTGATGTAAAAACCGTATATATATATATATATATATATATATATATATATATATATATATCGCGTCATATCTTCCCTCCTGTCTCTTTCTGTGGAGAGGTGTCTTTGGCAGCAGTTTGCTGAGCTTTTTGGCATCTTGTCATGGTGGCAGCTATTGTCCAGGACTGGCAGTGAGTTTTGTGGAAAGAAAACAAGACTGACAGTTGGTGGGGTAAGGGGCAACTGGGAGTGGCAGTTGGGTCTTCTGACTAGCACTTCCTTCCTTCCTGGCAAACTTCTTTCCTGGTGTTGGAGGAGGGAGGAGCTTGTTCAGCCCAGTCTGGAGTGGTGTGCCTCCTCTTGGTTCAGCCCAAAGATTCAGGCCCAATTGCTTCTGAAGGTTAGGACTGTTCTTGTTTGCTTTCTGTCTACTGCTAAGATTCTGAATTAGACAAAGCAAGGACTGATATAGAGTAAATGGAAGTGGGAGAAACCTTCCACCAGCCTCTGGGGCCTGAAGCTGAGGAAAAATTCCAATCCCAACTGGGTTATTAAATTTATATTATTTGAATTCCCAGTCAGATAAGTAGACTATCTTTTCTGGGCATAGAGGGAACTGAACATCAATTCAGTCATTCAATGACAAACAGTCCTTATCAGACCCCTGCTGCTTCCTCTCAGCAGGGGGCATCTCTCTCCTTTGTCTCACCAAGCAATATTCCCTCTCTCCCCTTAAACTCCTCCATACCCTACTACAGACCTCCCTTTATCCCTCTGTTCTTCATATCCTTCCCATCCTTTCCCCAAAAATATTACAGTTTGCCTTGATATTATACTGGGAGAAGCTTAGTAGCCCTGTTCAGGTGAGGCATTTTCACTGAGCTCTCTCAGAGTTTAGGCTGATTCTTTTCTCCTTTACCTTCCAAACACTATCCTCTTAGAAAAGCCTCTAATCTTCAAAGACCTCATGATGGAGGTCTTTGAACTCCCCCTGGCACAGGCCAGGCAGGAGAAATCCTATACCCTCTTTCTCTCTCTTCTCCTTAATTCCTTCCCTCTATATTTAATTAAAATCACCATAAATTTTCAAACTGACTTGGGTATTTTATTTGAGATTTTCTCTGGTGACCATATTAATGTAGATTAGGTCACAACCCTAAAATCATCCTTACACAGAATGTAATTGTTTAAGTAAATAAGTAGTAAAGCTACACAAAAGAAAAGGGAATGGGTTATGCACTTTTAAGTTTTAAGAACTACAAAAAGTAAAAGTTAATTAATTGGTATTGCAATTATTACAATTGGTAATTGCAATTAATTAGTATTGTATAATACAAATATGTGCTAAAATGTAAAGAAGAATATAAATGCACTCAAGAAGATTGGTCTTATAAATAATCTGGGACATGATCTAGAAATGTTTTTGAGAAAGTAGAAAATAAAAGGTATTGGATCTGAATATGAAAAGAGAATAAGAAAGCTCAGTTTAAAAGGGCTTTATGTGATTATTATTTATGACATGAATTTTTTAATGTGCATTTGAAATTATTTGAGAATAGCATATAAAAATTCGGTCCTTAAAAGGCCATTAAGATAGTATATTGTAGTCAGTAAATGAGGAATATAGTCTTCATATATCCTAAAAGAGCAAATTGAAAATAAAGACTACCACTTTAAATTTTTGGCAGTAGAATAACTGAAAGGTGTAATATTTATAGGGGAAATGGGGTGGGATATGAAGAACAGGAGATACAGAAGGGTTTATAACAGGGAATGGAGGAGTTGAAGGGAGAGAGGGAATATGGCTGCCGGTGAGGTACAAGGAGATAGATGACCCCTGCCAAGAGACTATTTTTGAAAAATGGGGTTCTTGAGAAATGGGCCATTTATGATAGCCTGAGGGGACTTCTTCTCTATGGATTGATGCTGAAGATGTCCCAGAGCAGATAAGCATGGACTCTCCTGAGGGACAAGCCTCCTCCCAGACCAAGGTCGCTCAGCAGGGGTCCAATAAGGACCACTTATTGTTGAATGGCTGTTCTGAGGTTCAGCTCCCTCTATGTTCCCTGAAAAGATAGTCCTCTTATCTGACTGAGATATTCAAATAAAGATAAATTTTAATAACAAGTTGGATTGTGAGGGTATCAGGGAAGAGAGAAGAGGGATTCCTCAGATGAGGTTTTAGTCTCTCTCAGCTTTTGAGCTGAGACTAGGCCTCACAGGCTGATGGAAGGTTTCTGTTATTCCTGTCTATGTCATATCTGGGCTAGTTTTCTTAGTTTCAAAAGTCTTAGCAGTAGACAGAGGAAGAAAAGTTCTGACCTTCAGAGCTGGTTGGGTTGACGCCCCTAAAGACCAATCTTATAGTTTGAACTGCTTCCCTTAAGTCCTTTTGTCGATGACACGATCACAGGAATCCAGGGAGAGCACACAATTGGGAAAATCAGGAAAATAGAAGCATTTCTATCCAGAGACTGAGAGAGACCTCAGTCCACTTCCAGGCCCAGGCAGGAAGTGCTAATCACAAGACCAACTGCCACTCCCAGTTGCCCCTTCCCCCACCAACTGTCAGTCTTGTCAATATCTTCTCTCTCTAATATTTCCACTGTTGTTTGTTCCAACTCAGTGGCAGAAAGTCCAGAATTTGCTTTAGTTTTCCCTTCCATAAAAGAGTTAACTCTATAATTTAAGTTGTTAGAAATGGGCCTTTAGAAAACTGAGATTTTTTAATGTTAGCATTAATGATTGTAAATACAAATTTGACTTAACTAAATTTTGTCCTAAAATTCAATTACAATATGGCATCAATTTCAATGATATGTATTCTCCTTTTAGGATAATTGTGGTAAATCAGAACCAACTTCAAAATGCAGTTAATATTTTCTATTAAAGCAATGTGGTTGGAAAATGCTTGGATCAGGAAAACCTGATTTTACATCTAATTTCAGAAATGTATTAACTGGGTGGCCATTGGTAAATCATTTTACTTATTTGCCTCAGTTTCCCCATCTGCAAAATGAGATAATAATAGCACAGTCCCCAAAGATGTTATGAGGATCAAATGACATAATAATAGTAAAGTGTCTAAAAAAGTGCTTGCACATGGTAAGTATAAATAAATGTTATCTATTATATTAATTAAGTATAATCAATATAAAATGTTAAAACTGATAAACAATAAGTTATTTTCAAGGCAAATAACTTGGAGATACATCCAACTGAATTGATGACACTGATGACTGGCAATTAATTTTGTTTCATGTTGTAAATTCATGGCATTGTATATGTTATTACTATGATTCTAAATTTCTTTTATAGTGAATTTGGGAAGTCATTATTTAAGAAATTTTGTTAAAAGTGGGATGCAATTGTAGCATCAGACAATTTGATTCTTCTTTGATCTGTATGTCATAAAATTATTCATTGATCCATTAGAAATTATCATGTTAAAAAAACAATTAAGTATTTAATTGGTTGTATTTTAAAAGGGAAAAGTAATAATTATTCTGTGGGAAAAGTTAAAAAAATTAAAGAATGACTAAAATTTCCTTATCTGTAAACTTCCCAGGTTTCTTGAAATTTTCTGCTTGGGTAAAGACAAAAAATTTTATCAGACCTGTGAAAGAACTGGCTAAATGTTGTGAATTTCTAAAATAATAAATTATTTACTGAGAAACTGGGATGTCTCCTTCATCACAAACACTCACATCCAAAGGGAAAAGGGGGGGGGTAAAGTATTTAATATAATATATAAAATAAAATTAAATTAATAATGATTTGTGTTTATGAAAATTGAGAAAGTATATCTAGAATATTGAAGGTATAACTTGAGTCAATTTTGCCTCAATAGACTCCAGTGTTAAAGATTTATTTTTGCCTATAGAGAGTTAATAGGCAATGTCTTATGAAATGGATAGCTGTTACTCTGGAAATGTACAGTAAATAGTTAATATTTTCTGGGGTTTGGGTGAGCTATTATATATCCTTACTGTGTGGAATTCCAGAATATAATTATTTTCTCAATTTCTAATTACTAATTTTTACATCAGAATGAGTTTAAACCTAAGAAGTAAAGGGAAAAGAGGAAGAAAAGGATGATGAATGGTTTTAAAAATAAAGTCTGGTAACTTATTTTTTATTAGCTGTTATTGTAACAGTATGAGAGAAATAATTAGCCCTAAGATTACTGAGGCAAAATCAGGAGTATAATTTTTTATTGGTTTGAGCTTTAAATTCAGTTATGATTGTCAGAATGATCTGTAAATTAGTAATTCACCATTGAAAGAAAATGCCATAAGTTGCTCAAAGAAAATGTAATGGTACTATTTATCTGGGAAAGTAAAGTGGCTGAACTTGGTTGGGCAAAGGTATGATTCTCTTGACTCAGTTCCTCTAATGTGCTATTTCCTTTTTAAATAGAAATATTTTCTACCCCATTAATCCTGAGTCTGGCTGCTAAGCCCAGTGAATAAATTAGAAATTTTCTGTATGACTTGCTGTTCCAAAAAGTTATGTCTAACTATTAGACAAAATCAAACAGAAATAAGAATGCTTTATGAAATTATACTTATATTAAATCACTATGTGCCCTTGATGTGGGCCTTGAAGAGTCATTATTGTTACAACCATATCTTTCCTCTCTAATCATGGCAGATGAAACTGATTTTTTAAAAAAGGAATCTTGTTGCTATAATGTTCCAGCATCTCAATTACTAAAATGGGATTTAATATAAAGTATCTTATTGGGTAGTCTATTCTAATGTTCTTCCTCTATCTCTATTGTTTATAAATTTAGGTTCATAAGTATTGAACAGTTTTCACCACATGGTCTTCCAGGCTCTGTTTTGTGGAGGAAGCTAGCATAAAGGAGTCATTCTTTGTTAATGGGAATTATATGCCTCCATTAATAAACAATGTTACTCTAAGAGAAATGGCCTCATATTCTTCGTTTGTTAAAATCTAAGTAATACACTTTTGGTGACTGGTAGGACAGGGAATAAATGTTTCACACTTCAGAACCTTGCCAAATACCTCTCTAATCCATGGGTCCAAAAGAACAAATTTATCCCCAAAGAAAAAGATTTTTAATTGAAGGAATCTGTGATTGTGAATAAGCTCTCTTCCCAAATATTATAATTGATTCTTCTATAGGAAACAGGAAAGAGTTAATGAATAATTATACCCTTGCTTTTCAAATTGGAACTTAGAGTCCCTCAACTTAAATTGGAAAGTTTAAAAAAGGGAAATATCCCAGTGAATGCTCCACATCATTGTGCTTTTTGTTGAAATGGGATTGAGGATTGAGAGATGTTTCTCCTATGAGGAATTTACATAATCAAGCTTTTTTTTAAGTATTCAAGGGAACTCCCTCTCCCAAAAGAGTGGTGGCAGTGGAGTATGCGACATGTAGCATTTTCTGAAGTTAAAGAGTTGAGCAAGTCCTAGAAAAAGCTACCATGACAGTATATACATGGCCAGTTAGAATTGAGACACCAAAAAAAAAAAAAAAACCCAACACCATGACAGTCATTATATGGCAATCTAGTCTAAAAGAATAACTGAGTTACCATGACAGCCTCATGTCTCCTATAATCACATGGACTTCTAATTAGGAACTAATAAACTTAAATTTCAGGACTTTACTTTCACATAGTATCCTGCTGTAGATCTTAAGGAAGTAAAGTTTCTATATATATTTTTAATATAAATGTATTTCATTTTTCCCCTTAAGGTTAAGAATAAATAGAATTTTGTGCATGAAAAAAACAAGTAAAGAAGCTATAAATTCAATGCTTTCTACTCATGTTTGACAACTAATTCTGCATAAAATGTGTTTTTCATGTGTATACTTTGCATTTTTTTTTATTTTGGAAACAATTAGGCATAGGTAATCCTGGATACTTCTTTAAGAGTATAATAAATGGAGAGACAGACAGACAGACAGATAGACAGACAGACAGACAGAATATACTTCACAAGGTGGTTCAGAGCATTTGGAAGAAGTAGGTTCTGTTAAATTTATTTATGGTTGTACTGATATTAAATTGGTGGTTGCCAGGGATTTAATTTATAAATCCCAAAATAAATTACTAAAGTAAAATATAATTTATGGTAGTTTGTTTTTACAAGAGAGAGAAAATATTAAGGAATGTGAGAGGGGAAAAAAACTCCAGCTTCCTCTGAGTCAAGTGTAAATTCTAAGGCCCTAATCAGGGAAAAGATTTTTCTTTACTCAAGTATCTATCTTCCAATCTCTCCTCCAATGTGACTCTTCTTCACTCCAAGCCAGAGAGACTGATCCTCCAATTCAACTCTCAGTCAGAGTTCTTCCATCTATCTGGCCTCTGTGATCCTCTTTTTCTCTAGTGTCACCTCCCCTAAATTTCACATCTACCAATCACAGCATCACAGTCCTCTCCAGGACTGCCCACTCTTTCACACGTGGGTCACAGACCTCCCATTCAATGCATGAAATGGGTGTTCACACCTTTTTTTGTTAGATAATACCTTATTCAGTTAGATCACACCTTTAGTAGTTAGTTCACATCTTTAGTAGTTAGTTCCCATCTTTATTGTTTAGTTACTTTTTTGTAGATCAAAAATGGGTAGATCTACTTCAAATACCGAGTTAACACTTTTGGGGATTAAAAACTAAAAATAGACTGGGGATTACAATTCAATCTTCCCAATAAAGGAAGAACTAAGTGCTTTCATTGTTACAATCAGGGGATTACAATTTAATCTTCACAATCAAGGAAGAGTTAAGTATCTTCATTTTTACAATCAGGAGATAGCTAGATCCAATCTTCACAGTTCCCAAAATAAATTGGGATCCACGTATGTGCTGAGCTCTTTCAAGCTTCTGTCTTCAAGGAGTGAAAGAAGCTTCTCTTTTGGGAAAAAAAATTTGTTTCATGATTACTCCTTGAGGGAAGGACTTCACTTTTTGAGAGGAAAGGTGAATTTTTTAGGCTTTAGTTTTGGAGAAGCAGCCATGAATCTACACTTCCAGTGCCAAGATTACAGAATGAGGTTGGATACTTTATGAGTCCTCCCCAATTTCCCTCCAAACTACCAAAAACAAAAGTCTCATACCAAATTTCTGGAGGACAGAATCAATTTAACAGAGACAATAGCCTAACCAAGAGATCTATCCCTCTAAGGTGAGAGAGAAGTGAAATTCAAACAGTCTGTAGCAAGGCCAAACTACACCAACCCTTGAGGCTGTCCAGCATTGAGTTCTACCCCTGGACCTGTCCAACAATGAACCTTTGCTCTTAGAGCTGTTGAGAATTGAGACTTTGCCTTCAAAACCAACCAGTAGTTAGGTCTCCCACCAGTGCAAGCAAGAGTAAGATTCTTCCCCATACTAGTAAAAGCCAGTAGTAAGATACTGAGGCCTAATGAAAATCAGAGTCAAAACACCAAACCTCACAAGAAGCATAGGACAGAGACAATCCAATTCACAAATAGAGCTAAACTTTACTATACAATGCAAAATTAGAAAATAAACTGGTAGAAATGAACAAAAAAAAATCTAACCCTAGAGAGTTGTTATGGTGACAGGGAAAATCAAGATACAAGAAAAGGAGGATAATATTGTCAAATAGCTACATGTGAAACATCAAAAAAAAAGTGAAAATTTGTCTTAAGCCAAAAACATCTCATGGAAGATTCCAAAAAGGATATTAAAAATCATAAAAGAGAGTTACAAGAAAAATTATAGGGAAATGAGAGTAATGCAAGGGAATCATGAAAAAAGAATCAACAGTTTAGGAAAGGAAATGTAAAACACTGGAAAAGATATATGAATATTTGACAAATAAAAGAATTCTTTAAAAAGTAGAATTGACCAAATGAAAAAGAATGTACAAAAATTTACCGAAAAAAACAAGTCTCTAAAAACCAAAACTAGCCAAATGAAAAAGGAAATGCATATGCTCACTGAAGAGAATAATTGCTTAAATATTAGAATTAGGCAAGTGGAAACTGATTCCATAAAACTTCAAGAAAAGCCACAAAATAAAATCAAAAGTATAAAAAAAGATTGCAATATTATATTTCATATTAGAAAAATAACTGATATGGAAAAGAGATGGCAAATACATAATTGAAGAATTTTTTGGACTGCTTCTAAACCATGTGCAAAAAGAGAACTTGAACATCTGTAGCATTCCACCCCTAGCTATGAGCAAGGGAAACAGTTAGTATGTACAGATTGTCTTAGAAGAGAGCATGCTCAGTCTTGAGCATGCTCACTCTTGCACTTGGCTAGAAAAGCCTCTGACCCTTGACCCCAGCTTCCCCCAGGTTAGGCAGGAAAACAGGTTTCTTTGTGCTCACCTGGCAAAGAGAAACCACACCTATCCCTTGTCATTAACCAATGATAATCATCCCTATGTATCATGTATATTTGCATATTAAAGATATTAAAAGCTGCCACAGCAATCTCCGCCCTCTCTCTTCTCTCTCTTCCTCTTGGATCTCAGCTCCCACTGATGTCTGTCCTTGTTGGAGCTTGGCCTCTGGCCAAGCTGCATTTTTAATTCTATTCCTTCTCTATCTCTCTCACCTGGGACTTGGCCTTTGGCCAGGCACTTTCTTTTCTCTATCATCTCTCCCATCTGTGTGGTATTAAATTTGGATCACTGGACGGGTACAAGCCTTCTGAGTAGTCCACTGATAGGAGTTTTGCTGTGGCTCATTGATAATTAATAAGGCCTGCATTTCTGACTCATTCCTGCCACCTCATATCTCTAATTTGGCTCCACCACCCCCTCACGGTATCCAGAACCTCTATCATATACATATAATGAAATTTAAAAATAAATAAAAATATTATATTATTGGATTCTGGTTATTAATACATTCTACCATGCGCTTCCATTTTTGAGTGTATCATCCTGTTTACATTTCCAATTATAATAATTAACTGTGTATTTCCCTCTGTCCTACTTTCCCATTGCTTCTTCTCTCTCTCCTTTTACCATATTCTTTCTCACAAGTGTTTTACTTCTGATTACCATCTCCCTTAATCCATTTTCCCTTTTGAAATCCCCCCACATTCCCTTTTCTTTTTACTTTCCTTTGGGGTGATATAGATGTCTATTTTTATACATTATTCCTTATTTGAGCTAAATCCAGTGACATTAATATTTAAGTGTTGCCCATCTTCCACCCCTTCCTCCTCCATTATGATAGCTCTTTTGAGCATCATTTTTTTATGAGATAGTTCCTCTCGTTCTATCTTTCCCAATCTTCTTCTCATAGTAGTCTTCTTTTTTCTTCCTTAATTTATTTTTTAGAATTCATCTAATTATATATAATTCATCCCATAATCTCTATTTATGTATATTCCTTCTAATTTCCCTAAAGTTCATAAGAGTTATAAGTATTATGTTCTCATATAAGAATATATGCATTTTAATCTTATTGAATTGCTTATATTTTTTTTTTCATTTAACTTCCAATATTTATCTTGAGTCTTCTGTTTAAATGTTAAAAGTTCTATGCCATTCTTGTCTTATCATTAGGTATTTTTGAAATTTGTCTAGATTAACAGGAGAAATATAATCTTTAAACAATCTAATCTCAGAAAAAGAAATTGAACAAAATATCAATGAATGTACTAGGAAAAATCCCTAGTGCTAAATGGATTCACAAATTAATTCTACCAAATATTTAAAGAATATATATAATATACAAACTATTTGCGGGAAAAAAGCTGAAAACTCTTTTTACAACATAATTATGATACTGATACCTAAATAAGGAAGAGAGAAAACAGAAAGAAAACTATAGATCAATTTCTCCAGTGAATATTAATGCAAAAATTTTAAATAATACACTAGCAAGGTGACTACAACAATATATGACAAAGATCATAAACTATGACCAGATGGAATCTATACAAAGAATACAGGGCTGGTTCAATGTTAAGATGCTCATCAATAACAGAAGTAAGAGAAATTATATGATTAGCTCAATTGATGCAGAAAAAGCCTTTGATAAAAACATAACATACATTCCTATTAAAAACGTTAAAGAAGAATTTCTGGGTGTGGAGCAAAGATGGAGGAGTAAATAGGACAGTAAAATGGACATTTCAGCATGAAAATCCTTTCTGACCAAGATTAAAATATCAACACAAAATGAATACAGGAGTGAAAAAACCAACAAGGAGACAGAGGGAAACAACCTTCAAGAAAAGAAAAACCCCAAAGGTAGGCAGAAACCATCTGGGGAACTGTGGTGAGAGGGGAGCAGAGCTAACAGGAGGCTATAGCCAGGAATGAAGAGCAAGCCAAGAACAAACCACAGCTCCCCTCCCCATCCCACATCTGCTGTCACAGGTTCTGAACTTAAGACCTAGATAAAAGTCAGACCCTAAGATCCTGTCTGGGAAAATAATGTTCCAAGTCAATCCACAGCCATTGGAATTTCAAGCCTGTGGAGAAGTCCCTAGTCCAAACCCAGGGCAATCTGGGCTGAAAGGAGCTAATCCAGAATGAAGTCAGGAATCCCAGTCTGGCCTTGGGATGAGGGTATAATCCATAGTTTGGGATGAAAACATGGTTCTCAAGGGGGAGCCCCTGTCTCCTGATCTTTTTGCCCAAAACTAAGGGTGGAACTACAAGGCAAGGCAATCAAGGGTGTATCTGATTGAATCAAGAACACCTTGAGATAAAAAAAAACTTGAGTCTAAGCCTTGGGATAGAATTTGATCAGCTTCTGACCTAAGCAAGTTCAGACTGAAATCAAAACTTTACACACACAAGCCTGAGGAAAGTCTTTAAGTTATCAGTATCTCAACGGTCAATTGAATCAGCAAGGGGAGGGGTCTCTCAGAGCTCTCAGGCCCAAGACCATCTGATAAACTAGTAACAACCCAGAAAATAAGCATCAAATGGCATCAAGGAAGGACTAAGGTTTAAGACAGTAACCTACTATCCCAGAAAACAGAGCTTACCTATAATTAAATAGGAAAAATGAGTGAACAACAAAAAAAAAGTCACATAACTCTTAATAATTTTTATAGAGACAAAAAGCAAGGAACAGACAGAGAAGGGGACAGCAAAAGAAAAGGACACACATGCAAAGTTCAAAAGAAATATGTGGATTGGACATAGTTTGGAAGAACTCAATAAAAACTTCAAAAACCAATTAAGAGGCAGAGGAAAAGTGGGAAAGAGAAGTGAAAGTGATGCAAGAAGACATGAAAGTGATACAAGAAGAACTGGGACAATTGAAAAAGGAGAACAAGAAACTGACAGAGGAAAAACAGGCCTTAAAAATAAGAATTGACCATCTAGAAACTAATGATCTCATAAGAGGTCATTGGTAACTCTAAAAAACTGTTATTATCACCTGGGCAGCTAGAAGAATTATACTTAGAGGGAACAGTGACAAACTGTGTAGGATGAAATGACAAGACAAATATTTACACAGATATATATTTGCATAAATACATATACATGTGTTTATATATATATATATATACATATAAATATATATACAACTAGAGCTAAAAAAAGAGGTTAATACTAAAAGAAATGGGAAAAGAAACAAAAGGGGGTAAATTTATATGTCACAAAGAAGCTCATGGCGGGAGGGGGGAGAATATCAATGCACTGGGAGGTTAAAGAGGTTGGAGGTAAGAAATACTCAGCTCTTATGTGCATTGAAATTGACTCAAAGAGGGAAGAACAATCTATTGGGGCAGAGAATTCATTTGTAGAATGGTAACAAACAGACTTGTGGGGAGGGAAGCAGTACAAGGAAGGGAGAGGATGGGGGTAGTTTTAAAAAGACTGCAAAGAAAATTGGGGAGGGAGAATAAGAAGGGAGGGGCTAAAAAGGGAAGTAAAATGAGGGTGGGAACTAGGGGCACTGGTTAAAAACAAACATTACTGTAGAAGGAAATAGTGAAAGAAGAAAAGACAGGACTAGGAGTAGAAATCAAAATGCTGGGAAATACACAGCTGGTAATCATAACTCTGAAAGTGAATGGAATGAACTCATCCATAACACACAAGCAAATAGCAGAGTGGATTATAATCCAAAACCCTACCATATGCTGTCTACAAGAAACACACATGAGGAAGGTAAACCAGGTAGTTGGTTTAGAAAGAATTAGAGGAGAGCATAAAGTTTGAGTCAGCTCTCACAATCTGACCTAGATATTGGCAATATAAAATTTTAGTGATTGTATTAAATTCTATTAAGATCTGATTTTGAAGAATTTTTAGGGAAAGATATTTCCAATGATATGGACTAGAAACATTTGATCTGACAGAGAAACTTCTGAGAGTCAGCATGACTCCAGAAAGCATAAGAAAGGAAAGATGACATCATTAGAAGATGTTTCCAGAAATCAGTCAGCTACATCATGAGTCTCTGAACCCTTGATATTACAAACTGAACCATGGGTGTTGCGTCCCCCATGCACTTTCATTCTCCCCATGTGCCAATATTTTTTTTGAAAGACAGTGCCTTCAATGCTATATATTTGAATGATTGCATTCAATCATTTTAACAAGTTAAGAAACACCCACTTGCCATAGTTTGATCTCCATGAAATATATAGTGCCTGTGGGGCCCATATGTATTTTGATGAGCCATTTCTGAAAAAAAAGATCTGGACTGATTAATTGGGAAGACCATCTTTTCCAATGAATCAGAGGGGTGTATAAGGAAAATTGATCCTGATTTATATTAATTTTAGTATTTCTAAGTGAAATTGTTTTTTTTCCTTTGGCCCCAAAGGTCAAGTTAGGGATACTATTAGTACACTTCCTCCAACCCTCAGCCTATCAAACTGGGTTGGTATCTTTTATCTTTTTTTATGATCTTAAAAGGATTAAGGCATGGTGAAATTTGACTCATTTTGAAAAGTAAGTTGACATAACCATGGAGGAGAGGGGAAAGGGTGTGCTGGTATCTTCCTTGTGTGGACAAAGATTCACCACCCTGTGATAAAATAATTAGGGAAGAGTTGAGATTTCTAAGTCAATCACTTCCTTTGAAATGTTCACCAAAAGGGATATTAGAAAAGGGACATACAAAAGTCAAACTGTCAAACCAAGCATAAAAACAACCAAATACCCTTTATATGCAAGTGGCAGAATTCACTTGGGATCTTTTTTGCAAAAAGAGATTGGCAAAAAGGAGCTATTCTTTGTTAATAGGAATTTTATGCCCACTTTATAAACAATGTTATTCTCAGAGAAATGGCCTCATATTCTTTATTAGTTAAAATCTAAATGCCATAATATCTTCATGATAACCTCTAGAAAGCCTATAGTCTCCTGAAAAGCCCCTTCCATCTTTCTCTTTGTGTATAAATGTCCATCCCTCTGACCCCACATACCTTTACTCTAGGTAATTACTATTTGTTAAGCTTTGTAATAAACCTCTTCTAATTTCTCTCTATCTTTGGTTTCTAGATTTGACCCTAGAGTTTTTTATTCATCATTCCTGGAATTCAGTGAAGACACCAAAGTTTCTACTGCCACTATAGCAGCAGAGATACCAGGAACTATAAAGGAGAAGGATTTAAGACTCCTATTTTTCTTCTTCCCTTTATATGGAGCCATTAAATTGAGAATATTTCCTTTTGTGGCAGTTTCCCTTTATTAAAGGGATGTAGTTACTCTACCCAAAGCATCATTGTTTTGGCTTTTTTCCTATCTCTTTTAAAGCTACTTATGGATTGCAAGTGTATATTTAATCCATGGGTTAACTTATCAATGTAGTGTAGTGGAAAAGAAAAATATAAGTGAATTGTTTCATTATAAGCTTGAAGTAGTTTTAGGTGGTGATGGGAAATTAGGTTAGAACAGAAGTCAACAAATTATAACATAAAGCACAAATTTAGTTTGCTCCTTGCATTTGTTTCTCTTCTAGCTAAGAATGTGTTGGGGGGACTTTTTAGTTCAAAAACATTCTTATTTCAATGGATATACAAAAATAGAAAACAAGGTATTTGGGGGAGTGCACTTGAAGACATTCCTGGTCTAGAATGATATAGATCAGAACCTGGTTGCAAAGGGTTTTAAAGGGAAAATAAAGGAATTTTCATTCTATCTTAGAGATTAAATTTTTTTTAATTTATTTAGAAAAATTTTTCCATGGTTACATGATTCATGTTCTTACCCTTCCCTCTTCCTTCCCCAATTCTGGAGCTGACAAGCAATTCCACTGGGTTATTCATATATCATTGTCCAAAACCTATTTCCATGTTATTCATATTTGCAATAAAATGATCTTGTAACACCCAAACCCCAATCCTATCCCCATTAACCTTGTGATTGATCATATGTAGTTCTTCTGCATTTCTGCTCCCACAGTTCTTTCTCTGGATATGGATAGCATTCTTTCTTGAAAGTTCCTTGGTGTTGTCCTGGATGATTGCACTGCTACTACTAGAAAAGTCTATTACATTTGATTTTGACATAATGCATCTCTCTGTATACAATGTTCTTCTGTTTCTTCTCCTTTCACTCTGCATCAATTCTTGGAGGTTTTATTAGTTCACATAGTATCCTCCAGTTCATTATTCCTTTTAGCACAATAGTATTCCATCACCATCAGATACCACAATCTGTTGAGCCATTCCCTAATTGATGGGCACTCCCTCATTTTCCAATTTTTTGCCACCACAAAAAGCATAGATATAAATATTTTTGTACAAATCTTTTTCCCTTTTATCTCTTTAGGGTACAAGTCCATTAGTGGTATAGCTGGATCAAAGGATAGACATTCTTTTAAAGCCTTTTGTGCATAGTTCTAAATTGCCTTCCAGGATGTTTGGACCAATTCACAATTCCACCAGCAGTATATTAGTGTAGAGAAAAAAATTCTTAAAGAAAGCAGAACTGTACTATAGTAATAGCAATTCAACAACTGTGTGGAGGAAGGATTAGAGTTAGGAGAAACAAGTGACAGGAAATACATTTATAAGGCTACTAAAAGTACAACGAAGCCAAGATGAGAGGCCTGACCCACCATGATGGTTGTTGTATGAATG
Source organism: Monodelphis domestica (assembly GCF_027887165.1). Taxonomy (NCBI): domain Eukaryota; kingdom Metazoa; phylum Chordata; class Mammalia; order Didelphimorphia; family Didelphidae; genus Monodelphis; species Monodelphis domestica. Next base: position 63,948,341 of record NC_077230.1, read on the forward strand.
CAGAGAAGAAAATAGATGGAAGTTCTCAGAGTCAACAAGATTTTTCTCATTGATTATGTACGTAGGTATATGGGAATAGAAAGATTTGAGGATAGCATATGTAAGAAAATGTCACTTTTGTGGTTGGAGGCCTTTTGGCTCTCTCAAACTTCCCTACTAACTCATTATAGTACCTAGAATCTTTTCATTAAATATATATTCTTTTGAAAATAACACTGTATGTTGATCAATCATATCTTAACCTATAAATACTTGAAGAGGGAGATATTCTGGACATTTTATTTTAGGTTAGATACCAACAAGGTGTAATATATCTATAGAATGACAACCAGAATAATTATCAGGCTCAAAATTAATGTCAAAACAGGATAAATTTTAGACTTAGGAATGTTCATCATGAGGGGAACTAACAAGCATAATTTGAAAATTGTCTTTATGTATTTGATGAACAATCAGGTGGAAGTGAAATCAGATGTGTTTTACTTGTGCCCAGAGGACTAAACTATAAGTGACAGATAGAACTGAGATTTCATTTTGATATAAGGAAAAGAATTCCTAACAATTAGAGTTGCCCCAAAGTGCAATGGGCTGCCTAAAGATAATGCCTTCCTGGATATTTTCAGATAGAAATGTGAAGAATAATTCTCCAGGTAGAAACATCATAGGATTGTATTTCTAAAAGGGGAAAGGACTTTAGAGCTCATCTGCTTGAATACTTCCATTACATAGTGATTAGAGTAATTAGAGAATTCAAGGATTAGAGAAAGTGAGGATTAGTGAAATTAAGTGACTTGTCCAAGATCACACAGCTAATAAGTGACAGAGATTGGATTTGAACCCAGATGTTCTATATTCCAAATCCAGGAAACTTTCCGTCATATGATGCTAAATCACTAAAAAAAAAAGGTTCACAAAAAAAGGCATTACACAAATCTTATCTCATTTAAGAGATGAAAGAGAGAAGTTTTGATTATACAGATAGTAAGGTAAGGCAGAAAGAGGACTGTTTCTTCTGAATTCAGATCTGGCATTCTTTCTCTGCACTCAAATATTCTTCTATTCTTTCTCTGGTGTCATTTTGCTAGATGACCTCTGAGATATCTCCTAAATGATTCTCTAGCATTATGTTCATTTTCAATAATTAGTAATTTACTATAGATGAAAATTATTTTCTAGAAATGAGTTATGAATGGGATCCTAGAAGTATTTGCCCAGTAAACTAATATTTGATTTGAAGAAAAGGAAAGGACAGATTTAAATCACTGGACACTGACCTAAGACAACTGATAAAGTAAAAGTTCTGGGTGGACATTGGACAACTGAATAGGAAGTAGAGTAGCTAAAAGGGGAACTGGAGAAGAAATAATGGCAGATTTTTGCTACTACTTCCTTTTATCTCATTGTTATTCCTTACTAAAGCCATGACTTTTGATAGTCTTAGGGAAATGAGATTCAGAAAGGTGCTTTAAGCTGAAAATTGCAAAATGGAAACATGACCACATTTGGCTTTTATTTTATTCACCACCATTTCACTTTCAAACTCCTAAAATATATTTGAAACTCGGTGTTAAAATTTGAGAATTTCTAAATTGTCATATCATTGCTGGAGTGCCCACACTTTTAGCAGTAGTCAAAGCCAGGCCCCACTACCTGAATATCTTTTTTCTTTCCATCATCAGAGCCAAAGATAAATGTTCACTGTATTCAGCTGTGAGGTTATGCTTCCCCATTGTTGCCTTTCAAAGATATATATAGTGAACAAAATAGCTAATTGGCAAAAAAAAAATTATATTCTCAGTTTGAAAAGACCCCTAGAATTTGAGAGAGAAGGAAATTTCTCCCACTAAATGTCATCTTCTAATCTGAGTGTCTCCAATAAACTGACTGTAAGATGTGAAGAAAGACTAATATAAGCCATTAGGCAACAAATTAAAGAAATTTTAATTCATTGATGATAGTGATCTATAGTGTGCCATTGTGATTCAAAGGATAAACTGAAAACTAATCTTCTAATAAAATAATATTTTGCTTTTCTTTTATGTTTTTCATAACTGTCCCAAATACCTTTTCCATCCAAACCTTCTCTTTTCACCCTTCCCTCCTCCCCCCAATACTCTCTTCTTTATATTTCCCTTTTAAGTCTCATAATCCTAAGAGGTGTGAGTAGATTCTCAGCTATAGGGAGCTGAACACTGAGCAGGTGTTAGGAAATTGCTGTGATCTAAGTTTCTTTTCCTTTCTATTACAGAGACCCACATCAGGAACCCCTGTTGCTGCTATATTCTCTAAACAGAAGTTTCATTTGATTTTTTTTCCAGTAATGAAACTCGAGTCAGGAAGTTTTCAAGCTGCTGAGGATGCTACAAAGACGATGGGTCCTATTAGGCAAGTGTGATTTTGAAGATACCTGCCCCATTCGAAATGTTGCTTCAGGGCACCAACATAATCGAAATTTCAAGCCCTGCTGCCCCGATGATACCCCTTCTGGCTGCCCAGCATGATACTTTAAAAGCAAAAACATGAACCACTTGCTAAAAAAGAAGTCCTTTTTTTATTTATTATTCAATAAGCCCCAGGGTTTCACTGGCTTTAAGAGTACTTCCCATGGAAACTATTCAAAGCTTTGCTTTACTGAAGCACAGATGACAGAGGGCAACCCAGAAAGAATATCAGAAAGGAACTTCTTTTCCAAGTCCCTGTTCCATTCATCCTCATCCAGAGTCCAAGTGACTCCAGGGTCAAGGTTCAACATTAGATCAACTTTCTCTATTAAATTCCAACCAGACTAGAGGAACTCCACTTACTGTGTTTCCCATTTATTTGCCAAATAAATGATGATCTGAATCAGATGATGATATAACCAGTCAGCAGCTGCTTCTGTCATACCAAAGAAAGGTAATAGGAAAGAAAAGGAGAGCTGTGTGGGATTTATCCTTCTTTCTTTTAGGGAATTGTTGAGTTGGCCAAAATTTTGAAAAAACTCTATGAATTCATGAAGCAAATATGATCTCTTAATAAGTGTTTCACTCTCTCTCCTACCCATTTCTACTGTTTCTCAGAACCTCTTTTTCCCTATCCCCTATCCCTCTTTTCCTTCTCCTTTCTTTTCTTTTATGAATTGTTACAGGTAAGAATTGCTTTGTTCACTTTATAGACACAGTGCTTAGTACAGCGTCTTACACATACTAATCACTTAATGTCCTGATGTCTCTACCTCTACCAGTGAGGTATATAGAAGGAGGGACACCATTATTGTTTAGATCAGCAATATTACTTTTTGTCATGGTCCTATGACCACAATAACACTATTGTTTGTGACAGAGGCATATCCAAGAAATTGAAAATGGACGTAGGTCATAGAATCATAGTTTTAATGTTGTCAAAGATGAATTTCATGAACTTGTGACAAAAAGGCACAAGGGTCAGTTTAGAAACATCATTCCCAAGGTATGGGCTCTCCCCATGTTATACATCACTTATAGACAGATTAGGATTGCAATTATGATCTCATTAGAGTTCCTAGAAGTAATTACATTCTTCCTTTTCCCAAGGTTTTACTTCCCTGTCTCCTTGATTGAGGGAAAATCCTTTCCTGTCTGACTGAAACAACAGCTTTGGGTCCAGGACTTAAATACTTGCTTTTAATACCGTTTTTTTAATAATCTGAGCATCTTTTTCACTATGATGCCAAAATTTTTAGATACTGTCCAGTATTACATATGCATGCTGATTAATTCTTCTCTAATCTACAATTTTCTAAGTGCATATTACTTGTACAATGGCACAGCACAATACAAATAATCACAGTAATGATTATTATAGTGATTACTGTTGATGAAGGAATATAATTTTCTTTCCTTTAATCTAATAATAAATTATAACATGCTTTCTCAAAGCCTGGGAGCAATGTCTCACAACCAGAGTAAAAACCTTTATACTAGTTGAAAAACAATGATTCAGGCCATGACTCATACTGGCAAGGAAAATATTAATTTAAACCAAACTTGAAAGACTATGTTTCATCTAATCCATAATACGAAGCTAGTTGTTGATACCATCCTTAAAAGTGTCCAGGGAAAGAAATTTGTAGTTTTGATTATTAGCAAGTATTTTCTAAAGAGATCTTGATTATTAGTAATTTATATATTAATTTGATTTTTCTTATTTTCAGAAGCATGTAGGACTGGTTGTAATTCACCATGAAATAATATTTTATACCCTTCAAAAGAAGATTATGCATATGGACAAATATGTCCAAAAAAAAGTAAAAGAAAATCATACTTATTACAAGGCCTGTGGGAATATAGGTGAATTAAGGTACTTATATAGAGCTATTGTAAAGATTAAATTAGGAGTTTTGACAAAATAAGAGAGCAGCTATTAATAATTTAAGTTTTAATGAGAATATAGTAGAGTTGTAAATTAATATTATTCCTTTAAGCCAGAGAAAAGAAAACTTCTAGCAGCTTTTAACAATTAACAATTTAGTTTTAATTAAAATAGAGATAGTAAAAGAATATAGTAAAATGAATATAGTAAAGGAGAGAAATATAGGAAAGAGTTAGAGAAAGAAATTTCCTAATACCTAACTAGCTACCTGATAACTACCTATAACTGCGTATAACTGCCATTAGAGAAAGTCCAGCTGATCATCCTTCACCTCAGCTCACCAGGCGGGGGGAAAAAAAAAAAATATATATATATATATATATCCCAACCACCAACTAATCACCCATCACAAACCCACACCTCCAGCAACCAACTCCCAGTAATCAATAGCAACTCCCAACTACTTCTAACTCACTCACTGACTAACTCACTCACTGGCCAACTCCCAACCAACTGCCCAATTAACTTCCAGTCACCAACCCCCAGTCACTAATCCCCTCTCAAACCTCAACCCCACCCCCACTCCCCCATACCTTTTATAGTCCCTTCTTACCTCACTTCCTGTCTCTCTGGTTTCTACTTCCTGTCACTATGGGCTGGTTTATCTTTACACATCTCTTGTAAAATGATCTCCAGGTACCCAGTTAAATTAGAGATAGGTATTAAGAATTCCCTTTTACAATCTCCCCTATGATTCTTTGGGAGACCAATCTCTCCAATGGATCATTTAAACATAACAATCTTATATCTCTAAAAATCTTCTAGTTAAAGGTGCCTACAATATTACACTTTCTAATTCAAAGTTATAATAATATGAGGAAAAGAAAGAAAAAAGAGAAAGAAAGCAAAACCAATGGTAGATAGGTGCATTAACAAAAAAAAAAAAATTAGGGAGTAACTCCCTTTGGCATAGTAGTTTACATTCATTAAATGTGCTCAATCCCCTTCAGTCTGATCAATACTTTTCACAGTTCATTCTAGATCTTCTAATGCAGTGTAAGTTTCTTTACGGTGTCTTAAAACAATTCATTTTCCTTGATTCAGGGAGTTGGTGAGCTTCTTTTCCTGTAATTTCTCAAAAAAATTTAAATCTTGGATTTTACAAAATACAGTCCCCAAATTATAAATACAATCTCCAAATTACAAATAATTAGAATTACAATTACAAAGTATTCAATCCTAAACCTTATATTTTTTAATGAAAATTATACTCTATGAAAAATAAGAACCTGGAGATATCAATTTAAATCTGACAAATACTCATAATAATTATACAATTATAATTTTTATATACTATGAATGGTACAAACATTATGAATATAATAGAGATTCATAAATTCCTACACAATGTTCTTTAATTATTTTAAAATTTTTATTTTATTAACAAATTTCTACAAGAGTTTTCTGAAGTAATATAATCGAAACTGTCTCCCTTATTCCCTCTCCCCCTCCTAGAGTTGTCATGCAATTCATTCCAGATTACACATGAATTATCACTCAAAACATTTTTCTATTATTAGTCACTTTTGAAAGTGAATAATCTTATGAATCAAAATCCTATCACAGATCCCCAAATAAATAAGTGATAAATCATATGCTTCCATCTGCATTCTTACTCCAACAGTTCTTTCTCTAGAGTTGGATAGCATTCTTTTTCATAAGTCCCTCAGAATTGTTCTGGATCTTTGTATTGCTGTTAGTTGCAAAGTCTATCACATTTTATCATTCCACAATATTGCTATTACTATGTACAATGTTTTCCTGGTTCTGCTTATTTCACTCTGCATCAGTTCATGTAAGTCTTTTCAGCTTTTTCTGAAATCATCCTGTTCATCATTCCTTCTAGCAAAATAGTATTCCATTACACTCATATAACTCAGTCATTCTCCAATTGAGGGACATTCTTTTAGTTACTACTTCTTTGCCACCACAAAGAGAGCAGCTATAAATATTTTTGTACAAACAGATCCTTACCCAATTTTTTTTTTGTGGGGGGGGATACAGACCTACTAGTGGTATTACTGGATCAAAGGATATGAACTCTTTTGTAGCCATTTGGGCAAAATTCCAAGCTGCCCTTCAGAATGGTTGTATCACTTCACAACTCCATTAGCAATATGTGTCCCAATTTTGCTGCATCCCTTTTAATATTTATCATTTTCTTTTACTGTCATAATGAACAATCTGATAAGTGTGAGGCAGTACTACTGAATTGTTTTAGTTTACATTTCTTTAATCAAGAGGGATTTTGAACATTATTTTTATATGATTATTGATACTTTTGAGTACTTCATCTGAAACTACCTATTCATATCCTTTGGCCATTTATCAACTGTGGAATGACTTGGATTCCTATAAAATTGACATTGTTCTTTGCATATTTGTAAAACTAAACATTTATCTGAGAAATTTGTTATTAATGTTTTTTTTCTAGTTTGTTGCTTCTGTTCTACTCTTGCTTGCATTGGTTTTGTTTGTACAAAATTTTTAATTTAACAATCAAAATTATTCACCTTATATCTTATCTTATCTTATCTATCTCTTTTTTGGTCCTAAATTCTTCCCTTCTCTATATATCTGACAGGAAAACTATTCTATGTTCCCCCAATTTACTTATAATATCATTCTCTATATTTAAATCATATATTCATTTTGACCTTATCTTGATATATAATGTGAGATATCAGTCTAAACATTATATTTACCATACTATTTTCCAAATTTTCCAACAGTTTTTGTCAAATAATGAACTCTTATCCCAAAAGTTGGGATCTTTGCGTTTATCAAGCACTAGATAGCTGAGGTCATTTACCCTAATTTATTGCATTGATATGCCTTTCTATCTCTTAGCCAGGATCTGATTGTTTTGATTACTGCATTATAGTACAGTTTAAGATCTAGTACTTCTAGGCTCCATCCTTTACATTTTTTTCCATTGGTTCCCTTCATATATTCTTGATCTTTTGTTCTTCCAGATGAATTTTATTATTTTTTCTACTTCTATAAAATATTTTTGGCATTTTGATTGGTATGGCACTGAATAAGTGAATTAATTTAGGTAGAATTATCATTTTTATTATATTAGCTAGGACTAACCATGAGCAATTAATGTTTTTCCAATTGTTTAGGTCTAACTATTTGTGTGAAAAGTGTTTTGAAATAGCATTCATATAATTCTGTGTTTGTCTTCACAAAGAGATCCCCAGGTATTTTAAATTGTTAAATTGATTTCAAATGGAGTTTTTGAAGCTGAGTTTTGTTGGAAAGATATAGAAATACTGATGATTTTATGTGGGCTTATTTTGTATCCTGCAACTTTGCTAAAGTTATTCATTATTTCAACTGATTTTTCAGTAAATTATCTAGGGTTCTCTAAGTATATCATCCTATTATTCACAAAGAGTAAGAATTTGGTTTTCCTATTGTATACTTTAATTCCTTCAATTTCACTTTCTCATCTAATTGTTAAAACTAGTATTTCTAGTATAATATTAAATAATAGTAGTGATAATGGACATCCTTGCTTCACTTCTGATTTTATTGGGAATGGTTCAAACTTAACCCCATTATAAGTAATACTTACTGATGGTTTTAAATAAATAATATTATTATAAGAAAAGGCACTTTTATTCCTATCCTGCCTAGCTTTTTAATAGAAATGAGTGTTTTATTTTGTCAAAGGCTTTTTCTGCATATGTTGAGATAATTACTTGATTTTTCTTAGTTTGGTTATTTGCCTAATCACAGTGAATAACTCTTGTGAAATATTCCTGTAGTCTCTTTTCTATTTTTTTTATTTAACATTTTTGAACCAATGTTTATTAGGGAAATTGGTCTGTAATTTTCCTTTTCTGTTTTTTGTCTTCCTTATTTAGATATCAATATCATATTTGTGTCATTAAAAGAAGTTGCTAGGAATTCTTTTTGGTTCTTTTGTCAAATACTTTGTATAGCAATTGAGTTAATTATTATTTAAGTTTTTGATAGAATTCACTTGTGAGGCCCTGAGGATTTTTCTTGGGAAGTTCATTGATCACTTGTTAAATTACTTCCTGTGATGTTGGATTATTTAAGTATTCTATTTCCCCTTTGTTAATTTAGACAATTTACATTTTTGTAAACATTCATCCATTTCCCATAGATTATCAGATTTATTGTCAGATAATTGGCAAAAAGGCTCTTATGATTGCTTTAATTTCCTTTTCATTAGAGGTGAAATCACCCTTTTCATTTTTTATATTGTTAATTTGATTTTCTTCTTTCCATTTGTAAATCAAATTAACCAATTCTCTATCTAATTTAATCATGTTTTTCAAAGAACCAGCTCATAATCTTATTTATTAGTTCAATAGTTCTTTTACATTGATTTTATTAGCTGCTTTGATTTTTTAGGAATTTCAATTTAGACTTTAATTAGGGATTTTTTTTCCTTTTCTAGTTTATTTTTTTAATTGCATGCCCAATTTATTGATCTGCTGATATAAATATTCAGGGATATACAATTTCCCCTGAGTACTGCTTTGACAGTAACCTATACATTTTTCTATGTTATCTCCTCCTTGTCATTTCCTTCAATGCAATAAATTATATATGTTATTAGAAAATGTGGATGATTTGTTCTTTCACCCACCAATTTTGAAAAATTAGATTATTTAGTTTCCAATTAATTTTAAATTTGCTTTTCCCTGTACTCCTACATATTATAATTTTTATTACATTGTAACCTAAAAAGATGTAGTTATTATTTCTTCTTTTCTGCATTTAGCTGTAAAATTGTTATGACCTAGTATATGGTCAATTTTTGCATATGTACCAAGTGCTGCTGAAAAGAGTGTGTGTTCCTTTTGATCCCTGTCCAGTTTTCTTCAGATTTCTATTAAAATTATTTTTTCTAAACATTCATTCACTTCCTTTACTTCTTTCTCATTTTTTTTGCCTAGATTTATCTTGTTCTTATAGGAAAGACTGAGTTCCCCAGCCAGAATATTTTTACTATCTATTTCATCCTTAAGAGTCTTTAATTTCTCATTTAAAAATCTGGAAGCTATACTATTTGCATATATGTTAACTATTAATAGTATTTTATTACCTATACTACTTTTTATCAACATGTAGTTATCTTCCTTCCTTTTTCTCTTTTAATCAGAACTGTTTTTCTTTTATCTTTGTCTGAGATCATGATTGCTACTCTTGCTTATTTGTCTCAGTCAAAGCCCAATAGATTCTGTTCCAGTCTCTTGCCTTTACTCTGTGTGTGTCTACCTGGCTCAAATGTGTTTCTCATAAACAACATATGATGGAATTTGGGTTTTTGATCCTCTCTGCTATCTGCTTCTGTTTTATGAATGAATTCATCCAATTTGCATTCACAATTATGATTACCATTTGTGTATTCCCTTCCATCTTAATCTCTTTTAATCCTGCCCTTTCTCTTTTCATTCTTTCCCTTCATATCAGTATTTCCTGTTAACTACTTCCTCCGTCACTCCTCCCAGTACTCCCTTTCTAATTCCCCTTCTATTTCTCTATAGGGTAAGATAGAATTTTATATCCCAATGAATCTTACTGTTCTTACCTCTCTGAGACAATTTCTCATCCTCCCCTCCACTATAATTTTTTTCATTCATATAGCTCTTTATGTGATATAATTTACCCCCATTTTACTTTTCTCTTCCCATTTCTTTTAGAGCAATCCTTTTGTTCACACCTAGACTTTTTTTTTTTTTGCATATCATCTTAAACAGCCTAATACTATACCCGCTGTCTATTGTAGGGGTTAAAATTAGTAGCTTGACAAAGAAGAGCAGTTTAACAAAACTTTGTTTTAATTGAGAAAAAATTGTAAAAACGGAAAGATAGGTGAGAGAGAGAGAGAGAGAGAGAGAGAGAGAGAGAGAGAGAGAGAGAGAGAGAGAGATTTAACTATCTACCCTAATACTACTTAAATCTTCTTATATCAACCTATAAATTACCTAAAAACTATCATTTGAGAGAGTCTCACTAATAACTCTTCAGCCTGTGTGTGTGTGTGTGTGTGTGTGCGTGTGTCTGTGTATTCTAACTAATTCATGTACCACAGTTTGTTTAGCCATTCCTCAGTTAATGGGAATCTACTTCATTTCCAATTCTTAGCTATCACAAAGAGTGCTACTATAGGGATTATGGGATATATGGAATTTTTTTTAAAGCACTGACTTCACTGAGATGTAAATCCAGAAATAAAATCTCTGATTCAAAGAGAATGGTTATTTACTTGCATAATTTCCTTTCTGAGATGGTTATACTATTTCACAGTTCCACCAACAATGTATTATTAAATTTTTGTTGTCAAAACACCTCTCATATTGATTGTTACCACTTTTAGTTGTTTCAGTCAACTTATAGGATTAGAAGAGAAACCTTGTGGGTTGTTTTGATTGCATTTATCTTATTACTAGTGAAATAGAATATTTTTTCATATGATTTTTGAATACCTTGCAATTCTTCTTTTGAGACCTAAGGATTTTCTCCTCATTCTATCATTTCCTTTCTTATCTTAGGTACAATAATATTGGCAGGGATGAAGCTATATACAATAATCAGTTGTCTATCTTATCTTATTAATGAGGAAAATAAATGTTGAATTACAATGTTTTTATATGAAATATTTCCTAAACATTGGGTTTTGAAGGCTGTCAATTGTCAAATAAAAGTAATTTACTTCCAGGCTTCAGGGCATCTCACTTGATCTTTTTGTCTTTCCTTAGAGGCAAAACAGAGATTCACTCCTTATTTATATGTAAAAAAGTACTCTTCTTAGAAACTGAAGTCAGCATGCTCTAGCTATTGAACTTTGACTCACTTAAAAGTAATGTTAAAAAAAATAAGATAGAGAAAGCTTGTGCTAGAATAATCCTCATGATGAAGTAATGAGGGATGAATTGTCCACCTTTATAAGCAAGAGGCAAGACTCACTTGGACTCTTTTTCAGAGGGAGGTTGATAAAAAGATCCATTCTTGGTTCATAGGAATTACATGCCTCTCTTAATAAACAATGTAATTCTTAGAGAAATGGCTTTTAAACTAATACTAGTTGGTTTTGATGACTGTTGCTTTATAAAGTAGAGTGAGATCTGGAAGTTTTATCCTCCTTTTCATGCTTAGTTCTTTTTATCAGTTCCCTTGACATTGTGGGTGGTTTGTTGTTTGTTTTGATTTTTCTAAAAGAATTTGTTAATATATCAAGTCTTATAAAGAATCCAGTGGTAGTATGATTAGCATTGGATTAAAAAAATTTTTTTGGTAATATTATAATTTTTTTTTTAAATGGCACTTATTACACTGAAAGTTCCTTCAGCCTTTTAGGTTGTTCATTAATTCGTTAAGTAGCATATTGCAACTGAAACTATGCAAGTCTGTTATTTGCTTTAGGAAGTTGATCCTCAGATAATTTGTACATTTTTAATAAATTGTATGGAATATCCCTTTCTATTACTACTGCTTGTGTTTATCATTATATAGAAATGTTATTGGTTTTTGAGAATTTATTTTGTGGACTGTAACTTTGCTGAAGCTATTGATTGTCTCAATGAGTATCTTTGCTGATTCTCTGGGGTTTTCTGACAAAATTATATCAGCAAATAGCAATATTTTTATTTCCTTTTTATATATCTTTATTTCTTCATTTTCTTTCTCTTCTCTTATTGCTATAGCTAACATTTACAGTGGGATAGCACCAAATAAGAGGAGAGAGTCGGCAACCTTGCTTCACTCCTATTTAAAATATTCTGGTGTATCCCCATTACCTTTAATGTTTGGTTCTGATTTTATATTGATTCATCTCATTATATTATAAGAAGGGTCCCCCTATACCTGTGCTTTGTAAGGGTTTTGTTGTTGCTGTTGTTGTTGTTTTTTAATCATAAAAGTGTATTTTTTCAAAGGCTTTTTTTGCATCTTTTGAAATGATCATATGGGTTGTTTGGAGGTTCAATACGATTGCTATTATTTTGTTTGTTTTCCAAAAGCTGAGTCATCCTTGTATCTGTAGTATGAATCCCATTTGATTATAATTAATGATTTTTTGTTATTATAATGTTTGATTAGATTTTAAGATTTTTGAGTCAATATTCAATTACATTGACCTAAAGTTTCCTTTCACTGTTTTATGTTTCCTAAGTTTATGCATTAGAACCTTATTTATCTCATAAAAGGGTACTGATATTGTTGGGCTTTTTCCTGCCTCAATTGTCAAGAATATGTGAAGTATGGATACTAATCTTTAAAAGTTTGATAGACTTCTCCTGTAAATCCATCAGGTCCAGGATTCCCCCCTCGCCCATTTATAGTTGCTTAAAACTAGATATATTTCTTTTTCTGATATTTGGATTATTTGAAATTTCTATTTGGTCTTTTGGTATTTTGACTAATTTCTGAATTATTCTATTTTTTCCATGTTCTTAGACTTGTTAGCATACAAGCTTAAAATATTATTTTCTATTATTTCAGATTTTGCTATGATTTCACTTTTTCATTTGCTATTATATTGATTTGATTTCCCATTTTCTTATTTTTATTCAAATTTGCTATATTAATCAATTTTATCAGTATTTTTTAAAAAACACAGCTTTTAGTTTTTATTATCATTCTGAGGGTTTTTTGTTGTTTCCAATTAATTTCTTTCCTCTCTAATTTTTAATATCTTCTCTTTTATGCTGATTTTAAACTTTTATTTGTGGATTCATCAATTTCAAAATGCATATGTAGTTTATTAATCTTATCTTTGTTTTATGTTAATATATGGTTATAAGAATATTATTTTTCCCTTGAGGATTTTTTTAACTACATCCCAGATAAGTTGATGTATTTTTTATCATTAAAATTTTATTTTACATATTTACTGTTACTATGATTCTTTCTTTAGCCCATTCATTTAAAATTTCATTGTTAAGTCTGCTTTTAAGTCTTTTTCTTTTGTGGTCCCTGAATAAATCTCAATCCTATTAGTTTATGGTCTATAAAAGATGTACTTATTATTTCTGACTTTTAAAATTTACATTAAATATATTTGTGCCCTTCAACCTGGTCCATTTTTTCACATGTTCTACATGATACATTTAGATATGTTTATTCTTTTGCTGTACCATTTAGAGGATGCCAGAATTTTGTTAACTCTAATTTCTCCAGAAATTTATTCAGTTCTATATTTTCCCTTTTTTAGTGTTTTTCTATTATACATAAAAAACTGAGAAAGGGTTGTGTGTAACTATGTTTTCTTGAAGATCAGATAATTTTTTTATGAATTTGGATAGTATGGTATTTTGAGTGTGCAAGTTTATTACTAATAATGATTTGTTATCTCTGATTCTTTTTAGACTGACACAATATTCTTCTTTATTCCTCTTTTCAAATTTTTGAATGTTTGTTTTTCCTTTTTCAGGTAACATGATGGCAGGTCCTACTTTTTTGATTCTTTGGAAGCTTAGTAAATTTTTCCTTCATGTGGTTTATTTTCTGTGTGCCTTGTTTATAAATGTGGTTCTTATAAATAACAGATTATAGGATTATGTTTCTAATCTAATCTGTCTCTCCTTTTTCACTTTTGAGGATTGTTTAGTCTATGAATATTTAAAATTAAAAGATTTAGCTTTATTTTTTCTTCTCTCTCTTCCCCCCCCCCCTTAAGTTATGGTTTTCCTCCTCTTCTGCTATAAAGTATTGTTACTTTACTTTCATAATTTTTTAAAAAGGTAGTTGTGTTCTAATTGATTCTCTTCCTGTCATTCCACTCTCCTCTTCTCATTTGTTATTCCTTCCCTTTTAGGGCCGTATTTATAAGTTCTTCTCCAATACTTTTGTTTGATTACACATTTTTGCCTTTTATTTTCTTGTCATTTATGTGTTACCTCTTGATTTCTTTCTCTTTAGCTAGTCTTGTTCATTATATTTTTGAAATGTTTATTTTCACCCCTTTTTAAAAAGGGTTTCTTTCACTCTCTCCATTAACTGCCTTCTCTTTCTGTTTACTCTAGAACTTCATTCTCTGATGTATGGCCCCTTTCATCATTTGGTCTTTCTCTTTTCACTATTTTTCATGTAATTGAAGACTCTAAGGCATTTATTCTAGTTTCTGCCCTGTAGGCTCTTTCTACTATTACTTTGTAGAACTTACCCCATGAATTCACCTCTTCTATCATGCTTCTGTCTCAGAACAATGCCATTTATGGCAGGTATCAGAGAGGACACTGCTCCATGTATCTCCTCCTCTCTTAATTTTTTTTTCTTCATCTTCTCCATAGGTCCATTCTCTCGGATTGCTCCAGTTGCCTTCCCCCCACCCCCACTAGTACCAACTCCTGACCATCCTACAGGACAAGTAGACTTTTCAGGCACCAAAATCCATAGTCCTTATCCACTGTGAAGTCCTCATCACCCATAAAGCATAGGGGCTTTCATGAGTTTCTGTTGCTTAGTTCTTTTAACAATAGCAGTAGATCCCAGCATGCTTTCCTAGAACTAGAAGTTCAGAGCTACCAGAAGTTTCCAGGTTTGGAGCAGCATTGTTCCTTCTGGTTTCAGCATCTGTCATCCACCTTTTGCACTGAAAGAACTGTTGCCAAATTAGCCGTTGAGGTCAAAGAAAATTTCCACAGCTTGGGACTAGGGGGATTTACTGCATTTGAAATAGAGGAGAAGGGAGGACTGAGAAATATAGGTGGATTTTGATGTAAACTTATACTGTGTCCTTGGGTCTGTCAGTGTAGCCTCACTAACAGTAGCATAGAAGGGAAGGGTACCCTGTGAACTATTGTTCTGACTATTAGTTGCTGAGGTTTTTTGTGGTTTTTTTTTTATTTTCTTTAGATTCTTGCTCTCTCTACATCATGAAAATAGCAGAAGCTGCTTTATCTTTGTCCCATTTCTATTTTGGGGAATCTAAGGATCAGAGAAAGTATCTAGTCTGCTATGATCTTACTCATGTGGCTCAAAAATCTAATCATATTTTAAAGGAAATAGTGGAGAGGGAGTTTCCACAAACTCTCTTTATAAATCACTTTGATTTCTCAACGTTAGATGTTATTCAACTATTTTTTTATAATACTATACTTAAACTCTTCCCTTAGGTTTTACTTCTTTAGTATAAATCATCTTAGTTTTCATTTTATCTTGAGGCCCTGATTCTCACTCTGCTCATTATTACAGATAATCAAAGATTGACTTAATTATGCTGCTGACTCCAGGCCATTATCCATTTCCCATTTTTCCCTTTAACTGTCATGTCCACAGCCTGTGTCCTTATTGAATATTGTCCTACTGTGTGGTCAGTTCTCAGCCCTACTTTCTAAAGGAAACTTTAAATCATGGTGTCAATATTCTAAAGCAAGCAGCTACTTTATTTCATCATTTGGTCACCAGAGAAAATGTTAAATGCTAAGCCCAGGCACAATCTTATGAAACAATAGTATCATCTCCAGCTTAATGCACTTACTCCTACATTTGTCTGAAGAAAACTTTGAGAAGCTACTCACTTTTCCTTTCTTAAAAATTTTAATTTTTCCCACAGCAATACAATCTGGAATAATAATTTTCTGACATTTTACATTTGTATTCTCTCTCTTTCATCCCACCCTCTTTCCCACAACCACAGGCTTTATGATAGATTTTGTACATGTGTTATTATACAAATTTCCATGTCCCTCGTGTGACAGAAGACACACATTGCTTACACTAGAAAAGAAGTCATGAAGTAAAACAAAGAATGGTAAACTGCAATTTGAATTCATATTCTGTCAATTCATTCTATGGTAATGGATAGAATTTTTTTTTCATCTTGAATCCCTTAGGGCTGTCCTAGATACTTACATTTCTGATAATAGTTCTAGTTCATTTTTTCATAGTTGATTATAGTATATTATTGTTATTACTATGTACAGCATTCTCCTGGTTCTTCTCACTTCACTTGGCATCATTTGAGATGACTTTCTAAGTTTTTTTGGAATAATCTTGGTAGTTATTTCTTATGGCCCAATACCATTCTATTACAATCATATAACACAACTTATTCCATCATTCCCCAACTGATGGACAATCCTTGAGTTTCCAGACTGCTAACCTTGCTGATAGCTATGCTTTTTAGACCATGTTTTCTCTATTTATTGAAATGTACATCAAGCATAAATTTTTAAAAGTCCATTTTAGAGTAAATAGATTAAGGAAATTTGACAAAAAATAATCTATCAAGCCAAGCACACTGTCAGTGAATATTAAATTTTTTAAAATGTTGATACAATTTGATTTAAAAAAAAGCTTTGATAATTGTTACTCGCTTATCAAGAAAGCATCATGGCACAGTGGAAAAAGTTTTTAATTTAGAATAACAGCTATGTATTCAAATCCTTACTTCAGTGTTTTATCCCTGGATAAAACATTTATTTTTTCTTAGCATCAGTTTCTACTTGTAAAGTAAGAATTTAGATTAGCTGATTACAAATGAAGATGACTTTAAACTATGATTACTCTTCTGAATGAATTTTTAAATTTTTGCCTGGGAGTTTTCAGAGAATAAAAGTTCAAATGAAATGACTGGGATTTCTGTGATTCATCTTCTTTTTTCCCCTTTTACATTACTTTGACTTTTTTATAAACTCTAACCATCACATTTGAACTTCCCAATATGTGTTCCAGTCTCTGGATTGATTTGAAGCATTCATTTCAGAATCCCGGGATCTAAGAAGTTAGACTTTATAGATTTATTTATTGACTCTTTATACAGTCTTTTATTGTTGTCTTCCATCATCATTTTTCTTTTACTTCTAAGCTGAATCCAAGTTCTTCTCATCTCAAATTGTGAAATCTTAAACTTGATTCAGTTCTCTTGTGGGGAAGGGGTGGAGAATTGGGAACCACATCATTGCTGAAAAGAGAGGAAAGATTGACTTGTAGTTCCTTCAGGTGATAATGCCATAAATCTTTTACATCAAATGTCAACATATCCCTGACTTGATACTAATTTGCATCCTGCAGGTGTTGGTTTTTTAGGAGTTGCTAATATATTTAATCTGGAAGACATTTAAACATAATATGAGTTTCAAGTCATCTGAGCTCTAAAAAGTGAATTTTCCCTGTCATATAAACCTCAGACTGTCAGTGGGAAGCACACAAAATGGAGACTCTACCAGTCACTCAAAGTCACTTTGCTGTTATAGGACACAACATGAAAATCCAGACCTTTTAACCAAAGGTTACAATATGCAGATTTTCTGCCTGGTCAGGATCATTTAGTTGAGTGCAAAATGGTTAAATTCATGTAAATATGTATTGTGGGAGCAGCTGTGTCCTTTAAAATGCTTATGAACAATTCCTGAGAAGGTAAACATGACACATTTTTTTTAACTCACTGATCCATGATTTTCTCTTCAAAAATGGAATTAATGTTTACTCAAGGACTATCTTCTCACCCATACCTATAGGAAGGTTATCCACATCAATCCATGACAAAATTTTTAATCCTTGACTGGATTTAGTTTCCTATCTAAAATATAAATAGGCCATCTTCCATTTTCATTAGTCAGTCAATAAGACTTATTAAGCATTTAGTGCTCATTAGGCACTGTGCTAAGCAGCAGCGATACCAAAAAAAAAGGGCAAAAAACAATCCCTGATCTCAAGGAGGGAAGATTCTAATAGAAGACTCAAAACACAAGCCCCTTTTATAGGAACAGGATATAGACTCGTTAAAGTTAGAGATAATCAACAGAGGGAAGTCACTGTCCTGGCTCAAAAATACATAAAATCATTTTAATGCTCAAAATGGCGGATTCCTAGCATCCAAGGTAATTTTAAAGATCTTCTATTGCTACCTACTTCTTGATCAATTGACTCTTTTCAATATGTCCCTGGTGGATGTCCAGGTTCCAGACCTCTGATTAAGCACTTTCTTTTATAGAGAGGCCACTACTTAAAAAATCAACCCATTTTATTATGGGTTGTAAGGATTGAGAAGTGACCTTAATAGAATCCTGCAGTCTGATGGACAGACTAACCTGGGGGCAGGGAAGAGTCAGCTGAGGATTCTGGGAAAAGAAAGTGGGAGTTGAGAGGATTCTGACCAACCTTGGAAGAAAAGGAGGAGGAGCTTTTTCCTGAGGGTCAGAGGATACCTGAAGCCACAGGAGGGAGAAAGAACCTGATTTCCATACTTGTTGTGGATCTGTCTCTATCTAGAAATCCTTCATGAGTTCATTTTTACTGGACAATAGTTACCCAAGACTCAAGAGGGTTTTGACTGGACTCTTGACCAGGGCCAACCTGACCTCTTCCCTTTAGGTCTCTCATCCTTGCCTTTCCTTGAACTAAATAATAAGAATTTAGTTGTTATAATAGTGTAGAGATATAAGAAGCAGTGGTTGAGGCTCAGTATCCTCTAGCTTCAGCCTTTGAAATCCAACCATTGTGAAGATAGATTTTACAGGGCATCCTCTCTATCCTTTTCCCTTAATTCCTTTATCATTATTACCCTTTCCTTTTAATAAATTCCTTAATGTAAATTCAATTGGGTTTGGGCCAGTCCTTATACTGAGGGGAAAGATCAAGCAATTGAACATAGGATTTAAACTAAATCCTATCCTTGTCTGGTAAGCCAGACCTTAGGTTGGCATCTTCCCTCCACAGACAGGGGTTTGGTTGGAAACCTCTGTTGTTCTGATCTGCTGACAAGGAAACCCGACAACATCCATTCCAGCTTGGGTCAAATAATAATATCCAAAGAGAATTGTCAGTTAGATTGTCCTTTGGGAAGTGGGTTAGAGAAGTCTTCCTGCCCTTCTGGTCTTGTCTCAAACCACAGAGGGAGACATATTGTGATCCTACCTCAATCTTCCAGCTTCATCCATATCCTTTTCCTTCACATCTCCCTTCAGCCTCACATCAGTCTCACATCCATCTAGTGGGACAAACCTTCTCACCCCTCTCCCTTTAAAGAGAGAGGAGTAATTCTATATGCTATTATATGGAAGATTTAGAGTGAAAAACAGACCTTAGAGATGATTGAGTTTGACACCTCATTTTGTAGATAAGTATACTAAGTTCCAGATTTGTCCAATGACATACATTGTGAAAGAGGAGGAAATCAAACCCATGTCCCCTGACTCCAGAAATTATGTTCTGTCTACAATTAAAGTGAAAGCAAAGAGCTCTCAAATTTGGCCTAACCAAAATATAATATTTGAGGTAAATTTGTCATAAACACACACACACACACACACACACACACACACACACGTTACACTATCTAAAATTAAACACCAGTACTTTAAATTTTTTAAATGTATTTTCAAATTAACTGAGCAGGAGAGAGACTAATGGCTTTTTGCAGCATGTGATCCAACACTCATCTCCAGAAAATGTTGTATACTAATCTTGGGCTTGATTCTATGATAAGCAAACGATTCCTTAAAAATTATAGGATTTGGACACTGAAGAAAACTGAAAGTCTCTCTAATCCAACATCATAAGTTTTCACCAAAGTAAAATGATTACCATAGAGGTCAAATGACTTGGCCAAGATCTCCTAGGGAGTAAGGTATAATTACCATTAATGCAATGGCATTTATTAAAATATTTCCTCTATGTGAGCCCTAGGGTTTTTTATGCTTTGCTATAATTTACTTTTTTGCCAAACTGTAACAGTAAGGAAATGTTAACTCAACTGATGCAAAAACCCAATTACTACAAGGCCAAAAAACTCATTCATTAATTTAACAGGTAGAAATTTTATCGAACTTTACTATGTGCAGATGAGAGGAATTATTTTAAAAAGTAAAATATGGTTCCTGACCATAGAATTTAAGGGAAGTAGTTTTTCCAGTACAGAGAAGGTCTAGACCTTTTGCAGTAGGAAGAATATACACATTTTACAGTCTGAGGCTCGGTTTGCTCATTGTTAAGGCTTTCTCTCCACTTCTGCTCTCCTGCCTGCTTATCTGGCTTTGAACTCTGGTGCCATCTTGACTTCTGACTTTTTCATGATCTCCTTGGCTCCTGCCTGATTTTTTGGCTCTGATTCTCTCCTCCATCTTTGACCACAGGCTTCTGCATCCTGTGTGGTTCCAGACTGTCTGCTTAACTTGATCCTGTATTTCACTCTTGACCTCTGCCTAGTTTCTGCAAGGTTTGGCTTTTAGCCTGGCATCTCAAATCAATGACTACTGAAAGCTCAGCTTAACTTTTGACTTCCAGGAGTTTGTAATACCATTGAAGAGAGAAGATTCTCTATTCTCTCATCACCACCCCCATTTAGTCTTTGCCTAAGTCTTGTCAATTCTACATTCTACCATGTCTTATATATGGCCCCTTTCTCTTTATCACCATGTTTCAGTATCTCACTATCTCATACCAAGACATTTGTAATAACCCATTGTTTGGTTTACCTGACTGAAGACTCTCCTTGCTCTAATCCATCCTCTACTCATGTCAAATTGATCTTCCAAAAGAAAAAATTGACATACCACTCCCAACTCCAGTTGCTTCCTATTACTTCTAGGAAGAAAATTTTTTTTTAAAAGAAAAATGGAAAAATGTTCAGTTTTTAAAGTTTTTCATAACCTAGCCCCTTCCAACCTCCCAGTCTTCTTACACCATCATCACCCTCCATGTACTCTGTGATCCAGTGACACTGGTCTCCTTTCTATAATCTCCACAGGATAATCTATCATTGGACCATTTTTACTGGTTGCTTCCCAGATCTGAATCTCTCTTCCTCCTCATCTCTATTTCCTTGACTCCTTGACTTCCTTCAAAACTCAGCTGAAGTTTCACCCCTGCCAGTGATTTTTCATAGCCCTCTATTCTCATTGCCTTCCCTCTAAGGCAGCTTCCAATCTAGTCTGTCTATTAGGTGCCACAAAAGCTTTAGTGCAATTTTTAAACTATTATGAGCCTTAAAATAAAAGGATTTTAAGCCATCAATATATAAAACTGCAAGATGACTTTGGGGATAACTTGTCTATCAAATTTGCACATAGCTGTTTACATACCATCTTCCTCATTAGATTGCGGGGTTTTTGAATAAGGAAGGTTTGGGTTTTTGGGGGGATCTTTATATCTCCAATGGTCCATAATAGACATTTAAGGAATTCTTCTTGACTGACTTACATATACTTGAGAAAGCAGTTGAATAATTATATGAATGTCTAGATAGTATATGTTTAAATATCCAAATGGTTAAAACAAAGGGATTAATAGTAGAAATGACAACAATGCCTGATGGAGGCATGAGGGCTTTGAGTAGTCAGAGGAAAATGTGAACAGCATAGAAAGGAACTTGAAGATAAAAAGTAACTATATGTATGAAAACAGAATTGAAAAGAAACTCTCAAAATTCCAGGTAGAAACAAACAATGTAAATAAGCCCAGCTGACTATTTTACTTGTACCAGAATTCTTTTTTTTTTTAAACCTTTACCTTCCATCTTGGAACCAAGGAAGAAGAGTGTTAAGGACTAGGCAAAGGTTAAGTGTCTTGCCCAGGGTCACACAGCTAGGAAGTGTCTGAGGTCAAATTTGAACCCAGGACTTCCCATTTCTAGGTCTGGCTCTCAATCCATTGAGCCCCCTAGCTGCCCCCCAGAATTCTTTCATATCCAGTCAGCTGTCATCCAGCTAATTCAATAGAAACAGATACAACAGGGGGCAGCTGGGTGGCTCAGTGAATTGAGAGTCAGATCAGAGTCATTTCTGAAGGTAAGTGTTAAAAAAGAAAGAAACCAATTCAACATTTGCATGAACAATTTCTGCTTTTCTGACACTGGAGAGGTCAGTCAATAGCAAGACACCTTTTAGAAATTTCACCTTTCTCACTATAGATGCTATATGGAAAAAACATCTAGAGCAGATATGAAAGCACTTTTAAAAGTATAAAACATTCTACACATGTTTAAAAAAAAGGGGGGGGGGGACTATTCAACTGTCTTCAGTGAGACTCAATATTTCTCTGAACTATCAGGAACCAGAAACTGATGCCTTCTTTTCAGATAAGCCTTCTGATGATGGTTTCTACCAGCTGTTGCATCTTCATTATGCAACTCGATTAATCACTCTTACCTCTGTTTGACCCCTCCATCCAGGTTCTTAATTATCTGTTTTAAGTCTAGGATTTATTTTTTATTAAATTTTAATGATATTTTTTGTTTTTATATCGACTAGGTTACCCTCCCCAAGAGGATAATGTATCCTTCTCCTGCCTCCTCTCAGAGTTCCATCCTTTTTAGCAATTTTCTTCAAAAAAGAAAAAAGAGATGAAGAAGTAAAAATAAATCAACAAAACCAATCAATACACGCAAAAAAAAAAGTTTATGTCAAATGCAATTTCCCTACTTGTGGACCCCTGCCTGTGTTCCTTTTCTTTAGAATATTATTACATTCATCCTCAAATATTTTGTGGCTGGAATTCTTTTCATTTACAATGTTGAAATCTTTGAAATTTGAAAAATGTGTGTGTGTGTGTGTGTGTGTGTGTGTGTGTGTGTGTGTGTGTGTGTGTGTGGTCCTGCTTATTTCACCTGTATCAGTTCATATAAGTACTTTGTTCAAATCAGTCTTCTGGAATTCAGTCACTCACCTTTTCCTTCTGAAATAGACCAACAACCCACTACTCCTCCTTTCTCCAAGTTTCAAAAATGTCCTCATTTGATCATCCTCTTGTCTTCAGTTAATTGATTTAGCACTTCATGATTCTAACCACTTAATCCTGAAAAATGATAATTTGCAAATGAGCTAAGGGAACAAAATGCCTTTTAATCTCTGCTATCTCTTATTACTCAGTCCTGTCCCCTTAATGTTTTATGTCTCTAAAGACTTTGTGTTTCACATTTACATTTTATATTTTTTTTAGTAAATAAAGGATAATTTTATTTTCTTTACATCAGTGAAAGAGGTATTACCTTACATACTTTCCAATGTGATTTAAACCTTTTTATTTTTATAGTATTTATTTTCTGCCTCTTTTGTCAGGTAAAAACTGCTCACACCTTAATTTAAATCTCTTTTATATGGATTTTATCAATTTTCATTAAACAAAAGTTCTTTATCTTTCATCCACTAAACTTTTGACCCATGAAAGAGGCATTACCTAGTTGACTTACTTCTTTTCCTTTATATAAAAGTGCTTTTTCTGTCCTTTTCAGCAGCCAAATTGTTTACATCTTCATATGGTAATACATTACACTTCTGTATGTGTTGTTTACCTCTTTTACAATATAAACTCTGCATATACTTTCCTTCTTTCTAGCCATAGTACTTAACAGAATGCCTGGAAAATTGTAGGTGTTTAATAAATGCTGCTCACTGGGTTCTATGGTGTAGGCACTGGCCTGGCTAGAATAGAATCATAGGAAATAAAAATAATAATATATTTAGCCACTGTCACTTATGTACTCTTCTTTTCCTCACCATGATTTTAAGGTGAACATATGTCAGGGATGACAAGCCTTTTAGAAGAGTGAGTGATATGAGAAATGTCCTCAGGCATGTGTGGAAAGGGGGTAGGGAGCAGCCTGGCCCTGCTTTCCTCTGGCTTTTTAATAATGAACTCTGATGAACTCTGTGCTGAGGTGACTGCACATGTGCCCACAGAGAGGTATCTGAGTGCCCCCTCTGTCACATGTGCCATAGGTTCACCAACATGCCTCTGAGTCATTAAATCAGTAGAGCCTAATCTTTCACAGATTCCATTAAGCTGAAAAAATTGTGAGAATTGGTCTTATACTAGACCTATTTCTATTGTTCAGGGACCAAACCCACTAAGTTTGTTGAGGTTTTTTAATTTGGTTGTCCTCAGAGGTAGGGAATTATTCAACTAACAACATCACAGAAGACTTTTCTTCTTGAGCACAGAAGCTTGTAATCAGTGTTGGTTGAGTTTTTCCATGGAAAAAAAGTCACCAGTCCTTTATGTATTGATGTAATTTGTTGTTCAGTTCTGTCTGACTCTTAATGACCTCATCTGGAATTTTCTTGACAAATTTACTGGAGTTGTTTTCCATTTCCTTCTTCAGAGTTTTTTTATAGATGAGGAAACTAAGGCAAATAGGGTTAAGTGACTTGTCCAGGATCACATAGTAGGTATCTGACATATGATTTGAACTCAGGAAGATGATTCTTACTGAATTCAGTCCCAGTGCTCTATCCACTATGCTACCTAACTGCCCAATGTAAATACATATTAGCTGATGTAAGTATATGCTCCTAATTGCCTTGTAAACGTTTTCTCTTTTAATCTTTATAATTACCATGAAAGGTAGGAAATAGAAGTATCATAAGAGTAAAGGTTGTTTTTATTTTACCTTTGTATCACCAATAACTAGCAAATGACCAGCAATTTAGGGCTCAATAAATGCACAGTTCAATGCAGTGATGGGCAAATTGAATAGAGCACTGGGCCTGGAAAGATTAATCATCCTGAATTCTAATCTGGCCCCAGATAGTTTCTAGTGTCTGAACAAGTGAACAAACAAGTCATTTAACCTTATTTACATCAGTTTCCTCATCTGTAAAATGAGCTGGAGAAGAAAATGGTAAACTGCTCCAGTATCTTTGCCACAAAAAACCCCAAAGTGGGTCACATAGAGATCAACACAACTGCAAATCCTGATTGCTACAAACTACATCCTTGTGTGACCTTGGGTAAATGAAGGAGTTACATTTTCTAGTTCTCAGTTTCTTTATCTCTAAAAGAACAGATCTGGACTAGGTAACAGTAAGTCCTTCTCAAAACTTAGCTGGAACAGACTTTTGAATTCATTTATTCCAACCCCTCACTCTATAAGTGTCAAAATTAAACTCAAGATCTATTTTACTGATATGGATACTAAAACTTGGAATGGTAACTTGAATTGTTCATGATCAGTGTTTAGGGGGGCACCAGTCACCCGAATTGCCAGTTGATTACAGGCTATATTAAGCAGGAATGATTTTATTAGAGGCAAAAGAAATAGACATCCATGCTGGAGAAATCAAGCACAAAGTAGCCAGTAGAACTTGGGCTAGGAAAGAAAGGGGAAATTTATGCTAGCAGACCACAATAGGGAAGAATGAGGAAGAAAATAAGGGCAGAGAATGGGGCAGTCTCTTCCTGCAAGAGTTGGAATATAGAAAAAGGATGTCTGTCACAACAGCAGACAGCATAACTGGTTTGAGCAGGTTCAGGCCGCTTCAGGTAGGGTTTATGGTACACAGAGGCATCTGGGAGAAAGTAAAACTTTTATTGAAGCCACCTTGCACCCTCCATGTTTTTAGCCTGGGGATACCGTAACTCAAGAAAAACAGACACATAACTTCAAATGTATTCTCATTGACAACCTGCATTTGGAAAAGACCTTGGAAGCCATTTATTTCATTGCTTTCATTTTGCAAATGAAGAAACTGAAGTCCAGGGAAGTTAAGTCATTTGTCCAACATCACCTATGTAGTAAGAATCTGAAGCCGGATTTCAATCCAGGTAGTTCAAATTCAGTCAGTGATCTTTCCACAAACCAGAGGCAGAACCTAAATTTGGGCCAGGTCTTTCTTCTTGTTTTCCTGTCTTCCTTCCTTTCTTCCTTCTTTCCTTCCTGTCTTCCTACTTTTCTCCCTCCTTTCCTCCCTTCCTTCTTTTGTTCCTTCTCTCTGTCTTAGAATCCATACTAAGTATCCATTCCAAAGCAGAAGGGCAGTAAGGGCTAGGCAATTGGGGTTAAATGACTTATCCAGCATCACACAACTAGGAAGTGTCTGAGGTCCTCCAATTCCAGTCCTGGCACTGTCCTACCCTATGATGACTAGCGTGTCCCAGGTCTTTTTCTTCATACTCAGTGCTCTTTTCACTTCATCAGACCACCTTTCAGGTAAAAGAACTGATCAGTGACAACATTAGGACCAAAATTCACATTTCCATATTTATATTCAATAACATTCCCCAAGACTGGAATTTTAATTTCTTTCAAATGTCATGTGCCTAAGGTATTATTGCTTGTAGTTCTAATAGAGCATCAGTGAAGGACTAGAATGGCAGACAGTGGAGGAAAGATGGGAGAACCAAAGCTCACTTTGTTTTTGACCTTTGCATCCAAGTCCTTGGCAAAGTAAAAGTAGAAAAGAAAAGTTGAAGTGAAGCAAGCTGTTAAGTAGGCCCAGTCATTTGTGTTTAGCACAGGTGGGTTCAGGAATGATGCCATGGCAATTAGTGAAAAATAGGAGCACATACAATAAAATAAAGCTGTATGTTGTTTAAATGGCTTTAACAATAACCATTACACACCAGTTCATTTAGAGGCAATAATGTACCTGTTTTGTAAGAAGAAAGGGGAAAAAAAAGAAAGAAAGAAAAGCTCTGGGAAATAAAAACCTAGGGGAGGGGAAAAGGGAAAGTGTGTGGGAGGCAGGAAGGGGAGGATCAGGGACTGAGAAGGGCTCAGACTTTTCTTTTCAGTATGCAAATAGATTAACATCAGAACAATAGATTTTCTTTCTAATCCTTTCAACAAAGGTGGGCTTGCTTATCTCATCCTGGGGCTGGAAGGAATGTAGCCTATAAAGCTGAGGGAGGCTTCATTTGTCCATACAGATTTCTAGTGCAAGCACTCAGAAAATATAAAAACACACTAGGAATGCTCAGTGCATGGATTTCTTTTTAATCAATCAACTTTAAGTGAGACACTAAGACTTATAAATAAAAGCAATTTACAATAACCACAAAGGTACATGATGCAATTTTGCAGCCTATTTGATCAGCAAAGGAGCCCTCTGACAATCCAATCTTTCACTGGTGGGATAGACTCCAAATCCCTTTACACTTAAAACATGATCCCTCCCCCTTCTCTCCAGACTTTCTCTTGTACATTCTGAATTGTCCTGGCAGCAGGAGAAGTGTCTAAAGAGTAAAACTTTTTATTGTATTCGAACCACAGAAAACATACTTTTTCTAATGTTCTCCACACAGAGTAGAAGTGCTATTTCAGTTTCTGAAGGTCAATATAAAAATTAGCCTACTAAATGAAGTTTCTGCATCAAGATTTGTTTTAAACAGATCTATGTTTCTTATAAAGGCTTAATTTGCAAAATATAGATCTTGTTTAGTGTGATAGGTGAGATCCTAAAAATTTGAATAAATTATAAAATATGGTAAATTTCATAAAACTTTAATGACGGATTTTAGAGTTAGCTTCAGAAAACATTTAATTTAACGCCTTCACTTTGAAATGAGGAAAATGAGGCTTATATGAGAAATGACTTTCTGAAGGTCAGATAGATTTAGGAAAATAGAAGAATAAAATCTGTGTCTTTCCCCTATACCATTGTCAACCTTGAAAAACAGAGAACCACCAAAGAAATTAGAAAGAAAAAATCTTTATTCGGGACAAGAAAGACAATGCTCAATGAGCTACTACACAGAGCCCAAGATACCACAGAGACAAGCTTTGGGGCTCAGAGAACACTGCCTCTGGGAAAATGCACCTTGAGAGGGGATTTTCCAATGAGCTATAGAATTTAGGATTTATTCCTTTTAGGGAATAAAGAACTAGAAGGACAATTGATTGGCTTACCTGGAGAACAGGGAAGGAGGATTCCAGCTTGTTGCAGGATTTAACCATTTAACTGGGAGAAACCTAGATACAATGGGAGAAACTTCTAAGACAAAGGGGTACTTAACATTGATTATATCTTCTAATTCTATCTAGGCTGATATTTGGGGGTACTTGAAGGTTTATTTTTCAGTCTAAAATAAGTTTCAGTTTGGGACATCCCTGAAGGCAAATTCCCAAGGGACCAAGGTAAATTGAGGGTTTCATAAAACAAGATCACCACCATCCTGTCTTCCTCATGATACTAGGATTAACTTCATTATATTAGTTCCTCCTCATCTCTGCCCCCTAATTTCCCTGACTTTCTACAAGGCACATCTACTCCTAGCTTCTGAAAGAAGCCTTTCTTAGTCCACCGTAATCTCAGTGCTTTCTCTCTAATAGTACTACCAATTTATCCCAGTATATCTAATTTATTCATATTTTGTTTGTATATTGTCTCCCCCATTTGGTTGTAAATACCTAGATAATGGGATTTCCCCCCATTTTCTTTGTATTCTCATTGTGCAGCTCTGTGTCTGTTACATTTTTTAGTGACACAACTGATTCCCCTGCCTAACCACCCTAGAGTGTTCTTTTATAAGACTTCATACATATATATTACTCTCCTTATTTATGGACATACTACCCGGACCCTGTCTTGGGCTCCCTTTTCTTCTCTTTTAATATTCTTTTATTGATCCATAGGTTTAATTATATTTCCATGCAGACTACTCACAGATTTATACATATGATCTTAGTCTCTCATTTATGTTCTAGTTTTACATTACCTAGTACATATTAGATGAGGAAAATTACTATTGAACTATAATAATTCTTTTTATAAAAAACTTGCTTAAGCCTCAGGTTTCAGAAGGTCAGCTAGCTTACAAATTAAAGTAAGTTACTCCCATACCTCGGAATCTCATTGGATCAGCTTTTTTTATAGGCAGAGTAGAGACATGTTCCTTTTTATCCTTAAATAAAGGGAAGGGAAGTCATCAAGCTCTAGCCATCATGCTAGGCAACCATTCTGATACAGCCACATGGCTAAATGTGTTCAAGTCTTCCAGATCTCAATTCCCTTTCCTGTAATGAAGTAATGAAGGCAAGGCTAAGGTGAGTGCACCTCCTCAGTGACTATTTGCCAATTAGAAATGTCTCGGTATATCCAGGGGAAAGACTGGATGGTAAAGTCACCAAGGGTATATGAGGTTCTCCATCTCCTTTGCCCCTGTCTTTAACCTTGCTGTCTCCTTTGCCACACTCAAGCTCTTTGGAGTCACTTTGGGTTATGGAAGGTGTCTACTAGTTAGTTCAGATTTTCTTAAATGGCAAATTTATGACAACGTAAATTTAATAAATACTGCTTCTTGAGAATTCAGTTGGTACAGACATTTCAAACTGGATGCCTCAGACATATCACAAACTCAAAAATGTCTACAAGAGAGCCAATTAACCTTCCTACACAAACTTCCCTATTTCTGTTAAGCCTTCCACCATCCAGTCACTCTTCCAGGTTTCCAATCTTGGCATTTTCCTCCACTTTTCACCATTCTTCAATATCCTCTTCCAAATGTTATTCCTACTTCTACAACATTTCTCAGATATGCCAAGTCCATAAGGACATTCTGGGCCCATTAAGGCAAAAGCAACCAGAAAAGACACATATGCAGATCTGCCTCAGACCCTGGCAAGGACTGATCTTGACCCTGTAGGTCTACAAATCATTATCTAAAGAACACCTGGATTCTCTCAGAACATCCTGACCAGTTAACTTCCTATGACAAACCTTGAGCCCTGTCTCTAGGGCGGTGGCCTTCCTATGTATCAGTCATACTTTAGTGTTTTTGCACTTCTAAAGAAATTCTTATGCCAGTGATGACAGACCAAAGAGGACTTTGAAGATTACTATTGATGAAGTGTATGTACTCTTTAATGCAGGTGACACCTGTGTACATTAATTGGTACCAAGGATATATGCTCCTGATTGTTATTTTCCTTTGATCATAGAGTGTAGGAACTGTATAAATATTTGACCTATATGCTCAATCAAATGGAATCTGTGATCCCAATCACAACCCCATAATTCTTGACTCAATTTTGCCTGATAGACTTTGCGTGCCTCTCTCTCAACTCTTGCTCTGTTAACTATCTCTCTATGCTTCTAATGCTCTCAGCCTGCCACACACTCCACCACAGGTTTCAGTTTCAGCTGACTCTGCTGGCCAGGAAGTGCTGAAAACTAATTCCCAGTCTGCTATACACTGTTGACCACTGGGGTGGCGCTTTCCCCAAACACTGACTGCAGCTCCCTGTGAACCCACTAATGGGCATTTCCTGAGGCCTGTTACACAGGTATATTCCCCCTCACTTTTCACAGACATCACCTTAGTTCCCACCCTCCTCATCTCTTCCAGCATTATTAAAATATCCTCTTAATTGGTTCCCTTCCTCCTTTTCTCTTTGATCCAATTCTCCCCACTGATGCCAAAGAGTTTTTCCTTATGTTCAGCAGTTACTCCCTTAAGGACTGAATGAATTCAGGGTATGGAATTTCATGCTTAGGGAAAAACAAGTAAACTCATTTTGAATGAATAGTTCAGTTCAATACAATCTAATCCAATAAACATTAATTAGCACCTAGTATGTGCCAACTACAATGTTAAGAACTGGGGAAACAAAAACAAAAACAAAAATAAAAAACGTTCTTCTTGCCCTGAAGTAGCTTACACTCTAATGAAAAAGATAATACACAAAAGGAGGCACACAAAAGGCAAAGGGTGAAACAGTGAATACCTAGAATGGGAGCCTGCAGTTGAGACCAGGCAGAGTAGAAGAACAGAATAGAGTTAGCCCTAAAGTCCTTCTATCCTCTAAAAAAATGCATTTGGTAGAACTTGGTGATCAACCCTACAGTTCTCCACTCAGACAGGAGAGCAGGCTAAGAGAGGTGGTGTCAATTAAGACTTAAGTTAATAGCCAGGTGGTAAGATTATAGGTGATTTGCTTAACCTGGGAAGGCTGTCTTGTTCCATGGACTTAAAACTCGGTAGAGGGGCAAATGTAGAGTGAGTATAGAAAAGGGAACAATATGACATAAGATTAGAAAATAATTGTGGAGGTCTTTCAATGCCAAGCAATAGGTTTAGTATTTTATTCAAAGGACAGGAAAAGGCATTGACTTTTGTAAAATTTAAATTATATCTCTAATAATAAAAATATTATATTTTATGAGGTTTATTAAGGATCATTAGAAATCAAGGAATAAAGGGGATACACAATAAAAACCACATGCCCATGGTTGATTAGCCCATTTAAAATCCCCACACTTAGCTTACCACTATACTTGCTACATCACTTCCAAAGGAAGAGAGTGGGAGACGTTACTGCCAGTTAAATACCAATTGTGATCTTGCAAACATGGAGACTTAGGAGAGATTATAGGGAACTCTGGAAATACCAAGGACTTCTGGGGAATGAAGTCTAGGGTTCAAAATCTCCATTTTGTAAAGATTAAAATTTTGTGAAACTGAAGTTAGGCAGGTAGAAATTAGTTTCTCTCTGCAAGGAGTATTATATTTTTAGAGGTTTATTAAAGGCTAAGGATTAAAGAAAATACAAGTAAGAAAGGCATGTGTCTAGGCCCAGAGAGCCTATTCACAACCACTCACATCTTGCCTGCTAGGTGGAGAGCCGCATGTGCTCTGAAGCGGAAGTAGAAAAAGGGGCCAGAGCCTATTCGCAACCAGGTTAAATACCCCATCTCACTCTCGGCCCAAGTGAGGTTTCAGTGAGATTAGAAAGCATTCTGGGGAAGTGAAGCAAGGACTTCTGGGGATTGAAGTCCTGGATTCACGTCTCGACCCACGTATGATCGTTATTGGGGAAAGAAGTTTTCCCAAAACGGATCATGAAAACATAATCAACTTAAACATTACAACAATTTGAGGAGAAGAGGAAAAAAAAAGAACAAAACCAATAATTGCATTGACAAAAAGCCAGTTAGGGGGCAGTCCCCTTTGGCATGAAATTATACCTACAAATAAATGTTCAATCAACTACACCCAAAGTTCATTCTTGTGCAGCTTGTGGTCTGGAGGCTTCTTCATGGTGTCTTCTCCAACAGTTCAGTTTCTGGATTCAGAGAGTTATCATTTTTCTTTACCTAAAATTCTTCTCAAAATAAATTTAAACTTTGCAATTTAAATAATGATATTTTTTTACAATTTATACACTTTTTGATTGGAGTCAATCAACTATTAAATCTCAGTTCTTCCTAAAAGCAACAATAGTTTTCATTTGAAAATTAGTAACATCTATGTCCAGAAAATGTCTTGACACTATATCAGCTATTTACCTATTTACCTGGGAAAGTTCCATAATTTGGGGTGGATGTAGAGCTATGTTTTCTTACCTATGAAATAAGGATATTAATCCATTAGTGCTGATCTCATAAAATGGGTTTGGTTTTAATCTCAAATGAGAAAATATAAAGTGTTTTGAAATTCCAAAAGAATTATCTAAAATATTTCTTTCACTAGCAATTCTGAGCCCATAAATATTTATGAGTTGACCAAGTGGGCCCCAGTTCATCCCCAGAACCCAGCTGACTAGATGGTATGGAGCTATCTAGAAATACAGAGTAAATTGCCAGAATAGATTTAGAACTACCTAGAGAGGCTCAACTGAGAGTTACTTAGGAGAAGAAAAAAAAATAGTCCTTATTTATGATGCAAGCAACAATGCCAGATAAGTTAATAATGCTATTTCACTTGGATTTCACTTTATTAATTCTGCTTGAAGCTCTTACAAAGAATGGTCATGTGTAGAGAAGAGAAAACAGAGGCTATGAAAGAAGAGTAAAAATCCTTGACTTCTTTTATTTCATTCTTTGGCAAATATTAAATCTGATTCATGCATTTACTGCTATAGCTTCCAGTTTCAATGCGATAATTATTGTTTCTGTCTAATGTCATCATTGCTAACCTATTTTACTTAATGATCTATCTCACCTGCTTTCTGAACAGTCCAATTGTTGAATAAAATATAAGGCTAATTCTAATAACTACTGTCCAAGTGTCCTCTTAAAGCAGAGAATGAAAAACTTAGGTTAGTGGCAACTGAAATAGGTGGGTAGAATAAAGGGTCAAATGTATAAATCTATAACAGATTTATTTAACTAAATAAAAACAAAATAACAGATTTATTTAACTAAAGGGAGAAAGAGAAGGGGAACAGGGAATAATTAACTTTACATCCAAATCAGAGACTAAAACCCTAACAACCTTTTATAACTGTTCTAACAACTCCTAAATTACTAATTAAGATTAGGGAGGGTTTGTTAAGAGGAAGAATAAGGGCCAAAGTAGATCTCACACAACTGGAGTCATCTTTGGGTCAAGCAGAAGTCTCAGTAGGAAGTCACCAACAGCAACTCTGTGGAAAATTTCACTCCTCAGCACCAGCAGCACCAGCAGAAGGAATAAGCAGAGTCTCAAGAAAAGACCACAGAAGAAGGAATCACTGGATCTCTGGATCTACCCCAAAATACCAGTCAGACAACCCTCTTGGCTCTCCTGACTGTTAAGGAAAAGCAGTAGTCTCTCTTCCCCAACATTCTGGAATCCTTCTTGCTCCTGTGAATTTTAAAACTATTCCACTCTAATCAGACCATTCTTTAGAAGATCTGATTTAGCTATTTCCTGATCAATAACAATGGAGATACTTGGAATAACAGAATCATGTCTTGGAAACTCTACATTCTCCACCCTATTCAGTTTAACAAGATTTTGAAGGTCTGCATCAAACTAAAGATTTAATTATCTGAGGAGATGTCCTTCAACAGACATATGCAAAAAAAAGGACAGACCTCTGGGCTGTCCTTAGTCAAGCTAAGTCCTCATTGGGAGAGATGAGACATAGAAAAGTGATGTAAAAATGTCCATATAAGGCACGTGACTTCCTGCCTCTTTCTCTTTCCCTGGAGAGGCAACTCTGGATGACAACATGCTAGGCTTTCTGACATCTTGGAAGTGGTGGCAGTTTTTGTCTGGGTTTTGGCGGTAAGTTTCGTCCTTGACCTGATTCAGGTTCATTTATCTCAGCTGAGCACCTTTTTGAAGTTCAGGTTGATTCCTTCCTCCTTCACACTCCAAACCCTTACTTTCTAGATTTTCTAATCTTCCTGCCCAGTACCAACCAGGCAGGGGAGAATTCTTTACCCTTCCCTTCTCCCTTCTTCTTAATCTTCTCTACTATATCAATTAAAACACCATAAAATTTGGCAGCTAACTTGGGAATTTTATTATTTTGGTTTTTCATTAGGATTTTTATAAATAAAATCCTTGGTGACCTAAATTAATTATACATTGAGTCTCAGCAATAATTTCACCCTTTACACTCCCCAGGACTTCCTGGTTTGCAGGATTTCCTGTTCCTGGTAAAATCCCTTACAACAGTTCTCCTCTTTGCACAAAGACGAAATCATGTTGAAAACACTATTTTAGCATTTGTGCACTAACAAAATGTATGTTTTCTTTAAACTAAAATTTCTATCCAAAATAATAAACAACCCACATTCATCTATCTTATCCTATCTAACACTATCCTAATCTAGGAATTTAATAAAGGAAAGGAATAAAGGAAAGTATGTACAATGAACAACTACAAAGTTCAAAATATGAATCCAACAAAACATATGAATCAAAAAAATATGAATCCATGCAAAAACAAAACAAGCAAATAACATCAAAATCAATATATAAACACAAATTCATGCAAAAAATTAAAATCATAAAATACTACTCTTATCAACTAATATAGAAAATTCTATTACAATTGAAATTCATAAACAGCAAACTTAGACAAAACTTTTTGAAAAATACAATAAACATACTACTGCACAAGTTTTTCAAATAATTAAAGCAAACCATCAAACTTACTTATGCAAAATACATTTAACAATAAATGAAAAATTAAACATAACCATGTTCTATGTTAAAAACTTAGAAAATATGATCTATGTACATAGATTTCATACATATACATATAATATGCACATATAACATATACATATATGCTATACCTATAAACATATATACATTTCATATTTATAAACATATTACATAGCTATATATAAATTATAATACAATTAGTTTTACAATGCTAACTATAATACATATATTTACATATG
Organism: Monodelphis domestica; assembly: GCF_027887165.1. NCBI lineage: Eukaryota > Metazoa > Chordata > Mammalia > Didelphimorphia > Didelphidae > Monodelphis > Monodelphis domestica. Next base: position 63,983,497 of record NC_077230.1, read on the forward strand.
CATTTTTATTTTTGTGTGATATGTGATCTGTTGTCATATGTGCTATGTAATGTATGTTGTTATGTATGTTGTATTTTGTATTTGTAACATAGTTCAGTATCTTACCTTATCGTATCAATCTTAAACTCTAATCTATCTAACTATAATCCTATCTTAATAAAATCTAAAACAATATCTACCTAAAACTTATCTACCTATACTATTACCATTCTAAACTAAATAGCTAACTTTTTTGTTAGTAATTAACTACTTTATAACTAATTATTACATTGTTAGTATCTAGGTATACATTGTTACACTCATTCAACTAGTGAATCAATGTATCCTAACCATGTTTATTTTTTGTGTATATCTGTTTGTTATGTTGTTATTCATGCTATGTTATATTGTTTTGTTAGTGTTATGCCACTGTTACTGTTGTTATATTGTTGTGTTTCTGTTGCATGTAATATACTTGCCAAAACTTCAGATTATTTCTTCTCTTATCATCTTGTTTGAAGAATTCTTCCTCTCCAAATCCATGGCAGTAAGTGAATGTTTATGAATATATGTTGTGTTTTGTTATACATTGATCTGAATTAGCTTGAGTACAAAATTTCCTCATTAGTTCTTCTATGTGATGTGAACAATATACAGTCAATGGACATCCCAAAACAAAATCTGCTGACTTCTGGACTAACACTGCTTCATCTGCTACACCCCTTAGACAAGGAACTGTACCTGTAGCTATTGGATCAAGCTGACAACTCTAATATCCAATTGGATGATAACTTTGTCCTAAAGACTGTGTCAGTACCCCAGAAGCAATATTTTTAGTTTAATTGACAAATAGTTGGAATGGTTTTGTATAGTCTGGGATACCCAAAGCTGGAGCAGATACAATGGCTTCTTTAAACTTACTGAAGGCTTGCAGATGTTCAGGCTTTAGTCTCAGAGTTTGAGATTCTGTATTCCTGGTTAAATCTGCTAGACATTTTGTTAGTTCACTACATCCAGATATCCATTTTCTACATAAACCAGTTGTTCCAAGAATAGCTCTGAGTTGCTTTTTGATCTCAGGAGTACTCAGTTTCTGGATATCGGCTATTCTTTTCTGGGTGATCTTTCTTGAACCCTCTGATAATACAAAATTAAGATATTGGGCTTGAGGCAAAACCCATTGTAATTTTGCTTTAGGGATTTTATGCCTATGTTTATATAATTCTAACAAAAGAATCTCTCTATCTCTCAAACACACCTTAGCATTTGTGGGTGCAAGAAGAATATCATCCACAAAATGCACCAATTTATTTTCTTTGAATGTTATAGTTCTTAGATCTCTATTTAGAATTTGTCAAAATTGGCTAGATGAATCAGTAAATCAAGTCCAGGTCCACTGGGTTTTTTTCCCAGGTAAAAGCAAAGATCTTTTGAGAATCCTCATGAATTGGAATTGAGAAAAAGGCTGAGTATAAATCCACCATAGTGAAATATCTTGCCTGACTTGGAATAGAAGAAATTATAGCAGCTGGGCGCTTGATACAACAGGATGAGTCTTGATTACATAATCATTGACTGCTCTTAAATCCTGTATAAAATGATATAGACTTTGCTATTCTAATCTAACTTTGGTTTTTCAATAGGAAGAATAGGAGTATAAATTCTGAGAAGAAAGGTATTATGATCCTTTGTTGGGTTAGGGATTCAATGATTGGTCTTATGCCCTCAATTGCTTCTTTAGTCAAGAGAAATTGAGGTACACAAGGAACTGGTCCTTCCTTAATCCTCCCCCTGACTAGAGTAGCTGATTTCAATAAACCTACATCTGAAGAAGACTTTGACCAAAGATCTTCAGGAATATCTTCAGGTATAGGATAGATTGAATCTAAGTCACCCTCTGTACTGACTGAATCTAAGAACAGCAATGGAAAAACTTTCAGAGATTCTTCTGGTAGATGTAATGAGATATCACCAGTTTCAGTGCATTGGATCATTGCCCTCTACCTAAAAGATTCATTGGGCATTCTGGCATACACAGAAATGCATGTTCCACAGATAATGGACATAAAGTAATCATTTCTGGTTGTAATGTTGCTACTCTCTGTGATTTACCAGTAGCATCTATTACTTCCATTTTACCAAAAGCTGGAAAATTCTTAGGAAAGCTCTGCAAAACTGATTTACTGGCTCCACTATCAACCAGAAGGTCATAAATCTGGTCTCCAATAGTTACAGACACATATGGTTCTGTACTATTTGATGGCTGAAATGTTTCCAACACTGGTACAAGCAGAGTAAAATCAGTACGAAGCTCAGTCATTTCCTGTCATTCAAATTTACATCTGCTTGAATTGCATGATATTCCAGGATTTCACATCTTTAACACCATCATCAGCTTTTTAACTATTCTCATTGGTCTTTATAATCTCTACCTTGGTATCATTGTTCCCATTTACAATCACATTATCTTTATCCAATCTACATACCTCACTATTTTCCAGTATTTCACAATCATTAGAATTTTCCTCTAATTTTTATTTAATTTTTTCTCTCACAATTATTAACACGAATTACATTATTCTGTTTCAATCACATTATTTATGATTTCATTAACTTTATCTCCATTACATTCTCTTCCATTTAATTACAATCTATTTTCCTTTGATTCTTTAAATATTTGAGAACTCTGGGTATACCTTCATAATGAACATGCCCCTTTGTTCTGATTACCCTTATGTCCACTAACTACTTGACTATACTTGGATCTTTCTCCTGATTTTACCCACTCTTGCATTGTTTTCAAATCAGGGCTTGAGGTCCCTGACAGCAAGCATTTTGGCAATTATTACTATTTCTTCTCTGATAATTGTTGTTATTCCAATTATTGTTATTCCATCCATTATTATACTGCCTATTATATCCATTATTCCAATTAAGTTGCCTAGACAATAGTCCTCTTAATCTTCATTCCCTCACAAAATGTCCTACTTGATTACATAAGAAACATCTTGGAGGTCCAGATCTCCTTTCCCTTGGCCTGTACTGTTGTTTGGTTGCATAGATCTAAGTGCTACTACTGCTTTTATTTCCTTTATTTCATTATCCCTTGCTTTACTTTCATCATCCCTTAATTTTTTTTCTCAAATCCTCAATTACTCTATCCTTGACTTCATCTCTATCATCATTATCCATGAATAAGTAAGTTGTTTTTCTTTTTAACTCTTCCAAACCCATCCCTTCCCAGTCTGGGCAATTGTTCTTAAAAAATAACTTTATCTTGCGACAGGCATTTTAAACAAATAGTCTCTTGATGTGTGAAATTATGTCATCTGCTAACACATTGAGTCCTAATATTAATTCAGCAGCATCTGTTAATCTTTCTAGAAAATTGGTTGGTGATTCATTCTGTTCCTGCTTTATGCTTTCAAACTTGGACGAAACATTTGGGCATTTGGAATGTCTTTTTATTACTTCTATGATTGACTTCCTGACTATTTCATCCTTATTTAATCAGGGCCTGAATTCATATCTATCGCTTCAAAATCCTGTGGTCATGGGATTAAAGGTGAATAATTTTTGGTCTCTTCTATGAATTGGTTCCTCTCTCTCAGTAAGTAATTCCTTCATCAGTTAGAAAAAATCAGCATAGTCAGTGTTAAAGATTTCATTCACCCTCTGAAATTCCCTTACCACTTCATTAGGTTCATTGAAAAAAGAAAGGGTTCTATGTCTCATAGTTTCTAAATCCTCAGGAGTGAATAGCTTATATGTCTTAACTTTATATACTTTATCCTGGGCCACAGCTGTTATATCTCTTAGAGGGAACAAAAAAACGATTCTTATTACATTCAGCATTCTCCCTTTCCAGTCTGGACATTTTGTTAACAATTCCCTCATTAATTTCCTTATCTATAGCATTCTCCTTTAAATCATGTAAAACACTATTATTTAAAATCATTCTCTACTTCATAAATTGTTCCATTGCTTCTATTTTATCCTTAATTACCATTATCATTTGCTTCATTTCTGAATCCCTCATTATCCATTTAACAATTGCCTTTAATTTTTAACCAATGCCAAACAACAAGAATCTGCATTTGTACAACACAATTAGGCATAAACATATTAATGGTACATGAGCCCAAACAGTTCTTACAGCCAATGACATTACCGGTTCCATCCATTCATAACCCAAGACAATGTAACAGCAATGAGGGAATAGGGTGAAAATCACATAAGGGATATGCAGGAAACAATCCCATAAAAAAGCCAAAATAGCATTTGTCATGTCCCCTGACATGATGCTCAATGTATACAGGAAGTTGCTTATAAAGAACAGGATATATGTTGTTAGTCTCCACCTTTATTCACAATAACAATCACCAAATAACAGAATCAAAAAAAAATTCTCCTAACATGTGCTTTTGGCCCTTTAAGTTAGCCTTTTAAATTGCCCATTTAATGATTAAATCCCCCTTATGCCCAACAAGAGTCAGAGTTCCATGTTCCAGGACCTTGGAGAGCAACCAGGTGCTGGGAAGGACAATGGAATGTTGCAAGATGACCTAACTGTCAGCTGCTATAAACTACTTTTAATCTGATCTGTCCTAGGCAAATTTCTGTGTATTCTCCTATCTGGCTTGCCAACTGAAATAGGTGGGTAGAATAAGGGGTCAAAACTATGACAAAATAACAGATTTATTTAACTAAAGGGAGAAAGAGAAGGGGAACAGGGAATAATTAACTTTACACCCAAATCAGAGACTAAAACCCTAACAACCTTTTATAACTGTTCTAACAACTCCTAAATTACTAATTAAGATTAGGGAGGGTTTGTTAAGAGGAAGAATAAGGGCCAAAGTAGATCTCACACAACTGGAGTCGTCTTTGGGTCAAGCAGAAGTCTCAGTAGGAAGTCACCAACAGCAACTCTGTGGAAAATTTCACTCCTCAGCACCAGCAGCACCAGCAGCAAGAATAAGCAGAGTCTCAAGAAAAGACCACAGAAGAAGGAATCACTGGATCTCTGAGTCTACTCCAAAATACCAGTCAGACAACTCTCTTGGCTCTCCTGACTGTTAAGGAAAAGCAACAGTCTCTCTTCCCCAACATTCTGAAATCCTTCTTGCTCCCCAGGACTTTCTGGATTTCAGGATTTCCTGTTTCTGGTAAAATCCCTTACAACACAACCAAGAAAACAATGAGAAGGAAAGGGAACATTGGTCTTAGACTTAAAAGGGAGCAAGCCATAAGTGATACTAAGAGATATCTAGGTAGCATGTGGGATAATGCTGGGCCTGGAGTTGGAAATTCCTATGTTCAAATCCAGCTTCAGACACTTACTAACTGTGGTACCCTCCATAAGTTGTCTAACTGCTATAAACTGGAGTTTTCTCAACTATAAAAAAAGGGTAATAAGAGAGCTTGCTTCATGTCATTGCATGAGTCTTAGATGAGACAATCTTTGTAAAGCACATAGCACAGTGCTTGGCACAAAGTAGGTGTTTAGTAAATGTTTTTTTTTCCTCTGTCCCCCTCTTCTCTATGTGGCAAGTCCTGGGCAAGGTACTATGGGAAATCCCAAAGTATAGTCTACATTCTCAACTTAAAAACTTGTCAAAAGTTTGTAAATTAATTGTTTTCAACATTTCCTCTTTAATAAAAACTGTCACAAATGGTGATCAACTCACAAAGTTAGTTCCTAAAAATCCTAAATAAGTTCCTAAAGAACTTAACACCAAGTTTAGCTAATATGATAATAAATATGAAATAACATGAGCTTTAATAGCAATTAAATTTCTCTTTCATAAAATTGAGGGTTTACAAAGTTCTGTTCAAAATTAAGATAGAGAGTACAAATATCATTACTTTTTCACATAAAGAAATTGGAAGAATAACTAGCATTTATATAGAAATTTAAGGTTCACAACAAACTTAGCAAATGTTAGCTCATTTTATTCTCACAATTCTGTGAGGTTTATTAGCAGGAAACTGAGATTGAGTAAAGTCAAATGACTTACCCAAGATCACATAACAAGTAAATATCTAAGGTCATATTTGAACTTGTCTTTAATTAAACCAGGTCTAGTGCTCTATCTGTTGTGCTATCTAGCTGCCTCTAAAAGAGGAAACTTAGAAAGTTAGTGATTTACCCCCAGGTATAAAGCTGGAAAGGAAGTGAACCCAAGTCTTCTGACTCCATGTTCTATATTCAATAGTATTGTTTTAACTCCAAAATTCAAGACCTTAATAATTCGAATATTTAAGCTTTACCAGGAAAACAATCATCTACCCTCTTTCAAAATTCACCTAGAAAGTGATAATGTGAACTTTCCTTTCCCCACTCCCAATATATATTATAGTTTACCATTAGGAAAAGATATACCCTTCTTAATATTTGGGAAGAGTTCAGAGTTAATACTTAAAAGTAAATGCTTGCAATATCAGTTGAAACAAAGGCTCCATTCATAACCCTATTCAACACTTTTTTAGGAGTGGAGTGAAGATTTCCCCAGCATAAGGGGTAGATAAGAACAATTAGTCATAACACCCATGAAGGTGAAGAAGGCACTTTGAGATCCTTCTAAGAAAAGCAAAGAAGTCAAGTTCATCTACTGCATCCTGAACCATCATCACCCATTTTAACTTTGGTTTTGCCATTGGACTTTGAGATGATTCTGAAAGAGAGGGGAAAAGAAGACTTTTCACAATTCTGGCTCACTTAAATCCAATTTATGGTCCAGTCAAAATATATTACCAGTGATTTCATTTTGGTCCTCTACCAGTATGAAGGACAACAACCAACCAAAGAGAGAGCAGCAATGAAAATCAAGAGAAAAAGTGATTAGTTCAAAGAGTTAAAGAGGATAAAATATAAATAACTCCTGTAGTATTTTCAGATTTATCTGTGTTCTACATATTATTGCATATCTAAAAAAAAACTGACCAATAAGACGTTTATCCTTCCTCTCCTGTCTTGACCAATTAAATATGATTTTTCTTCACTTACTTGCCCAATACACTGGTCCCTAAACCTTCAATTTATTTTGGATTATAATAATGCAATGAATTTGGGGACCTGGTAGTTCTTTTAGTTCTAACACCTTTAAATTATGTGTACTTTTGACACCTATCTATCTTACAACCAGTCTCAGCCTCCCTCTTTACTAACATGGCTCTGATGCCATGGATGATGATCCCTCTAATTTCTGGTTGATTGCTCTGCATGCCAAGTTTATTCAAAGAGTGTTGACTGACATCTGTCTAGAGGTTTTTAGAAGCAAACTGACTGAATTTAGTTCCCAAAGAAATATGTCAATTAGATTCACAAAAAAATCAAATTTCCTTCTAAACTTTGCTAATAGAAATTGCTTAAAAGCCATGCAAAAAATAAGAAAATGATGGATTATCATGAGCTTTCCTTCTCATTTTGGTAACATCTGTCTGGATTCTTCATCTAAGATTACTTTTACATCCCTTTTCCTTTATTTTATAAAAAATTCATCCTTTTTTCTTAAACAAATAACAAAAAGATCAGGATAGACACATACACACACACATATACACACATGAAAAACAAAAAGAGTGAAAGACACCTATTCCCAAACAGTAATATTACTCTAGAAAAGTGGTCTCTCAAATTAATACATCAACATTTTGGAAAATTATTAAAGACAGGGGAAAAAAAGATCTAATAATTGTCCTGTGCTTTAAGATTTGCCATGCAATTTATATAAAAACCCTATGAGCTAATGTACAAATTACTGCCCATATTTTACAGATTAGAAAATTGAGTCAGAGAGCATATGGCTTGTCCAGTTTTATAGTTAGTTATCTTGAGGCAAGATTTGAATTCAGGTTTTCCTGATTTTAGGCCTGTTAAAGGGATTTTCTTAATCTCTCCTTCTGTCTCCTGAAAAGGCTAAAGTGAAGAATTTCTAAGTCGATCAGAACTGACAGAAATCAGTGAGCCAGAGCTGAAGATTCTGTTACCAGGGAGACCTGAGCAGAGGAAGTAGTAGCCCTCTGATAGGAAGTTAGTGGGGAGAGTTGGTCAATGAGGAGCAAAAGGAAGCATCTAGTGACAGTTCGGGGTCTTTTACCTCTGACATCTCTACAAGGCAAGAGGTCTGTCTCTGAGGGAAGGATCTGCTGGCAGTTCCCACTTCATTAAAAGATCAAATTCTCTTACCAAAACAAAACAAAACAAACAAACAAAAAAAAAAAACATTTTGCCATTGTTTCATTGTATACCAATGGGAATTATAAATACTATTTCCACCAGACAGAATCCAATGGCAGAATTTGAAACTTGGAAAGGACCTCATCAGCCATCTAGTCCATCTTATACATGATTGGGTTCCCATTATAACATATCCAATATGCAGTCACCCAATCTGTGCTTGATGACTTCCAAAGAGGAGAAATGTACATTCCCTCAAAACAGCTTACTTATTATTTCAATTCTACTTATACATCTTTTGAGCTCTAGTTGTTTTGAGGTTTTCTCAATCGAATCTAAATTTATTTTGTAATTTCCACCCCTTACTTCTGGTTCTGTATTCTAGGGCCAAGCAGAACAAGTTAAGTCCTGACTCCACATGACAAGACTTAAAGAAAACTATCATGTTCCCTTGATCCTTTTCTAACCAAGACCAAGGATGGCTAAAGATTTCAACTAGTCCTCATATCAGCAAATGTAAATAAACCAAGCACTGGAGTTAGGAGGGACTGCTCTCCTAGAGAGAACTGAGAATCAAAGTGGAGATTCTCAGAAACTGACATAACCTAGATATGGACATAACTGTTCCCCAATATAAGATATAGGCTGATATTGCAAATCAGTACATAAAAGCCTACTAACTGGGAAACTCACCATTTCAGATTCCCCCTATTCCCCATACCATGACTTAACTTTACACATTCAGAAATCAGTTTTCCAAGAAGTAAATGAATTCCTTTACCACTCATTTTTACTTTGCAGAGGAGTCTAACATTCTCACTTCCTCCTTTACTGATGAGTAAAGCTCAGTCAAGACCCAGAAAGTACTACAACTATGATTTGAGAAAACAAATGTCTCTCTTGTCACAATGAGAGAACTAAGACACTTTAAAAACCCAATTCAGAGTAGACCCTGCTGAGATATATACATATATATTACACATAATTATATTATATAATAAATATGCATATTTATTATATAGAAATCAATTGTAGTTTGTAATAGCAGCCTCTTGAGAGACTGAAACTAAAATCTATTTCCTTAAAGAAGAATGTTCATTTGGGAGATATTTGAAAAAGGAAAAACATTCAAAAGGTAAATTATTACATCAGCTGTTTACCTTATTTTCTTCTCTATTATCACAGTTATATGGGTCTGAACTTTTGTTCTAATCTCATCATACAGGTTTTCTTTTACTGAATTCAATAGAAATTGTAAATATCTGTTTATGATAGTTTGATTACTTCAGGAGGAAAAAAAAGAACTTCTAAATTCTAAGCCAGACTCTCCAAAATTCTTTTTCTTTCTCTTTCTTTCTCTCTTTCTTATGTTTCTCTTTTCCTTATATCTTTCTCTTTCTTTCTTTCTTTGTTCCTTTTTCTTCCTTCCTTCCTGAATTTCTTTTCCTTTCTTTCTTTCTTTCTTTCTTTCTTTCTTTCTTTCTTTTTTCTCTCTTTCTTTCTTTTTTCTTTGTTTTTTCTTTCTTTTTTCTTTGTTTTTTCTTTCTTTCTTTCTTTCTTTCTTTCTTTCTTTCTTTCTTTCTTTCTTTCTTTCTTTCTTTCTTTCTTTCTTTCTTTCTTTCTTTCTTTCTTTCTTTCTTTCTTTCTTTCTTTCTTTCTTTCTTTCTCTCTCTTTCTCTCTTTCCTTCTTCCTTTTTTTTGGTTTCATTTTGTCTTTTCTTGGAAGTAATGACTAGATTTTTTTTTATTTTCCCCTTTGTCCTTTTTTTTAATGAGTCTAGGAATTTTCCATTCCATTTTGCTCATTTTTAAAAGTAGTTCAGTGTTTTCTAAATTATTTTTCCTTATTAATATTTATAGATCAATGGATTATGGAAATAAGATTTCTAATATTTTATTTTTTCCTGAGTCTCTTGACTTTCTTTAATATTTCTTTAATGTCATAGTTAGATCCTGTTTGGTTTATTATAATATTCTATTGTTCTGTTACTTGTATAAGTATTTGAATCTCTTATACTAAGCTGTTAATTCTACCTCCAAGTCTTTTCTCCTAAATTCTAATCTCTTTTCTAATTATTTTCTCTAGAATTAATTTCATTTAAAAACAATTTTGTAATTCTTTTAAAAAACTACTATTTAGGGGGCAATTGGGTGGCTCAGTAGATTGAGAGCCAGGCCTAGAAATGTGAGGTCCTTGGTTCAAATCTGGCCTCAGACATTTCCTAGCTGTGTGACCCATGGCAAGTCATTTAAGCTCCATTGCCTAATCATTACCACTCCTCTGTCAGATGGAAGATTAGGATTTTAAAAAAAACAACTGTATTTAATGTCATCCTAAAAATCTAGTTGTGGTCAAGTTGTTTCATCTACACTTCTTGTTCATTTTTTAGTTATTCCTTTTCTGGATATATGTCTTGCACATTCCTGGAACCACAATACTTTCTAATGGTAGAATTTTTTTTTATTAATCCTTCCAGCTCAACTTCTCAAATAGGAAATTTCATTTTTTTAAAAGTAAGACCAGGCTCCTTACATTTCTGGAGACTATATTGTGGTCTTATAAGGTCCTACTTTATTGTCTCTAGGATCTTGCTTCTTCTTTCCCCAAGTATTAAATGTTATATTCTTTTTCAGATCCCAGAGGCAGCTTAGGCTGGCCACTTATAAACTTTTAGTACACCCTTTGTGGTCTTATTTAGAAGCAAGTCTGATCATTGCTCTCCTTTACTGAACTTTGTAATCTCTTGACCTCTATTTAGGATTTTAGGACTGAGTAACATTAAAGGCTTGTCCATGGTTGTAATATCAGTCTATTTTTGCTAATTCCAGTCTCTATTAATTATTGGAAAGCTATTGCAGAATAAGAGAATGACATGCTTCCTTTTTCTCTGAGTTCACTCTCTTAGTCATTCAGATCTTAGCTTATGTGGGTTTTATCCATGACTCTATTTCTGAATCAGTGTTTTGTTCTTGATCCCAGTCTAATAAATATCCTCAGACTAGGCCTAAGCCATATCCATTACTATTTCTTGCATAGCTTCGGGTAAGCAGCATGGTCCTAACTGCCCAGGCTAGTTGCAAGACCCTCCTTATTCCACACTAGATTCAGCCAAGTCATAGCCACAGACTGATTCTGCTGTCTGTTCCTTTTCCTGGTAAAATGACTCATTGTTTTCTCCTTGATTCCCTGAAACTGTCTCAAGCTCCTGTTCTTCCTATGTCCTTAAGAAGCAATATGGGAGAGCCAATCTCTTCTTTATCCACTTGCTCTTCCATCTTTTCCAATCCTTTTAAGGCTGAAAAATTCTTCAGACTCATTTGATAGACTTTAACAAAGGACTTTGCGAATTGCTTCAGTTTTTTTGTATGATTCTTTGTTTTGTTTTGCCCTCGCTTCATAGTGAATATCTCTAATTTCATCAGAATAAGAACCTTCCAAAATGGAGATTCCCCACAATGATGCAGATCAGCAATTCCTCTATAATGTATGATCTTAGAAAATTTTCTGGGACAGTGAGAGGTGAAGTGTTTAACCTATGATCACTTAGCATAAATTAGAATTTTTACTGATGTTCTCCTGATTCCAATGTCAATGCTTTATCCACTAGAGCACACTCAGTCTTGTATAAAGTATCACTTCTTTAAATCATAAAATCTTAAAATATTTAAAGGAATATTAAGTATCCTCCTGTTCAACTCACTAGACAAGACATGAATTCCTTTTATAACATATATGACGGGGAACTCATTATTGTATGAGACAAAGTTCAACTTCCCTTTTGCCTATCAGAATAGAGTGGTGCAGTGAAAAGAGTGCTGAACATGAAATCAGAGGAGACCTTGGTGAATATCTTGATTCTGTTTATTTTATTCTAATGTAAATTTAACTCACTTAATCTGTCTTGGACTCAGTTTCCTTAGCTATAAAATAAAGGGATTGAACTAGATGACCTCTGAGGTCCTTTCCATCTCTAAATCTATGATCTAAACTCAGAATAATTTAACATACTGGTATTATGTATTATGTATTAATATACAAATATACAAAGTATTATGTATTAATATACAAATATACAAACAAAGTATATATGTATTAATATACAAATACAAGTGTCATCAGCATTCTTGTACAGTTCCTAACATTTTAGCAGATAAGATAAGCTACACTGATTAAAAACAAAACAAAACAAAAACAACCCTTACCTTCTGTCTTAAAATAAATACTGTGTATTGGTTCAAGGCAGAAGAGTGGGAAGGTTTGGGGGTTAAGTGACTTGCCCAGCACCACATAGTTAAGGAGTGTCTGAGGCCATATTTGAACCCAGGACCTTACATCTCTAGGCCTAACTTTCATCCCACCCAGCCACCAAGCTACCCCTTATACCCTTATACTTCTTAATAAAATTAATTCACTTATTATTCCCCTTATTCCCCTTTGGTTTTATCTATGTGTTTATTTTATTAGATACTTCTGTATACTTCTGTAAGATGTAGTATAAATTTCTCAACATTAACTTTATAGATATATGACTATGATCATATATCCCCAGTCTCTTTTTACTGTGAACCTAACAAAAATCAGCAAACAGAAACTCTTCAACCTATCAACAAGATAAAAATAGGATTTTATAGGAAACTATCTTTTAATATCACATATTATATATGAACATATATAATTATATATTAGGTAATATATAATTTAATGAAGTAACAAAGAAATGTCTGTGTCTCCTTTTATTCTTTGTTTTCATTTTCTTCCCTGTAATTTCGGTGTTTTGTTGCTGACAATTTTTTGTTCTTTTGAGCGCATCCCCAAGAGAACTAATCTCATAACAAACATTCATAGGAATATTGGTAAATATATTAAAATATATTATATATGCATGCATATTAACACACATATTGAATAGACACTATATGCATTTGATACATATACATACATACATTATCTTATATATAATACATAATGCATTCCAAATCAAAGGGCATTTTTCCACCATATGCTAAGGGCTGGGGATACAAAGAGAGGCAAAAGACAGTCCCTGCTTTCAAGCAATTCACATTCAAAGTTGCTATATTGAAGATAAATTAGGAGTAATCACACAGGTAAGGCACTAAGATTAATGAGAGTGGCAAAGGATATCGTGTAGAAGGTGAGGTTTTTGTTGAAACTTCAAGAATGGAAAGAGAGAGAGAGAGATTGAGAGAGAGAGAGAGAGAGAGAGTCCCAGGCATGCTGGATACATGGAGTAAGGAGATGGAGTATTTTTGAGTCAGGAATAGGAAGCAGTCCAGTGAATCTCATTGAATTTCAGAATACATAGAAGAAGCTAAGTTGTAAGAATACTTGAAAAGGAAAGAAGGAACCAGGCAATTAAGAGTCTTAAAAACAACAACAACAAACAAAAACAAACAAACAAAAAAAGAGAGAATATTCTATTTGATTCAGGAGGAATGGAAAACCACTAGATTTTATTGAATGGGTTAGGAGGGAGTGACATGGACAAACTGTAGCAGGATCAATTTGCCAACTAGCTGGAGTTGGAATTAGAGTGGAAAGAGACTTGAAGCAGGAAGATCCACCAAACCAGAAGACTAATGCCTTGATACAATGAGGGTCTTCCTCAGGGTGGTAGTTTTGAATGAAAGTAGTTTTGAATGAAAGAAGGCAACATGAACAAGAGATGTTACAATGATAGAAAAGACAAGATTTGCCAACTGATTGGGTAACAGGATGGGGAGGCAAGAGAGAGAAAGGTGGATTCTAGTTGACTATATGGCTAGTGGCACCTTCTGCAGCTAGTGGGAATTTAAATACAGATTGTCAACAAAAACAACCACTAAAAATAGACATATTAGCCACATCTGAAAAATCGTGCCTCATCTTGTTCCGCTAGTCCAGTATTCAAAAAGTTTTCCTTTTCCTTTCATTCCATCTGGCTATTGTACTTATCACTTTTCTATTAATGGTAAATTTCTTTAAAAAGCAATCCAGTTTCAATACCATGCTTCTATCTCTACTGCTATACTGAAACTGCTTTCTTAAAGGTTACTTCCTAATCAACTAATCAAATGACCATTTTCTCAGTCATCATCCTTGACCTTTCTATAGATTTGGAGACTAATAAATACTTAGTCCTTCAGAATATTTTCTCTTCCTTTCGCTTCAAAGATACTGTGCTCTCCTGGTTACCAGGTACTCCTCATTCCTTTCCAACTGCTCCTCTTCTGTCTCCACCCACCCCTTACTCTCTTCCCAGCCCCTTATGAGGACTGCTCCTCAAGATTTTGTCCTGTCTTTTTTCTCTCTCTTTTCTCTTTGCACTGTCTCCCCTGCCATTTTGATCATATAGTAGGCCTTTAAGAAATATTTGTTGAATCTCATTCACTTTCATGGCTTCAGCTACCACTGTGACTTCCAAATTTGGATCTTCAACTCTATTCCATTCCTGAATTATAACTTCACTTTCCAACTACATATTCAATATTACTGTCTGGATGTTCCACAGATAACCCAAGATTTACACAGTTAAAACTAAGATGATTTTATTTCTCTTTCTCTGATTTTTCTATCCATGGTGCTGTCATCTAACCACTTTCCCATGACTGAAATCTTGACATTTCTGACTTTTATTTCCTTCTCTTCTCAGTGAAGCAGCAGTAATGAAGTGAATAAGGCTATGGATCTGAAGTCATGAAATTGTGAGTTTAATTCCTGCCTCTAACATTGATTAGTTGCATAGTCCTGGGAAAGTGACCCAACACCCCTATGCCTCTATTTCCTTGTCTGTTAAATGCATTTAATTGTAGTCAGTAACCTCAAAGTTCCTTTTCAGTTCTAAATCTATGACTCTGATAATATCCAATGAGTTATCACATCCTATGATTTCTAATTATACAGTGTCATCAGTTTTCTTTTCATGCCTTTGTGTAAAACCTTTCAACTGTGGTTTCCTACTGACTACTGAATAAATTTCAAATTCTTCTGCCTTGGCATTCAAAGCCCTTTAATGTCTTGTTTCACCATAAATTCCAGCCTCCACATAATCAAATCAAGTTATTTATAATTCTTTGTAGACAACCCAAATGTTCATGAGTATGTGCTTAATTCATATTGTTCCCTATGCTTGCAATGATATCTTTGCCACATTGTTCCTTAAATCCCTACTTATCTTTTAAGGTTCAGTCCAAATAAATATTACCTCCTGTATGAAGCCTTCCATGATTCCTGACATTAACAATAACATTTTCTTCTTTAGGTTTCATGCATTATTTTAACTATATATCTCTTTTATATACTTGTCATGTATTATGTTCTATAATAGTTAAATGCTTATGTCCCTTTAATAGACTGGGAACTCTATAAGAAACCTGATACCTAAATTTTCTATACTCCCTAGTATCTATCATAGCATTCTATGTATGTACTTAATAAAGTTTATTGTTATAGACTGAATTGTATTGAGACAAAGACAACTTAGATGGTATAGTAGATGAGGCACTATCCCTAGGTCCTGAAGACCTGAGTTCAGATTTGGCCTCAGATACTTATTAGCTTTATGTCCAGGAAAAGTCACTTAAGCTCTTTCAAACCGCTGCCTCAGCTTCTCTTTTGCAAAATGAGTATAGTAATAACCCAATATTATCAACTATTTCTAAGTCATGTCATTAGGATCAAATGAGATATGTTTAAAAGCTTTAAAACATTCAATGACTATAGAGATTCTAGCTATTATTATTATTATTAATGCAGCTTTAAAAGAAGATACCTTTTAAAAAGCATGTGAAAATACATAGTAATAGAAAAAAGGTAAGTGGAGTTAACATTATAAATCACAACCAATATATATAAAAATATAATATATATAATCAAGAAATATAAAATCACAGCCAAAAATCAGGATAAGCAGTGACCTGTTTGTTGCCCCAGGGAAATATAATGACACAAGATAACAGGTTTAAGTAAGAGTTAAGTAGAGATAAGAATATCAAATCTACCATATGTAGACTTTAAGCTCCTTAAGGACAGGACCAGTTTTTTGTTTTGTTTTGTTTTTGTATCTTCAGTGCAGAGCAGTGCCTTGCAAACAAAAAGAGCTTAATATATTTTTATTGAATTGTGCTAATTTTATTTGAACTGATGGCATTGTTACAATTTTCTGCCTTTTCTTAGTATATTTTCTTTAATCACATATATTAGAAACATCTTAAAGAGAGAGAAATTTCAAGATGGGGTTAGGTGTTTCTATGGAATGACATGTATTCTGGTCATGAATAAACACATTGAAATTTTCTTTAATTTATTCATTTCAAAAGGCAAACTATTCTATAACATTTGTTCATTTCTTTACTTATTTTCTAGGCTTGCTAAAAAAAGATGCACTAGCAATCTGGTCTCAGTGTTCTCATGCAATGATGAAATAAAAAAAAAAGTCAAACATCTGATTGCCTCTCTGAACCACTTGGGCAAACCCCAAATTATAAAGAATGGTTTGGAACCATTTAAAGGTCAGCCCTTTTATATTTTGTCATAGACTTGATTTCTGAATAGAATAGACTTGGTTTCTGAAATTAAAGTTACTCCTACATGAAAGCCTTATCTAGATTTCCCTGACATCCAAAGCTAAGTGTCATTGGCAAAGAGCAAAAATTACAGCCAAAAATCAAGATAAGTGTTGTACATGTCTGTTGCCTCAGGGAAATAGGATGTTATAAGATATGAGGTTTAAGTAAGATAGTATTGTTATATTTAACCAGGGCATCATTTTTTTCAGGAAATGCTATATTCTAAACAAGAAAAATTGCTACATTTTTAGCAGACATAGGAAATCCAAGATGATGGTCATTACTGTTGTCAGATTAACAGTAGTCCTTAAGCATTAATTCCAGGAGAAGACCCAGAAAAGAAAGCAAAAAGAGAAGAATCTGTTAAACAAACAAAAGCTCTGTAAAACTGATGCTGAGAAGTATTAGGATTAAATATAAGTGGACTTAATTAGTGGAATATTCAATCATGCAAACACTTTGCTTTTGCTAATAATCAAGTTCAAATTGCCTGTGGGAAATGAAACTTCTATTAACCTTTACTTATACAATAGGACAAAGTAAAAGTAATGATTTAAGCCTAGATCTCAAAACCAGGAAGGTGAGACTTCTCCATCCTTTTAGAAACTCTTCTACTTAAATATATATATATATATATATATTTTTTTTTTGTTATGAAGGAGACTATTACAGGGAGCAGTGTATGTGGTGTCATTAGAGAAGGACATCAGTGAAAAATAAAGAGAAAATAAGTTTGGTTATTGAACACTTTAAAGGGATATTGAAAGAATGTCTCCTTGTTTTTCTAGAGCAACGTTGACATCAGTGAGGGGGATTTTTAGTGTTAAAACTCCCTACACCAATAAATATTGAAATGATTAAAATAAAAGCTTTTTCTTTTTAAAACTGTTAAAATGTAACTGAAAGAAAACCGGAGCTCCAGCCATCCTCTAACTCACTAGACCGCCAAAACCCCAAATCATCTCTGATTCAAAGCCCCGCCCCCCCCAGGCGGGGGATGGTCTTTATATAGATCGACCCTGAGCCCTGGAAGTAGGGAGGCGTGGTCCTTCCCCTGCACAGGATTGGTCCAATTCAAGACCAATCCCACGCCAGGAAATAGAAGGGAGGGACTCCTGGGGTATGCTGGGGAATGCAGTCCCCGACCAGGATCCTTTATTTTTTTTTTAAACCCACAGCATGGACCTTCTTTGTAACATATACTCCCCAGAAAAGTAGCCTGAATGCATTGGGAGTCATTTGTTTATAGTTATACAGCTTAAACTAACATTGGGAGTCATTTGTTCATAGTTATACAGCTTAAACTAACAATGCAAGGATGGATTTTTATATCATATGGCAATTTCTCTTTCATTGTAAGGATTAATAAGAATTATTATCAGTCAGACATGGGATTGATCAGTCATAAATTGAATCAAAGAACCATATGGCTCTTAGCTGCAGCATTTTTCTCAATGAAATTATTGCTAGCCTACCCAAGTCAAATGGCCTTTTCCTTTTTTTCTCCTTAACCCCACTTATGCTTTTTAATATTTACATGTATATGTATATATATATTATTTTTTTTAACTTAAGCTTGCAGCATCTAGGTGGTTTGGTAGATAAAGTACTGTATTTAGAATCAGGACTCTTCATGAATTCAAATACAGTCTCAAATACCTACTGTGTGACCCAGGAAAAGTCATTTAACCTGTTTGCCTCAGTTTCTCATCTGTAAAAATGAGAAGGAAATGCCAAACCATTGTAATAGCTTTGCCAAAAATCCCAAATAGGTCATGCAGAGACATGACTGAAAATGGCTGAACAAAAAGAATCTCAGTTCGTTCTAACTCCTGCTTTTCTCATGGTTTTTGAATTCTCTGTCTTTGCCTGAGGCTTTTGTTTTTCCCTTTTGCTATTGGTTACTTCTCTCTCTTTATACTTACTGACTTAAGGGGCTAATTCATCCAAGAGTTTCAATCACCTGTGAATGGATCATGTTCATAGCTATATAATCAGACCAGAATCCCTATTATTTGGGGGCTCTAAAAGAAGATGTTGTATAGAAAGCATTTGAAAAATCATATGGTATTAGATAAAACATAAATTGATTTAAAAATTCAAATTCTATTCAATATAATAGCATATAATATGTAGGCTCTTTGAAGGCCAGGCAAGTTTTTTGTTTTGTCTTTATGTCTTTAATGCACAGTAGCACAGAAGCCTTCAGTTCTTCAATCATTATTGACTATTTTTTCTGCTAACCTGACTTAGCTGATCATATCTCAACTTCCAATATTGTACTTTCTTTAGGGTCAATTCTGGCCAGGATTAGGAGCATCAAAACAATCCTGATTTTTCTTTTTCCCTCTTCCTTTTCTCCCCTTGGAATCAGGAGAGACCTGGATACATTCTCTTATTACATTTGTTGTAGGAGCATGAAAAAGTCATTTTAACTTCTCAGAGCCTCTTTGTTCACCAGGGAAATTGGAAATAATACCTGTAGCATCTAACTATTAGGTTTGCTGAGAAAATAAAATGAAATATCATAAGGAAAACACTTTGCAAATGTAAAAGTTACTATCCCTCTTAATCTTTCTTTTGCATTAGGATGTCCCAACTCTGCCTGAATCCTGAGATGCCTTTGTAAAAAGACAGAATTCACAGCTGTTAATCATGTGACCAGAGCAACAGGCCAGGGAAATCACAGGAAAAGAGGATATGCAGTAAGTAGCCTAGAAGAAAATACAACAATCTGAACAAAGTTGGAAGCAGTAAATTTTCTTCAAGTTGCTGAAGACAGTTCAATTTGCAAAAGCCTTGGAAGTATTTCTCAGACTAGAATAAAAGACATCAAAACAAATACGAATAGGAAAATTCATATTTGAAGTTAGGGATTAGAGAATACCAGTCATTTTACAGGTCAGTACATAGTCATTTTGAGACAGTTCAATCACCTATAAAAATCTACTTGAAAAGAGCAGAATAGCAGGCATTCCAACAGTTTTGCTAATCTGCTGTGCAAAAATACAAGTCTTGAAAACTGCCTCTGGTTATAATATTGCTACAAATATGTTGGATTTTTTCCCCAGACAAATAAAACATGAAAAACCTATTTTATTTATAAAAATAAACCCATCTTATCTTTTCATTTATTCAAGGATGACTTTGTTCTATGGCATGCCCTTCAATAAAATTATAGCTTAGCTTTAAGAAGCCTACAATTTCAGGGCCTTATTTTTCTATGAGTTAGTTTTATCTTTTCTTGATTTAAAAACTATTCAGTGCAGTTAGAAAGCAGGGATATAATTACACACATGCACACACTTTCAGCATAATTTTATAGCCCTTATTAAATTTTTTAATTACATGCATTTGGGTATAAATAATAACCTAGAAACTTATCTAAATATTTTTTTCAAATACACCAGTAGCTATACTATGAATAGAAAATTACTTTATAATATTTGGGGAAATGTCTGAGCTTAATACCTTCAAGGTAAGATTTAAATTCTTGTTTAATTTTTAATTCACTATATGTGAAATTTAGAGAATAAATATTATGTCCATTTTGTGGCAGTTGCCAATAGCTTAATATATTCCCAGGTGGAAAAAATTAACAAAAAACAAAACAAACATAGATTAAAATTATTATGAGACACCTTTCTTATTTATGAGCAGAATATGCCTACTTAAACTGGTTTCAAGTAGGTGAATTTCATTGTTTGATTATGCTTATTTGTATTATCTTGGCCCAGATTCTGATAAATATATTCAAAACTACTTTAAGTAAACTGAAAAGAATATTTCCATTACAGTTCATGTAATTATAGCATGAGTGATTTAAAATATGACTGAATTACCTCCCCAGGGCAACTTTCACATAATTAGGAATGGCATAAATAGTCCTAATTAATTGTATTTCTGGGTAGTCCTCTGCTTCAGATGAATCATTGTTCTTGATGATAGTAAAGAAAAATGTGTGTTTGAATGATACATTTATTTATTTTTTTAATGTAAAACTGAATGACAATTATAAAATATCAAGTCAAAAATTCTTATAAAGGGCCTCCTTCCAAAAGTTATTTGTTAGTCACTTAAATGATATTGTGCCATCAGAGATAGAGAACCACTGAATGATAAGCTAAGAAATAGTCAACCATTTTAGTTCATGAATTTCAGTTGCACTGGTCTCAAACTTTATCTCTATTTCCCCCACCCCCCTTATTTTCAGCCTTGATTGGTCAAAGGGTAAAAAAATTCTTTAGTAATAGTGTCTTCACACTTGGAAAAAGAGTCAATACCTACATATATATTGGAAGAGAATTATTACCAATACTACTCCTAAAGATGATATTTTTTTTTACTCTACTGAAACTACCACTTACCTACCATCAGTGGACTAGGTATTCTTAAGTTGTTTTTCAAGAGACATGATGGTTTATTTGCACTTAGCCTTGTAAATCTTCTTATTCATTCACCCATTGGATGAATAAATATTTTTGCAAGATAGCAAAAAAGGAATTTGAAGCAGAGAGACTAATTAGAACCTCTTATAGATTTTCAGGGAAGTACTTTAAAAGGACTGAAATAGAATGGTAATAGGAAAGTCAGAAAGGCAGGGAGAAAGATGTGAAAATCATTATAAAGGAATGAGCAAGACTTGGGAACGGATGAATTATTGGAGAGGAAAGTCTTAAAGTTGATTCTGATATTTCAAAACGTTGCTGATTATAGGAATGGTAATTTAGGCACTAACATCATGAAGGTCAGTATTGAGGGATGATGATCACAGATTTGGAGCTGGAAAAGACATTAGGAGTCGTATTGATTCATTTTATATTCAAAATTAAGTCTGAGAGGGACTCACCCAGTATCACAGAGATACTAAAGACCAGAAGTAGGATTCAAACCCAAATCTTTCTGACATCAAGTTCAACACTCTATCTACTATATCAGCAATAGGAAACTTAAATAGGAAAGGAGGAGGGCACTAATTCATACATAAGGATTTTTTATATTGCATATTGATTTCACCTTAAAATGTGATAGTCCCACTTATATTTAAATCTGCTTCCCACACTTAGGGATGTAGGCTGCCTTGTGTTTGACACTTTTACACTACTCCTAAGTACATAAGTTACATATGTAACTGGGGAAAATAAAATATTTTAAAATTTTATTTTTTGAAAAGAAGCAATGCTTAGTCACTGAAGGATTTATAGAAGACATGTGACATAGCCCAACCAAACATAAAAAGATGAGTTTTGTGATGAAAGGAATGATAGACTGAAAGGAAGAAGGAATGAAGTCTAGAAAACTTACTAGGAGGCTATTCTTCTAGGTATTAATGAGGTTCTCTGCTAAACTAGTAGCAATGGATGTAGAGAAGAGAGAGCAAATCTGATAGATATCACAGAAATAGAGTTGATGGAATTTGGTAAATAACTAGATATGAAAGCTAAGTGAGAGGAGATAACTCTAAGGTTTCAAACTTGGGAGACCAGCTATGGGGGGGAAGAGCTATCTAGTCAGAAGAGGCAATCAATGACACTTAAAGCTACTGAAAAATAAAAGAAGGTTGAATAAATGGCCTGGGATTTGGCATTTAGATCAATAGTGATGTTAAAGGAAGTTGCTCCATTAGAGTGGTAGAGGCTTCTAGAAGACTTTTTATGTGGTATTAAGAAGAGAATGTTCAGTGAAAAAGGAAGGTTCTAGAAAATATATTTTTTAACAAATTTAAAATTAAAGCTGAACACAAAGGAATTAGAGACCTAGAATGGTCAAGGAAAGGCTTGTTTTCAAGACTAAGCATATTGGAATAGTCAATATTCATTTATTAGGGATTCATGACCTAAGAGACACTATTTGTTGAGTATTAACGAAAAAAAGAAAATATGGTCCCTGAATGCAAAGAATTCACATAACAGAAGAGAGAACAAAAAAATGACGTTTTTATAAAATATATGAGGAGGAAATTGGAAGTAACCAGGAAGACACTAACAGTGAGGGGAAAGGCTTTTATTTTTTTCCCAAATGATAAGATTTGAGTTATCTTGAAAAAAATGAAAAAATAAAAAGGAAATTAGGAGGAAGAGAATTCTAAGAATGGGGAAAGCCAATGAAAATGCACGGAGTTGGGAGGCAGATTGATATGTGCCAAGATCATGAAGATTACCATTGTTGTTGAATCACAGAGTATACAGAGGTAAATAAAATATAAGAATATTCAGAAGGCAGGAAGGAACTAATTTATGGAAGGCTTTGAAAATGAAACAGAAAATGTACTCTTTCTACTTCTTTGGGGCAATGACAGATAAAAGGGGCATTTGACAGTAGGTTTATAATTGGAACACAGTAGAAAATACCATATTAATCTTATATTTGATAAATAAATATCCAAGATTTGGGGATCAGTTTTTTTTTTACTTGACAAAAACCACAGGAAAAACTGTAAAAGAATAAGGCAAAGACTAAAGGTAAATAAAAATCTCACACCATATACCAAAATAAAATCAAAATGGATATAAGGTTTAGTCATAAAGATTATTATTATAAGCAAATTAGGGAACAATGGAATGTTTTACTTGTCAGATCTATGGATAAGGGAACATTTTTATATAAAACAGAGAGAAAGGATTACAGCTTAGAAAATGAAGAATTTTGATTACAATTTTTTGGTCCAAGCAAAACTAATGTAGACAAGATTAGAATAAAAGTAGAAAATTGAGAGGGGAATACAACAATTTTTTTTGATAAAACCTCATTTCTGAGTCAAATTTATAAGAATAAAAGTCATTCTATAATCAATTAATGGTCAAGGAATGTGAGCAGGTAGTTTTCAGATGAAGAAATCAAAGTTGTCTAACTGTAGTCATATGAAAAATGCTCAAAGTCACTATTCATTGGGGAAATATGAATTAAAATAACTCATACTACTTCAAACATAAGATTGGTTAATATGATAGAAAAGGAAAATTATAAATATTGCAGGGAATGTGGGAAATACAATCTTGGTGGAGTTATAAACAGATCCAACCATTCTGGGGAGCAATTTGGAACCATATTCAAAAGCTATAAAACTATGCATACCATTTGATCCAATAGTACCCTTATTGGTCTATACCCTACATAGGTCATTTAGAAAGGAAAAGAACCAATTCATACCACACTAGTTACAGCAGTTCTTTTTAAAAATTGAGGGGATGTCCAACAATTGGAGAATGGTAAAACAAATGATATATGATTGTAATGGAATATCATTGAGCTATAAGCAATGATGGCAGCTAGGTGGCTCAGTGGAGAGAGGGGCTGGACCTAGAGTTCGGATAATTCATTTTCCTGATATCAAATCAGGCCTCAGACAGTTAATCTTGGGCAAGTCACTTACTGTTTGCTTCAGTAAATCATTTGTAAAATGAACTGGAGAAGGACTTGGAAACTACTCCAGTATCTTTGCCAAGAAAACCTCACAAGAGGTCATGAAGAGTTGAACATGGTTGAAAAATGACTGAACAAGGAACCTAAAGACAGGATACTTTCAGAAAAATCTGGGAAGACTTTTATGAACTGATACAAAGTGAAGTGAGGTGAACTGAGAGAATATCATACACAGTAATTGTACAATGATCACTTGTGAATGACAAAGCTAAGTAATACAATGATCTAAGATCCAAAAATGGAAAAATTCAAGATCTGAAGAATTTATAAGAAAAACTCTATCCACTTGCAGAGAAAGAATTGATAGAGTATGAAAGCAGTTTGAAATATATTAAAAAACTTTTTTTTGTTTTCTTTTACTACATGACTAATATGAAAGTGTTCTGTGTGACTGCACATGTACAACTTACTTCAAGTTTACTTGATTTCTTAAGGGATAGGGAGAAGAGGGAGGGAAAAATTAGGAACTCAAAAATAAAAAAAAGAATGTTAAAAATTGCTTACACATAATTGGAAAAAACAAATGTAAATAAAACATTTTAATGATAAAATAAAAAGCATGCTATTCATAACTATGCAAATTATTGGATCCCTTTGTATCTCTGTTCACAAAAAATAGAGATGCCATTTGAGAAAAAAATGGCTGTATTTGAAATCCTCCCCAATATAAGCTCTGCTTCAATTACAGCAATTATTCAATTTATTACCTTATTGATGAATTATCTTGTAAAATTATCATAAGCAAAAGGTAAAACAGATATTTCTTTTAAATTCTGAAAATTAATAATGAGGTTATCTCTAACTTTCTTGGCCAAATATTTTATAATAAATTTAAATTCCTCATTACAGTATATCTGTTCCCATTATTGATATTATCAATTCTGATCCCATCTGCCAGGGATACTGAAGCAGATTACCAGAATTATTAACAAGTCTGCTCCTCCAAATGATCCAAAATAATTCATAAATATGAGCATCTGACCCCTCAGCTTCCTTCCAGTCCTAAACCTCTCATCCTTTTATCCTATTATATTTTAGATGACTATAGTAGATTGGCACATTATTTCATAATATGTCACACAAAGAGAATTCTTTTCCAAAAAAAATGTTCTTATTTATCAAATATGTAGGACAATGTTATACTCGGGTAACTCTTGGAAAATATGAACTCAAAAGAAAAATTCTGATATAACAAATAATGGCTTTCACTAAGAAGATTTGGCACTAATAAAAGGTCCTAATCAACCATTCCTATCTAATTCAATAAACATTTATTAAATCCCTTCTGTATGCCAGGCATTATGTTATGCATTAGGGATGTAGAAAGAACATCTCTGCCTTCAAGGAACTTGCAGTATAAAGTGGGAAATGGCAAAAAAAAAAAGGCAAGAAAGTAGAGGTGGGGAAAACACCAGGCAGTACCCATCAAAGGGGGAAACCTTGTTGTATAAAACCAAGAAGGGCAGCAGATGCTGCCATAGAGTGAGCCAAGAGTCCAGGTTCTGCCCTATATAAAGGAAAGGAGGAGTTTTGTCGCCTACCCACCATTTCTCCAATCAGAGAGGAGGCTTAGGGTGTTGGGTCTATCAAGGTTTGAGTTTTCAGCATGGCAGTGAATTTAGAAATGATGAGCTAGTCCTGGGAGGGACATCTTGTTCTGTGGACTTGAAACTATTTCTATAGCTAAAATGCATTTAAAAAATGGAGTGAAATTGAATCAGATCTTTCCAGGGACCAGATCTACTTTAGGGATATTTACTAAGTTTAGATACTATGAATCTCCAAACTTAAGCAATCTCTCCAAAGAGCTACTGAGAGAACTAAGCTAAAGGAACAGTCTAACAATTCTGGAGTCCTTGAATCTGTTTTCCAAATGTGGTTCCAGATCTAATTTTATTGCTTTCATTGACTTTCAGATAGAAAAATGTTTATAGATAGATTGATATATATGTATATATACACATATCTACAGTCATATAATATATGTGGAAAATTTACAATATCCATTTTCATCACCTCCAGACAAGTTTTGGATTTTAAAAGGGAAGACAAGTTTAATCGTAAGATTGAAGCTACAACATACTTCTTTTCTTCTCAACCCCCTTGCTGAATTAGGATAGAAACAAAGCTCTTTCCTTATTTGTAATAAGCCTTGGCAGAAAAAAAGGGGATATGTGCCTGGGCAGCCACTCTAAAGGTTTTGTGTCTTCTGGCATCAAAGTGCTTCAGTCAAAGAAGCTTGAAAAAGGCATGTCACAAAGAGTATAAATTGGAAGTCGTGGAAGTAGGGATGTCTTCCTGAGAATCTGGTGTGAGTAGGTGTATAGTAGGGGCTGGCTCTCAGAAGGCAAAGTGGTGGCCACATGTGGATGATGTCTTCTTTTTCTCTGGCTTGCTTTTTATTATTTAATATGTAATTATACATTAAGATTCAGTCTCCAAAGAATTTTTAGTCATAATATGTATAAACATATATTTTTGATTCATCAAAGGTAACTCCTCTTCTGACTCAAAAATCACAAGATGTTTTCATTCTATCATCTTATCATGTCACGGAAAGACAAGTTATAGAAGAGAGAGGGGAGTGGGGGGAGAGAGAGAAAGAGAAAAGAGAGAGAGACAGAGAAGGAAAGGGAGGGAGGGAGAGAGGGAGAGAGGAAGAGGAAAGAGAGAGGAAGAGGGAGAGAGAGAGAGAGAAAGAGAGAGAGGGGGAAGAGAGGGAGGGAAGGAGAGAGAGAGAGGAAGAGGAAAGAGAGAGGAAAAGGGAGAGAGAGAGAAAAGGGGGAAGGGAGGGAGGGAGGGAGAGAGAGGGGGAGAGGAAGAAGAAAGAGAGAGGAAGACGGAGAGTGAGAGAAAAGGGGAGAGAGAGAAAGAGGAAGAGGGATACAGAAAAAGAGGAAGAGGGGGGGGAAGGGG
Organism: Monodelphis domestica; assembly: GCF_027887165.1. Classification (NCBI taxonomy): domain Eukaryota; kingdom Metazoa; phylum Chordata; class Mammalia; order Didelphimorphia; family Didelphidae; genus Monodelphis; species Monodelphis domestica. Next base: position 64,010,561 of record NC_077230.1, read on the forward strand.
GGAGGGGCGAATAAGATACCACATTCTTCCTCCTCATTACTTCATCTTTGCAACATCTAGTTGCAAAAAATCCTAGACACGGTGCACCCAGCCCTTGCTTTATATCTCTCCATAGTGTTTAAGCTCCTGAAGTTTGCTTTGGACTTGAAATATTGAGGAGTGCTGTGCTGATGTCATGTCAGAGTATTAAATATTATAGGAACTAGGGATTCAAACTAGGGTGCCTACATACACTTTAGATATTTATTATTCCTATAATTTAGTCTATGACTATTTAGTAGGTGCTATTTTTTGAAGCTTGACAATTATGTAACCTTACTAACTAAAGCCAGTTTTATTCACACAAAAAAATGCATTTGGAATGACAAGATCCTATATTAATTCTATTATTGTGTGACTTTGGGTAAACTACCTCACATCTGTGGCCTTTAGGCAGCTCATCCATAAAATAAGGGTTGTTGACTAAATGACCTCCTGGACCCCTTAAAAATCTCAATCTATGGTCCTGTGACCTGCTGAAGGCATAAACCAATAATGACAATGCATTATAATGAATAGGGGACTGAACCCATAAGCAGAAGGATGGGTTTAACAGCTCAACTTTGACACTAAATAGCTGAGTGATCCTGGACAAGTGACTTGACTTTTTGATTTCCTCATCTATAAAATAAGAATAATATTTACACTTTACTACCAGCTTTATAGATTAATTGTAAGTCTCATAGGAGGTCATAAGTGCTTTAGTCTGTTGAAGATAGTCCTGTTAGGAGAAATGCAGTCGTGCCAGTGTAGCAATTGCTTGCTAGATTTCTGCCTGGAGACGACTCAAACTCTGTGTGTCTAAAACAAAATCATCTTCCCCATCTGACCTCACTCCTTCTGATTGCCCTGTTCATTGTCCAGTGGCCTAAGTTTGTGATCACAGAGTTATCATTGACTCTTCCCTCTTGCTCATCCATTATACTCAGTTTCCAAATCTTGTCATTTTTACCTTACACAAAACTCTGTCTCCTTTCTAGTCACACAACCATCACCCTAGTACATAGCCTGGGCCAGTACAATAGCTTTCTGAAGCTGCCTGCTTCTGGTCTCTGCTTTCCTTTCCATATTCACATGCTTATTAAATTGATATTCCTAATGCTCAGACCTGACCGAGTTAATTCACTGTGAAGACGTTTCAGTGATTTCCTAAAGTTTCTAAGATGAAATCCATACTCTTCTATTTGGCCTTTATAACCTTCATAGTTTGGTTCCAGCCCATATTTCTAAACTGATTTAATATAATTCCTCCGTCATCTATTCTATATTACAACTAAGTTGGCCTACTTGGTTTCCCTCATATTCTCTTTCCTTTTCAAAAGCAATTCCTCATTCCTGAAATGTCCTTCTTCCTCACCACCACCTACTAAAATTCCTAGGTCCTTTTTAGACTCAAGTGCCACATCTTATAAAATTTTCCTAATTTATATATAATCCCAGTTTTCCAAGTTATTATTGTCTCCTTGATCTGGAAATTAATATATGTTTATTTTGCTGATGTGTTGTCAGGAGGAAGCTAGAAAGTCTATTCCTGAATAATTGGTTCCAAAATCTTTCCAATCCCATTCTCTCCAAATGATCATAGACAGACAAAAGAAGATAGAAAAGAGACAAGGTGGCAAGGGTGTTCACTTTCTTTGTTTTTACAAAGGGGCCATATGATTTGTCAACTGTTTTTAAAATGTTTTTATTTGTTTTTAAATATCTTTTATGTTTTTAAATGTTTTTAAATTTTATTTGTTATTAATTACAAATTAATTTTATTAATTTGTAATTAATTAATTAATTACAAATTAATTAATTTAATTTAATTTAATTTTTATTTGTTTTTAATTACATCAAAATTCCCATGTATCTCCCTCCTCTCCTCTTCTCCCTGTGCTAGAGAAGGCACTAGTTCACAAAAAATTGTATACAAACTGACATTTGTGTTTCTGTTTATTAGTTCTTTCTCTAGAGTTCACATTCACAAGTTATTCTTTAAACATGCATTATTTCTGTAGCTGCATATAATACTTTCTTAGTTTTAGTCATTTCATTTTTCATCATTTCATGTAGAATTTCCATTTTTTAAAAAATTATTCTGCTCATCATTTCCCATGAAGTAGTAGTATTCCATCACAATCATAGGCAATGACTTGTTTAGCCATTCCACAATTAATGAGTATCCCCTCAATTTCCATTTCTTTGTCTTCACAAAGAGAGCTTCTATAATGATTTTAGAACACATAGGTTCTTTTTCTTTTTCTCTGATCATCTTTGGAACTAAATCTAACAATGATATTGCTGATTTAATATCTTGATTTAATATATTGATTATATTATATATGATATTGCTGATTTAATATCTGATATTGCTGATTTGATATCTAACAAGGATATGCAAAGCTTTATAACTCTCTGGGAATAATTTCACATTGTACCACTGCAAAAAAAAATCTTGACATTGATTAACTGAAAATTGATCAGCCCAAGTGGATTTTAAAAAGCTAACTTTCCAAATATGGAGACAAAATCCAAACAGGAGAGCTTTGTAGAGTATGACTTTGACCTTTGGTGACCCAAAATAGAATAATTGATGAAGAAATAACCCTCCACTTAAGAGCCTCTCTTTGCCTTTGTCCTTACCAAAAGCTAGAGAGAATGAAGGGATTCCTCAGTTTTCTTTATCATATTTATCAGCCCTAGTAATTGGTAATAGGGTTAATTAACCAGAGAAGACACCACATCCAGGGAATTAAGGAGAAATTCCACTCTGTTGAGTATGACTATTAGGAAAAATGAAGAGAGCCACATATAAATTCAAGTGAGAATCAGCCAGGAATCATAGGGTTTTACCTGTAGAAAGAAATCGTCCCCAGGAATCCAGTTGAGAAACCTACGCAGTAGGAATCTGTAAAAATAACCATAGAAAATACATTGAGACTCTGACATGCCAGAAGTCTGAGTTTCCTGACCACATGTGTTTCCCATATGTGTGTTTCACTACTAGAAAAATCCATGTATGTTCAGTCTTCTTGCTGATTCTGCCTGTATTTGACAATGTATCCCAGGCTCTCAGAAAGACTATTTTATGACTATGCCATCTTAGTAAATGCTTTAGTTTCATCTAATTGTGTCTACTAGTTGACTAATAAAGTCAGTTCATTGGCTTGGGCTTGCGGTCTTTCATTTCAGGATTGTAGACCCACAAAAAACCTTACCCACAATAGAAAGCTGGAGTGATAGCTATAGAGGTGAGTGTACGCTACTTTATTCATATACATGTTTCTCTCTCCTTGGTAGAATATGAGCTCTTTAAGGGAGAAAAATATTTATTTTCCCCCTTAAATGACTAGAGATCAGTACAGTGATTGATAAATAGTAGATTTTAATTACACTTATAGAGTGGTCTCTTTAAAAATATCCCAAGGATGCCTATTCTTTCAACATTTTTTATCAATAACTTGGATTGATGCATAGATGTCATAATTAACAAATATCCACCTGACCAAAAACTGAATGAGATAATTAATATTGACAGTCAGGATTCAAAAGAATTGAGATAAGGTTTTAAAGCAAAAATCCCAATCATATCCCCTTCGAACCCCATGATCAATCATATGTTTTTCTTCTTTGTAAAAGTTTATTTTATTTTATTCATTTATTTATTTATTTACTGGGAAAATTTTATTTAATTAATTAATTTAGAATATTTTTCTGTGGTTACAAAATTCATGCTCTTTCCCTTCTCTTCCTCACTCCCCTCCCATAGCCAACATACAATTCCACTGGCTAAAACAGTGTATTTTAAAAAAATATCCAGTGTACATTTACAGATAGATGGATAGCTGGCTAGATGATTGTTCATTTGGAGATAATCTGGGTTAGGAATTAGTGGATTTGCCAACAGTAGATATCTTCAAGCAGGAATTAAAGGATCATGGGTCAAAGTTGTCCTAGAAGTGGTCTTTTTTTTTTTTAATCAGCAAATAGGGTTGAAATAGATCAAACAAACAACCAATGAACAGATATTTGCTGAGCACCTGCCATATGTCAGGCATTGTGCAACACACTGAGGATGCAAATAGGAAGAATAAAATAATCACAATAAATTTACATTGTAATAATGGAGGTAAATATTTGTAAAATATGCAATATTTGTTAGCATTAAGATATATAGGTAGATTTATATATATGGATATATATATATATATATAATATGTGATTGAATACAGGGTAAACAGTAGCATTTGTGTGAATAAGAAAAGATTTATTTCAAAAGAGGGTGCTTGAGCTACATATTAAAGAAAAATTGGGACTCTTACGCAGCATATGCACTCCAGGAATTGGCACAGAGATATGGGGGATAAAATGTTACCTATGAGGAACAATGAGAAGGCCAGTTTAGCGAGAGCTCACACTATAGGAATAATGTATTGGAACAATAATTCAGAGCCAGGTTGTGATGTGTAAATGCTTCTAGAGTTAAGCAAAGTAAATAAAATATCAACATGAGATTTCAAGTTTATTTTTTAGTAATCATTGATTTTATGTCATCTTCATTTTTAAATATATCATTTCTTCCTCTTCTAAACATCATTTTCTTGAAATGAAGATTTCAAAAAAGAAAAAGGGGAAAACATTAGTTCAACAAACGCATCATTTCAGTAGATGCAATATTCCACATCCATAATAATCTCCCACCTCTGCCAAGACTGGAAGGATGTACTTCTATCTAATTCTTCTCAGATCAAGTTTTTTTTTTTTGTTGATTATAATTACACAGCATTTTGTTTCATTTTTTGTTTCTTTCCATTTGTATTATTATAGTCATTGTATATATTATTTTCCAGGTTTTGATTACTCTATATCAGTTTTTATAAATATTCCCCTGTTTGAATAACTTTATAGTCATCATTTTTTAAAACCCTTACCTTCTGTCATAGAATTAATACTGTGTATTGGTTCCAAGGCAGAAGAATGATAAGGGTTAGGCAATGGAGGTTAAGTGACTTGCCTAGGGTCACACAGCTAGGAAGTGTCTGAAATCAGATTTGAACCCAGGACCTCCCGTCTCTAGGCCTGAACCATCCAGATCCTCCCCATAGTCATTTCTAACAGTACAAAAAATTCCATTACTTTCATATACTACAGTTTTATACAACCGTTCTCCAATTTATGGGCATTTATTTTGTTTCCATTGTTTTATTATCACAAAACAATGTTGTTTTGAGAATTTTGGTTTATGTCAGACCTTTTTATTTGAAATTTGTTTATTTCATTAAGATGCCCAGGTTATTCTCTCCCTTCCTCCCCACATTAGAGAAGGCATCATTTGACATATATATGTATGTACTATATATATTTTTAAAATTGTCTTACTATGTTTATTAAACTATGTCTTACTTGTTTTATTTATCAGTTCTTTTGCTGGAGATGGACATATACAAATAAATATTCAGACTATATATATATATATATGTATATATATATATATGTTTATTAAAACCCTTACCTTATGTCTTAGAATCAATACTGTATATTGGTTCTAAGGCAGAAGAGCAGTAAGGGCTAGGCAATGGAGATCAAGTGACTTGCCCAGGGTCACACAGCTAGGAAGTGTCTGTGGCCAAATCTGAACCCAGGACCTCCTGTCTTTGGGTCTGGTTCTCAACCAGCTGCCCCCTCAAACAATATTTCTGTTGTCAAATATAATCTTATTTGGGTTCTTCTTGTTTTACACTTCATAATTTCATGTAGGTCTTTCTACATTTAAAAAAAATTATCTTGACCATCATTAAAGACCTTTTTGTCTTTGACAACATTTGAATATATTTCTGTTAGAGTTATCTCTTAGTTGCAAGGTATGCACATTTTGGTAACCTTTTTAGTATAATCCCAAATTGTTTTCCAGAATAGTTGGAACAATTCACAACTCAATGTAATATGTAATGCTTTTGTTTATATGCTTTTGATTATTATTGCTGTTAATAGAAATCACATTTTTCTATGGACTTGTATACAATATGATATAATCACAGATTATCTTATTAATTTGTGGACAATGTCAAGAGGGAGAGAGAGATGGAGGAAAGGAGAGAGACACAGAGAGAGAGAGAGCAAGAGAGAGAGAGAGAGAGAGAGAGAGGGAGAGGAAGAGAGAGAGAGAGAGAGAGAGAGAGGGAGAGGGAGAGAGAGAGAAAGAGAGAGAGAGAAGGAGGGAAGGAGAGAGACACAGAGAGAGAGAGAGCAAGAGAGAGAGAGAGAGGGAGAGGAAGAGAGAGAGAGAGAGAGAGGGAGAGGAAGAGAGAGAGAAAGAGAGAGACAGAGACAGAGACACACAGAGAGAGAAGGGGGAGAGAGAGAGCAAGAGAGAGGGAGAGAGGAAGAGAGAGAGAAAGAGAGAGAGAGAGAGAGAGAGAGAGAAGGAGGGAAGGAGAAAGAGACACAGAGAGAGAGAGTCAGAGAGAGAGACAGAGAGAGAGAGAGACAGAGAGAGAGAGAGAGAGAGAGAGGGAGAGGGAGAGAATGGTGGGAAAAAAGAATTACATTCATGTTCAGTCTTGTCTGACTCTTCATAATCCTTTCAACCATAACATATTTTGTAATTTTCCTGACAAATATATAGGAGTGGTTTGCCATTTCCTCCTCTAATGGATTAAATCAAAAAGAGTTAAAGTGACTTGCTCAGGGCCACACAGCTAACACCTGTCTGAGTCTTGATTTGAATATAGGTCTTCCTGACTGCAGGCCAGTGTTCTATCTGCTGAAACATCTATCTCACATTTTTGTATGCCTCAGGGCAAACCTTTTATTCCTATTATTTAATCCAATAAATTCATTGTGTCTTCAGAGTCCAAATTTGACACAAGCTGATTTCAAAACCAGGCTTTACAATATTAGACAGTACTTGGGAAAAAGAGTTGCATATACTGTCCACACTGAAACATTCATAGAAATATATAGTGCCAACTCTTTTTACTTAAAAATATTTCATACCTTTTCTGATATAAAAATAATATTTGTGATGATTGACTATCCTTGTAGTAAATAGTTTCTGTGACTATCTAATAATTCAATTTTGTTTTCACATTTAATCATTTGGGAAGAAAAACATTTTGTACTCTTAAAATTTTTAAAGGAAGACCTTTTCCCCTAAAATATCTTACTGAAAAAAGTGTTTCTTTGCCTATTGCTTTGCATGCAGTATCTATTACTGATAATTCATTTTGTTTTAACAAGGATAAGCTTCTATTTCTTCTTATCTGGCCTTCATCTACACAGCCCTTAAATAAGATCTTAAGTCTTAACAAGTAGTGAATAGGTCCATGATTTCAAACTTGAATGGATAAAGTTCTCTCTCTCCCTCTGAGGCTCATTCTCAGAGATTGCCCCTGAGACCTTGTGTGACATTAGCAAAAAAGGTACCATAACTTGAATTGTTATAGATCCAAATGATATTTCAGTTAAAAATAGATCCATGCATAAGTCTTACTAATTAGGTGAATAGGACAAGATTCCACCCAGAAATTCTTATTATCCTTGTAAGGTCCCAGAGTTAAAATATCACTGGCATTTGACATTTGACTTTCAATCTAGTCTTATTAAGAATTATTTTTTTAGAAAGTTTCTTTTATAGAACTCCAAACATTGCTTTCAGAAAGAATTATTTTATAAGTAAAAAAAAAATTAGGAGACGAGTGCAGAAGACTTGGGTTGTTTCATATTCAAACCACATATACTTGGAAGACAGATGCTGTAGCTTGCACATATATAAGGCATATGTCCCCAGACTCATAACCTTGAAGTCTTTGATTGTTCCTTCTTACTTTCCCCAGACGTCCAATCAGATGCCAAGTTTTGTAATCTACGAGTCCACCATATCTCTTGCATGAATGCCCACCTCTCTCTTTCAACAACAATCACTCTAGTTTGGGTATGTTGTAATTTTGGGTATGTTGTAATTTTGGGTATGTTGTAATTTTCCTGACAAATATATAGGAATGGTTTGCCATTTCCTCCTCTAATGGATTAAATCAAAAAGAGTTAAAGTGACTTGCTCAGGACCACACAGCTAATACCTGTCTGTTTTTGTTTTTTTGTTTAGGCCATTGTAATAACTATTATTTTTTCTTTCTTCCTCTATTCCTTCTTCATCTCTTTTTTATATTCCTCATTGGTCCTAATACACTGTACTGATAACCTCAATCCAGGTTCTCTCACTTTGGTTAAGTGGCTCTGCTTCTCTTTCCAAATACAACAGGAACTACTCAATCTGGCAATCAAAGTATTTCACATCTTGTCTCAAAAATAAATTTAAAGCTTTATTTTATATATTGACTTTTCATATACTTCCCATTTTAGACAAGGACTACTCTCCAATTCCCCTTCTCACCCTCTCCATTCCCATGCTTGTGCCTTAGCTCATACTAATCCCAATGTCTAGAAATGAGCACCCAACCATTACACCGTTACCTCTTGAAGTCTCACCCTTCTTTCAAGACTTAACTCTGCGTCATCTCTCTAAAGATGTCCTTGTTTTTCTCTTGTCTCCCCACACTGTTCATGGACCATATGAAAGTCATCTTTTCCTTTTCAAGCTACTAATAAGGCTTTGTCTGGATTATTTGGGGCATTTATTCCCTGCTTCCATCTCTCTCGTATTGTAATTACTTCTATACATACTTTGAAAGTCATAGTGGACAAAGCACTGGACTTGAAATGAGAAAGGTCTATGTTTGTATGCTTCCCAGACAGTTGCTAACATCGTGTACCTAGGAAAGTTACTTAATCTGAGTCATATTTTCCTCACTGCATGACTGGAATCATAACAGCATCTATTTGATAGGAAAACTGTAAGGTTAAAATGAAAAGATGTATAATAAGAGGAACTTTATAAACCTGAAAGCACTGTGTGAATATTTATTATATCATTTTTTTACTATTCCCCATTTGTTACCATTTGAAGGTAAGATCTTTGAGTACAGAGTCTTTTTAATTTTCTTTTAATCCCAAACACTTAGCATATTACTTGATACACAGTAGGCACATGAGAAATGTGTACTGATTGATGTTGTTTTCATTTCACATAGAAACAGTTCTGGGTCAGCTTTGACTCCTTTATATTCAACTCAAAAGATATTTGCACAGGAGGATGAAGTACCTCCTTTCTGTAAATGAATAAAAGTACTAAGCTAAAGGCAAAGTGAACACATCTCTGGAACAGCTCCAACAACATATAGGGCAACAGGAATGATATTATTCTTGCTTTTTGATATCTTCAACCAGGTCTTTCTCTTTTAAAAACATTGAGTTGGCAAAATTAAATAACAATGTTAAAGATTTTTTGTGTGTGTATATATATTATTACGTTTGCATTATTGTAATCAATAGATCTGTCTGCAATCAAATTCCAATTTCAGCATAATTCAAAGATTGATTTTTCTAGGATAAATCAAGGTCAGTAGTAGGAATGGATAGAATTTTCAGGTCACTCCATAAAAAATTTGATCTATAATTCCAGCTACTGGGTCATATCTTCCTAGCTAATCTATAGTAGTCTTTAATAGTCCCCAGTGCTGGATTGCACAGCTACCACCATTTTGTTGCATTATTTTCATTAATCACTAAATCTGAGCCCCTCAAGGATAAGTCATTCCAGTGAACATGACCTGGACCTAGACTATCATTGTAAACTCTCCCATTTACATGCAATTCAGCCCTTTGTTCAGTTTCTTTGTGCACAGATTATTGGTTGAGTTCTGCCTCCCAGAGCCTTTGGATTCTTCTCTTGGAACCTGACTGTTTCATAGGCTCCATTAGAAGATAAGCCATTTGGAGTTATATTTTATAGAACCAATGATATGTACCACTTATCAATTTTTAATATTGCTCAGTAAAGTGATGTCTGCTTATTCCAAAAGTATTTCTGTAGGTTTTTGAGCAGTTTTTCATACGCTCTAAGAATGTCTATCAATCATTTCCCTCTTTTTTTCAGTGGAAGTGTTCATCTTTATATTGCTGCCTCAGAGTACTTATGTTTTGTTAATATTATCTGGATTCTCATTGGGGTACTTTCTCAATCTATTATGGTCCATTTTACCAACCCAAAAGATACATTAAATTTGTGTAGGTGTTAATTATTTTGAATATGTTCTCTCAACTGAGCATTTATTCCAGAAGTCAGTCTTAAATTATTCAGCCACAGCCTCAATCCTGACAGCTTTCAGCTTGAAGTGTCTTTCCTGGAACTGACCACAGTAGTTGGTTGTTTGGTCAATAGTACCCACAGCTTCTAAGCACACACAGTTCTAATAGCGTGCTGGTACTATCACCCTCCTATACTCAGTTATACCAAATATCACCTTGAAACGTTATTCTGTTTTAGTATAGATGCTCTACTATTTGGATTCATAAAATAAACTCAAAAAAGGATTAGCTTTTCCCTCTTCAGATTTTAATAACTTCTTGATTTCTTCTCTTACTTCATTTAATCTGGCTTAAGGGTGAATCCAATTCTTAGGATTTTATTCGCTGGGTGATAATACCAACATGTTTTTGGAGTCTAGAAGTAATGGGTACAATTGACCAAACAGAAAACAAACAAAAATCATCAGTAAACTAGTAAGATATATTTCCAATAGGTTTCCAATTTTCCTACAATAGAATTATTGTTCATTCATTCATCAGATACACCTCTCTGTGATTCTATTGATGGTTTTCTTGGCGAAGATATTAGCATGGTTTGCCATTTCCTTCTCCAGCTCATTTTATAGATGAAGAAATGGAGGCAAAAAGGGTTAAATGATTTCCTCAGAGTCACCCAAGAGGCTCCACTTGAATTCAGGTCTTCCTGACTCCAGGCCTGGCGTCCTAGCCATTATACAACCTAGCTGCTCTATGAAAAAGTACCAACACATATACATATTTTGTTCTTCACTTTTTTAATGAGCTCTAATTGCCTGACTTTACTGTTGTTCTATCTTCTGCATCAAATCCTTTCCAGTAAATAAAAAATAGGTATTTAAACATTTTCTCTAGTTAACTTTCTCTTCTTGTAGGACCAGAACACAAAGGAGTGCCACTCACTGTTCTCTGTGTCAAGCTGGTCATTATAATGGTTTTGAAAAAGATCACGCTGCAACCTCATTCACTTCCTTTTAATTAATTGATCAATTAAGAACAGTGTGGAATAGTGCTTCACTCTGACCTAACTGCCAGCCGATTTAGTGGTGTCAATGGAGCCTAATTCATTTTGGCATTTCTTCAAGGTCTTCCCCCCTAAAACTATAGTCTCTGGTCACATGTTATCTCTGCCTGGCATTCTACTATTTTCCACTCTCATCTTTCCATCACCTTATTTCTACCTAACATGGACAACAACTTTATGGAATTTGAAAAATCTATAATAAATATTAATATAATTTAACAATATAAAAGGGCAGCTAGATGGCACAGTAGATAGAAGTGCCAGGCTTGGAGTCAGAGAGTCAATTTCAGAGTCAATTTCAGACACTAGCTGCATGTCGCTGGGCAAGCCACTGAACCCTGATTGTCTCAGTTTCCTCACATGTATAAAAGAGCTGCCAAAAGAAATAGCAAACCATTCCAGTGTCTTTGCCAAGAAAAACCCTAGAGTCATGAAGATCCTGACACAACTGAAATGACTGAACAACATTATAATATATAATATTAGCATTTATTATTATTAATTATCACATCACTTTTATGTTGTAAACTCCTAGAGACTAATGCTTGTGTGATATAGTGTTGTATGAATAGGATCATAGATTTAAGTATGTAAAGGACATTTGAGGCCATCTTGTCCAACTTTCTCATTTTACTAAGTAAGAAACTGAGATTGAGACAGGTTAAGCGATTTACCTGTGGTCACATAAGGTAAATATTGCATGTCATATTGCTTCTCTATTAGGAGTTTTGGATGTTTGTTGAATTTGATTTTGTATTTATAACAATCAATATTAACCTATTAGATTACTTAATAATTTAATATTTAATATTTATATATATTTATATGAGTGAAATTTTAGGAATATGTTTTCAACCTCTAGTGGAGAATGATGACTTACTGTGTGGCTTCTTTAACCTTCAAATTAAACAATAATTACTAAAAATAGGAGTGTGAATAAAGGCTCTCCTTCTGAAGCAATACATTAATGGTTGAAAGCAAGTCTTTGCAGAGTCACTGACTGACACAATGAAATACCTTTTATCTCACTAGCAGACAGTGTAAGAAATGAATCCTGTCACCAGCCTGTGAATTGTATTTTCTCTGAGAGCGCTGCCAGTAAAAAACTTCTTATGTGAGTTCTACCCACTGAAAGCATTGGATGTTCTTATATTCTCTGAGACCTTTCAGTAACCTTGAACTCCTGATTCCCAGGTGCCTTATTACATATTACTCATTTATATATATCCTTTGCTTCAGTCAGTCTTGTCAGATGAAATATCAAATAAGACAATATTTGTAAAGTATTAGCATAGTGCCTGACCCATAGTAGGTACTTAATAAATGCTTGTTCTCTTCTCTTCCTCCTCATATCTCTGTAGTTTTTCATAGGTTTCCATTATATCTTTCACCTCTAGGAATTCTTAATTTCCTTCAGAGAACAGCATGAGCACCACCTTCTGTATCAGAATATTCTTCATTCTCCCCATATGCTTTTCTACTGCTAGCTGATATAATGGAAAGAATACTGGGCTTGAGACACAGGTGACTGTGAGTTTCAAATCCTCCCTCATACGACACTCACTAACTGTGACCTAGTGCTATTTGTTTAAACTTCAGGTCTCAGTTTTCTTGTCTGTGAGATGGGAATGATCATAATACATCATAGCTTTATTACATAAGTCATATGAGAAAGTTAAAACAAGGTACTTTGCAAAATTAAAAAGCAATATAAATATTATATGATAATGAGGATTATTATCACACCTGAAATTAACTTGCATGTACCTGATATATATGTTTTGTATATACTTTTATACATACATGTTCACCTCCAGTAAAAGATAAATTCTTAAGGGAAGGGACTATTTTGTTTTTGTCTTTTTATCACCAAGGCCTATAACAGTTCTCCACACATTTTATTTGTATTTAAGAAATGCTTGCTCATTGGATTAAAAGATGGATTGATTTGTCGAGATCCTCACTCAATGACCTAGTACCATTTTTAAAAGATAAGATATTTATGTATTTATTTATTATTATTATTGTTTTAGTTTTTAAAACATTATTTTATTTGGTCATTTTCATAACCATTTTTTTTAAAAAACAACTCTCAAAGGTTAAAAAAGACCATTTTTGGGGATGCAATTTGCACGTGGGAAATGTATAAAGCTTGGCCACGTTTCATTCCATTCCTGCTGGCTATGTTTCCAACTTTAGGGACTCTTTCACTATATCTTTCCCAAGTAACTTCTCCTAAGTAGTCTTCTCTTTCAAATGGACCTAATGATCAATGTTGTTGACTTGCCAAGGCTGTCTACAAAGCAAGAGGTATAATTTCATTTTTATTATATTATTTCAAGGAAGAGAATTTAGTAGCATCAAAAGCATAAGGGAGGTGCATTGTTGACATGTTGACACAGCCTATATCTGTAATCAGAAGCTTGAGAATATTGAATATGAAAAGTTTGTACCAAGAAAAAGAATTAGAGATAGTTACTAGTTCTGTGTCACTCTTAAATTATAGGGCTATGTTAAGTAAATTTAACTTACATATTTACCTCATTCCTACTGACATAAATTCTCCTACTGAAAACATTTAATAAATGTTATCTAGGGTTAATTTTAAATCTCATAAGCCACCAGAACTATACCAATATGCAATCTCCTTAAGTCTAATTTTGAATATAGTATATTTAAAAGTTTATGACATAAAGTTGTTGTTTTTTTTAAATTCTATCAGTTTTCTCCTCTATTTGGAAGCCCTTAAGAATATATTAGCAGCACTTCCAGTGGTGGATCCAAGATGGTTGATCCAGAGTAGCTCCATGCCACCATTAGAATCATCTCTGCCCAAGACTAAACTATCGCCACAAATGGAATTCAGGAATGAAAGAACCAACAAGGAGACAGAGTGAAACAACTTTCAAGAAAGGAAAAACTCAAAAAGTAGGCAAAAAGCATGTGGAGCACAGAGGTAAGAGGAGAGCAGAACCAACAAGAAGCTGTAGCAAGGAGGGAAGAGCAAGCCAAGAGCAAGACATATACCCCCACCCCACATCTGCTGACTGAGGTTCAGGAACCTATGCAGAAGCCAAAATCCAGACCCTAAATCCTGCCTAGGTAAACAGTTATAGAAGCCAACCCATAACCTTTGAAATTTCATACCTGTGGAGAAGTCTGGAGACTCAGCCCAAGGAATTCTAGTCTGGGCTTAAGATAAGGATTTAATTCACAATTAGGGGTGGTTGATATTACTAAGTATTAAGTGATAAGTACTGATTTATTTGCTAAAGCTCAGGGAAGATCTAGAAGAACATAAAATAAAGGTTATGACTGATTTGATCAAGTACACAGCCCCAGACATGATCAAGACCAGAGTGTCTCAAAAGCTAACACCTAAACCTAAGGCAAGTTTTAAGCTATTAGCATCTCAAAGGTCAATTGAATCAATGGGGGGGGGGGGCTTTCAGAGCTCTCAGCCCTCAGACCATCATATTATCCTCCCAAGCCTATCTATAATTAGATGGGGAAAATGAGCAAAAAGCAAAAAAAGCACCTAATTCCAAAGAAATTTTTATGGAGACAAAGAGCAAGGTACAGACAAAGAAGGGGACAGTGAAAGAAAAGGAAACACATGCCAAAACCTAAAGAAAAATTTTGAATTGGACACCAATTCTGGGAGAACTCAAAAAAGACTTGAAAAACCAATTAAGAGAGACAGAGGAAAAGTGGGAAAAAGAAAAATGATGGAAGAAGAAATGGGTTAATGGAAAAAGGAGAACCAAAAATTGACAGGCTATAAAAATCAGAATTGATCATCTAGAAACTAATGATTTTATGAGAAATCAAGAAACAATAAAGCAGAATCAAAAGAATGAAAACCAGAGGAAAACATGAAATATTTTATTGAAAAAACAATTGACATAGGAAATAGATCTAGGAGAGACAATTTGAGAATTATTGAACTACCTGAAAGTCATAATAATAAAAAAAAACTTAGACATCATATTACAAGAAATTATCAAAGATAATAACCCAGAGATTCTCAAACAAGAAAATAAAATTGAAATTGAAAGAATTAACAGATTGCCTCCAGAAAGAAAGCCTTAATTGACAAGTTCTGGGAATAAAATAGCTAAATTCAAGAACTACAAAGACAAGGAAAAAATACTTCAAGCAGCCAGAAAGAAACCATTCAAATGCCTACAATCAGAATCACATAGAACTATAGAGCTACAATCAGAATCACATAGAACCTGGCAGCTTTTGCATTAAAGAAACAAAAGGCATGGAACATGATATTGAGGAAAGCAAAAGATTTGGGTTTGCAATCCAGAGTTGGAGGAGCAATTTGCTCCTTTTCAACAAAACTCAGTAGCAAGAGTTAGAAAGAGAAACTCCATTTAAAATCATGCTAGAGAATATAAACTATTTAGGAATCTAACTACCAAGACAAATACAGAAATTATATGAACACAACTACAAAACAGTTGTCACACATTTAAAACTGGATCTAAATAATTGGAAAAAGCATTAATTGCTCAAGGGTTGGATGATCTACCATATTAAAAATGACAATACTACCCAAATTAATCTTCTTATTCAGTACCATACCTATCAAATTACCAAAAAACATTTTAAAGAATTTTCCTGCATCTCACATGTGCCAATGGTGGCTCTAGCTTGACCTAGGACCGCCCAGAGGTCTGTACTTTTTGCACGTGTCTGTTGAAGGCCATATTCTTAAATAATTAAATCTTGAGCTTTGCTGCAGCCCTTCCTAATCTTGTTACCCTGAGTAGGGTAGAGATTGTAGTTTCCAAGACCTGATTCTGTTATTCCAAGTATCTCTATTGTTATTGATCATGAAATAGTTAAATCCCATCTTCTAAAGAATGGTCTGAATAGGGTGGAGTAGTTTTGAAATTCACAGTACTGGCTAGGAGACAGAACGGAGCATCAATGGAATAGACAAGGAGTAAATGACCTCAGCAAGCTAGCATTTGACAAATTGAAATCCCCAGCTTTGGGGAAAAGAACTTGCTATTTGACAAAAACTACTAGTAAAATTGGAAAACAGTACAGGGAAAATTAGGTTTAGATCAACATGTTACATCATATACCAAGATAAATTCAAAATGGGTAAAATAAAAATTAAAAAAGTACAAGCAGAAATCAATTAGGTGAACATAGAATAGTATACCTGTTAGATCTGTGGGAAAGGAAGGAATGTAAGACCAAGCAAGAAATAGAAAGCATTACAAAATATAAAATGAATGACTTTGATTATATTAAATTAAAATGTTTTTTGTACAAACAAAACCAATGCAACCAAAATTAGAAGGAAAGCAACAAACTTGGAAAAAATTATAACAAAACTCTCTGAAAAAGTTTTAATTTTCCAAATATATATGGAACTAAGTCAAATTTACAAAAAATCAAGTCATTCTCAATTGAAAAAAAAATGATCAAGGGATATGCATAGGCAGTTTTCACAGGATGAAATGAAAATTATCAATAAGCACATGAAAAAGTGTTCTAAATCTCTCCTGATTAAAGAAATACAAATAAAAACAACTCCTAGGTACAGCCTTATACCTACCAGGCTGGCTAATGTGGCAGCAAAAGAAAGTGATAAATGTTGGATGGGAAGTCACAAAATTGGGACACTAATATACTGCTGGTTGAGTTGTAAATTGGTCCAACCATTCTGGAGAGCAATCATGAAAACATGGAAAATATTCTAAATTTTAAAAATAAAGGGAAAAAAAGAATATATTAGCAGAATAGAGAAAAACTTCAACCATTAAAACTCAGTTGAACAATTTTACATATGAAATCAATGGAACAATTTAGAAATATTATTGGAATCACATCCTCCCAGACTGAATATGTTCTATGGTTCATTTTTAAATTTCATTTTTATTGTCATGCAAAATAACCTTATATGCTGTTCATTGTTGTAAGAGCAAACTCATTCACAGACAAAACTCTAAAATAAAATAAATACATAAAAACATAAAAGCACTGATGTGAAAGATCACTTCAATAGTTCTTTCTTTGTAGGTAAATAGCATTCTCTATAATAAGCCTTTCAGGATTGTTCCAGATCATTGCATTACTGAGATTAATCAAGTTGTTACAGACAATCATCGCACAATATTGCTGTTTTTGTGTACAATGTTCTCTCAGTTCTGCTAATTTCACTCTGCATCAGTTCCCACAGATCCTTCCAGCTTTTTCCAAATTCACCTCATTTATCATTTTTTATAGCACAGTAGTATTCCATCACCAACATATGCCACAACTTGTTCAGCCTTTCTCCAGTTGATAGATATCCCCTCAATTTCTTATCTAGGTCTATTGACTGACCCAAATTGTGATTCAGGTCTTTACCACAAGTCCTCACTCTGGACACACACAGATCAGACTGTGCACAACAGACTGCTTCAGACTAGAATTCTAGACCTCACTGCAAGTTTTCTTGGAACTTTAAGGAATGTGCATTGGATTGGACTGCTTTTGGTCCAGGTAGGGTTTCAGGGTGAGATGTTGGGTTGAGCCATGGTTTAGAACCTTATATGAATAGTAGATTGGGGTGGTGGGGGTTTGCAGTTGGCTTGTTTATTATTCCTTGCTGTAGCTTCATACCGGCTGCACACCTCTCCCACTCCAGTGTTCCAGATGGTTTTTTCCTACTCTTCAAGTTGTTCTCTTCATTAAATTTCTTCACTCCATCTCCTTGTTGGTTTTTTCACTCCTTGCTGGTTTTTTTTTTCATTTTGAACCATTATCTTAAAATTGTTTGGAGGAGATTCTCAAGGTGGTTTCTAGCTTCCCACTTTTACTCCACCATCTTGGCTCTGCAAGTTATGATATCTATGTTTTTGTTGATTTTTTTTTCTTTTGGTCTAATCTCTCAGTCTTATCTTGGACTCTTCTCTCAGATTGCCCTCAATACTTGGAATGATGCCTTCCCCAACCCAATTCCCTGTCTTCTCTTTCCTTTCAATGACCACTACAACCTTGTCTTCTAAGTTAACTTTTCTGGACTAAGCAAAGCAAAGTTAATATGTCCTTATAACTTAGAGGCCAAACAAAAGTCTTCAAGATCACTCTAATCTGGTCCTGGACAGTCAGACCTTATGGAAAGCCATGAGTCAGGTTTTCTCTTTCTATCTGCTTCTGCCCCATCCCCAGAGTAACTTCAGGGAAATTTCCTCATCAAATCTTGGTGGCTCATGACTAGGATCTTCTCCATAGGGATGCATAAGGGAAGGACCCCTGGAAGTATTTCCCCTAAATTGTACCAGTGTACCATACTCTATGTATGGTTATAGTCTTCTCAAAATGTGGGACCCACAGTCACCTCTAGAAAAGGATTTCTTTTGCAATATGAGTTTCAGATATAGAATTGCTTGCTATTGCCTCTGACAGAAACTATTCATCACACAAAGGAAATGACAGGGGTGTATGAAAGAAGTACAGAAAATATAAAATATTTCAAATAGTTCATTATATTAATATACTTTCTTGCCTTCCCCCCCACCAAAAGAAAAATGATTTTATGGGAATACTTAATAGTTATTTTGTATTCACTTTGAAATTACACTCTCCAAGAATCTCATGAGGTCCATCTCTGATAACTGGACCAGGAAGACTTTTTTTTTCTTAGTCATTCAACTATTATATGAAAAAAAAGAAGTAGTATTCTCCTCTGAGAAGCATATTACTATTTGAATCTTCTCTCTAATAATGACTGATATCTGAATCCATGACTCAACAACTCTTTAATAGATAGTCTATAAACATCTTTTTTTTTTTCTCCCCTCAGGATTCTTCAATTGTGCTCAGGAATGACAATAATGGGGGCTTGAATGAATAATGTTTATTAAGCACTGTGGTACTATGTTTCTGAACCTATATTACATTCTGGGGTGAAATATTAAAATGTGAGAGTCCCTGTCCCATAAGGAATGTATATACAAGGGAGAAGTGGCCAAGGTCCATATCTGAGTGGATTAAGCCCCACAGGGAATAGACTATGAAGGTTCACTGGTCTAAAATGGGAGCAGCTGGATAGCTCTGTGGATTGAGAACCAGGCCTAGAGATGGGAAGTCCTAGGTTCAAATCTGGCCTCAGACACTTCCCAGCTGTGTGACCTTGGGCAAGTCACTTAACCCCCATTGCCTAGTCCTTACCACTCTTCTGCCTTGGAACCAATACACAGTATAGATTTTAAGATGGAAGGTAAAGGTTTTAAAAATAAATAAATAAATAAATAAAATGGTAGAATGAAAGGAAGTATCACAAGATGGGCAGAATAGAGGGTTGTATGGGATGTGACAGACATGGATATTATATTTTAATTAATCGTTTATTTTGGGTTAACTCCCAAAACTCCCACCTTACTTTAGAGTCATTTGGACCCACTTTATCTTAAGGAGTCAATCTTAGTCCTCTTATGTTCTCTCTATACCTTTCTCTCAAAGATATGACTGTAGCCTTCCTTCTAATATTGCTATATATTCTATCTTGGCAATTTTATCCATTCCTGTAAGTTTAATTGCCAACTCAAGGTCGGACAAGTTCAAAATGGGGGTTGGGGAGCAAGGAGGAAGTGAACACAGGATGTACTTTTAAGTTTCATCTACATTAATAATATTTTTCAATCACTTTCTTAAAATCCATACAATTAATAAAATAAATATATACATGTATAAATTATAAAGACACAATTTTCAAAAAATCAAATCTCTGATTTTTAGTATTTTTACATTTCGAAGATGTAAATGCTTACACTGAAAATTAAACAATCAGCTTTAGTTGGCTGATTTTAGTTGACTCTAGCACACCCCTGCATCTAGGTAGATAAATAGCAATGCCAAATCTCTAACCCTAGTGTTTGCCAAAAAAGTGTGCCCCCACATTCCTAATGGAAATATTCACTTGGATGTTCTGAGAGTCAAACCCAACATAACACATTGTTGTTTCCAAAAAACAACAATAAAAACTGGTTTAAACCTTCCTATTTCTTTTAGTGGCTCTCAGCAAATGGTGGGATGACATCAAGATTTTGAACATGAAGATTCCCTTTTTATTCTCTCTTTTTCTCACCCACCATGTCTGTTATTATAAAGTTCTTTCAATTCTACCTCCACAATAGCTCTCAAATATACCTAATTTTTCACACACTTCCTTCTAAAATCCTTTTGGCTCTCATTACCATATACTTAAACCACTTCAATAGCATCTTAAGAAGTCTGCTTGCTTCCCATGCCTCCTCTCTCTAATTGATACTTCATGCCACTTCTAGATTAGTATTTTTGAGTGCAAGTCTGATCATGTCATTCTTTCTTCTCAAAACCTTTTAGTGTTTGACCATTTCTTACTATTACATAATAAACTTAAACTCTTGAGCCCAGCATTCCAATTCTCCCAGAATCATCACTATACCTATCTAGCTTTGGGTGGCAATTCCTCTTAACATAGAGTATCCTTCAGTTAAATTGAATTTATTTTTCCACATTTTTCCCCATTCTTCCAAAGCTATGCCAATCCCTAACACATTTGTTATATATGGAAATGTTCTCCTTTCCTTCAGCTATTCCTGTTAAAATTCTGTTTAACCTTCAGCTCCAGTTCAATAACATCTCTGTGAAGCTTCTTCTTGACAAAAATGATCTTCCCCTTTGTGAATATCACAAAACACTCTGTACATCATGTATGTGTTTACCTTGGTTGATTGTGGTGTTACCTACCTTTTTATCCCATTTAATTTCATGAATTCAAGAATTAGATCCCATTTATCTTTATATCTCCTCCAGAACATAACATAATCTTTTAAATATCAGTAAGCACCGACGTGGTACAGTGGAAAGAGCCCTAGACAAGATGTCAGGAAGACATATTTAAATCCCACTTTAGACAATTGCTATCTGTGTGACTTTAGGCAAGTCACTGAACGTTTCTAGGCTAAAATTTACATATCTGTAAAATAGAGTTGTTGGACTTAGTGGCTTTTAAACTATAAATCATGATTTTATATAAACATATTAAAAATGTTTGACAAAAGATCTTCTGATGTATGTTAGAAGCTATCAAGAGTTTAAGAAATAAATCTCAAAGGTTAAGTGACTTGAAGTGACATGAAGGAAGGAGTCACTTAACTCCTTTGTGGTTACAAAACAAGTGTCAGATGTGGGATTTGAACGTAGGTCTCCCTGACAAGTCCAGCACTTCATCTCCTTTATCACATTGCTTCTTTACCTTGGATAGTATAGTCATGTAATAATTAAAATAAAATCTCAATTCAATTTTAGAATTCCAATTAGTTAAAAAGAAAAATGGTTCTTATAATTGTCAGCGACAGCTGAGGCTCATCATCAACTGAATGGGGATGAGGTAGGTTTGAAAAGAATAGGAGTCCCAGGCATCTTAATGAAAAGAAGCTTTTCCCTCCCTTTTGCCACTCCAGAGGCTTCTTTTTAACTTTGTTGAATCACTTCTTGACTCCCATCTGGCAAATTGATGAATGATTCTGATCTGATGCTCTTGAAGCATAGCTTCTGTTTTTCCCCATTCTGTATTAGATATACTGATTAGTAGGGAGATCTGAAACCTCACCCCATCCAGTTCTTATCTCTTCTTTATAAGTTTCACTCATGTTCGCCTTTCCATAATTACTGAGGGTGAATTTTCTAACAAAAGTAATTTAGATTCAGATTTAGAACCAACTTTACAATAGCAACCAGGCAGGGCTTTGACAATAACTTTGACAGTCCCTAATTCAGGATGGTCTGAAAACTTCTACATATTGATTACAAGGCAAATCTCACTATTAAAAAAAAGTGAAGGGAGAAAAGGCTCGAAGGTAGGCTTTTTTAAACTAATGAGGAGAACTGATGGATCTCTCAATAAATATAAAAATCTCTTAAATTATTATATTCAAACATCAAAGTCTGTAATTGAAAAAGAAGTTAAAGTCCTCTTAGGAACATCAGTGATGACTATAAGATATCCTAATATAAATTACTAATGCAGTAGAATCAATTCAGCATAAATTAATGTATAGGCCTAAAAAAAAAGAAATCCAAACACTACACCTGGGGAAGTTAAATTGACTTGAAGAATTTTAACTGTTGCATTTCTTGACATGCCTTCATTTGAACAATAAGAACAGAAAGTCCACAAATATAATACATTTTATCAGATTTTTTTTCGAAAAAAATAAAATGTAGAAGCATTAAAAAAGCACAAGTTTCTATACACAATCCTCTGGCTCCTTGGCAACACAGCAGCTGTATTTAATGTAAAAGCGGCAGCTATGAAATTGTTTATAGAAAAGAAAAACCCTTGTTTATAGAACGCCAGTGCCATGAAAAGCATTCAAGGTCTGTAAGCACAACTGAAAGTCTATACTGGGCATGGACAAACAGCATTTCTAAAATATGTAGTGTTCCTTGGCTTTTCTTTCGCTTCTCCTATATTTACCTGAGTGGGCAATATGATGGGGTGAATAGAATATTGACTTCAGAGTCAAGTAACCCTGAGCACAAGTCCTGGCTCACATACAGGGTGTTCCAAAAGTTTTAGTGCATTTTATGTGTTTAGTTTTTTTTTTTTTCTGGTAGGTAAAAGCTATTAAAACCAAAAACCATATGAAGATTTTTGGACTTCCTGTATATTTGTTGTGATGCCATGAAGCTGTTACTTAATTCACAGTCCCCTCAGAAGTGTGTTAAGTCATCAAGATAGAAATAAGCTTCCAAACTGTTGTCTCAAAAGAATGGTTTTCCATACCAGAATATCTCTACACCAAAAAAGCACTCATCCAGACAAAAACCAGTGGAACATAAAATCTTTCTTGGCAAGTAAGTTTTTTAATATCTCTAAGCCTCAGTTTCCTTATCTTTAAAATAGGAGAAATGGATGAAACCAATCTCCAAGTTTATTTTAACCTAAAATTATCTTTTACCTCCCAAATCCTTCCCAGCTTTAAATTTATGATCCTAATGGTATGACAAGTTTGGAAAATTACATTTTCTTTCATTATTTTGGTTATGATTTTAGAGTACCTCTCCTCTCTCTGAAGAAACCATTTTGTAATATATGGCCAGAAAGGGAACACACACACACACAAAGGAAATGGAGAGAGAAAGAGAGAGAGAGAGACAGAGAGAGAGAGAGAAAGAGAGAGAGAGAGACAGAGAGAGAGAGAGAAAGAGAGAGAGAGAGAGAGAGAGAGAGAGAGAGAGAGAGAGAGAGAGAGAGAGAGAGAGAGAGAGAGAGAGAGAGAGAGAGAGAGAGAGAGAATTGAGAGGGGGAAGATTGTCTTTCCCCTCTCTTCCCTTTGGGGGAAGTCTTGTCTCCCTGAGGAAAGGAGTATGTCTCCTCAGAGAATGGTTCTGGGAGATGAAGGTTAAGAACTAGAGGGAGGAGCTTTGGTAAAATGACACTCTTCTTCCCCTTTTTCGTCTCAACTATTGCTGAGAGTCAGAATGGACTCTGGGTCCTTCAGGTATACCAACTGCCACTTCCCCCCCCCCCCCCCAAGACCTTGGGTTACTCCTCAACCCGGGAGATATAGTTGCTCCTTGAGTCTGGTTGTTTGAAGTCTTGGGATCCTGAACCTTATTCCCTCCTTGTTGGGGAGAGGTATGGTTCTCCCCAAATCTTCAGCCTTCTTTCCTAGTCTCAGAAACTATTCACAGCTATGGTAGGGACTTAATTTGGATTCACAGAGGGAAGGGAGAGGGAAGGGAAGTGGGTGAGCAGGAAGCCCTATGGATTTGTCCCCTCTGGCAAACTGACCCCTATAAGATCTTGGGGTTCAGGCTCTTGAGCTTGACCACTCTTCTGGCCAGTTGCTGGGTTGGTCCCTACTCCTGAGCTAATTAGTTGAGTAGTAGAGTTCAGGAACAAGTTAGTGAAAGAGATGGAAAATAGAGATCCTTGAAAATGGGGGTCTCAGGGGGCAACTGGGGAGCCCAGAGGATTGAGAGACAGGTCTAGAGGCAGGAGTTCCTAGGCTCAAATCGGGCCTCAGACACTTCCTAGCTGTGTGACCCTTGGCAAGTCACTTGACCCTCATTGCCAAGCCCTTACCACTCTTGGGCCTTGGAGCCAATCCACAGTATTGATTCCAAGACGTAAGATAAGGTAAAAAGAAAAAGGAAAGAAAAGAAAAGGGGGGTCTCAGAGGATGGCTTTTCCAAGTCCAGGTCCACAATATTCATTGATGACTGAGATTTTGTTGAGAGCCAATTGAGAGATATTCAGGGGTTCACAGGGAAACAATGATCTCCAGAGAGATCCAAGCTTCTTCCTACCCAGAGAGAGATGCCTCTACCCCCGCTCCTAGCTGGAAGAAGTGAGGAGATCAGTTGGAGTTTCCAAGCTTCAGATTCTCTGACTGGAATCTTGAGTTTTTTCTTCTTGCACCTTCGTGGCTCTCTCTCTGCATCTGATTTCTGCCTTGTACAAATTGGATTTGATTCCTCTCTTACAAATTTCAGAATTCAATATTTTTTGGCAGGGGGAAGGGCAGTTATTACAAGACTTAGAAAACAGTTAACTCAGTGACAGATTCAATTAAATCAGTTCTTTGATATGTCAAATTATGGGATTGGTAATGTGAAATATAAGCATCTTTTAAGAATTAAAATAAAAACAAAAATTGTTACACTATGACATTAAACAGGAAATTATGCAACTTGACTAACCTTCTGATATTTACTAATAGGGTAAATGGTAAATTAAATCTACATAAAAATCAGAAAGCTCAGTTTTACCTTCTTTCCTTACCAAAATGTTACTTTTCTAATTGAAACAGAAAAGTGTTAAGAAGCTGGGAATAGCTAAAAGGAAATAGCTAAAAGGAATGGCTAAAGAAGAAACAAAAATCCAGAGTTCTAGATAATCAACAAACTCAATATATAACTGGATAAATTATGCATTATTTAATTTAATTTGAGATTTGGAATGCTACAGGGAGACCATACGTAATGCTGAGCCCTAGAGTTGGAGTAAGAAAACATGGATTTGCATTGGGCACTTTTGATTTACTTGACCTGTAAGTTTTAGGAAGATACTTTGGCTTCCTGAAATCTAGTTAATTCTTATGTAAAATGGAGACTATACTTTACCTTACCTCATGTTGTTGTTGGTATTGTTCAATCTTTTTGTAAATATCTAAACAATAGGAAGTCAGTGTGGCATGATGGGAAAAATATAATGGTCCTACAGTCAGAGGACCTTTGTTCAAATCCCATTTCTGATTTCTATATCTGTCAAGCCATTCAGCCATCTTTCTTTTCTTAACGAGTGTTATCTATGTCTTTTTTGTTTATTTGTTTTAACCTCAATTATTTCCGGAAGTACTTTCTCTATCATTTTCAGAATCCTAGTTTGAATACTCCTTTTTAGATAATGAAATATCATTGAAGAAAAAAATAGACAAATTTGATAATACATAAAAAAAATTCTGTCCTAAGTATCTAATGTCTCTTAGGGAGGTAGTCCATATTTTGTTTGCTATTCTCCAAGACCATTTGTTTGTATGTCTGTGTTTTTTTATTCAGAATTCAATTTCCTTTTAATGATCTTTTCATTTAAGCTTTTATAATAATTGTGCATTTTTTTCTTTAGGTTCTTATTTTACTAGGAATCAATTTATACAAATATTTGTTTCTCAGCATTCACTCTCATAACTACCATTTTCTACTGCTCAATATCTTATTATAGGTATATGCCACATTTGGCCATATTTTCTAGTGATAGACAAGCCGCTTTGTATGCTGGTCTTTGTATGGCAAAAAGTGCTGCTGTTTATATTTTAGTATTTACTAGACTTTTCTAGCTGTCTTTGAACTGAACTTCTTCAGGTATATGCCTAATAATGAAATCTCTGGATAAAATTAAATTAATACCTTTCTCGTTTTTTCCATAATTATAAATTGATATTCAGGTGAGTTGAATTAGTTTAGAACTCTATCTTCAGGGCACGAATTTTTATGTTTTCTCATAGGCCTTCCATCAGTGTACTTTCCTACTTTTCACACTTTTTGGTTACCTTTGTCATTTGGATGGTTGTGAAGTAAAAATTTCTTATATGGTTATTTATATCCTATAAATCTTCTATTGAGAACTCTTTATATAATTTGATTACTTTTACATGGGGTTTTAGCTTTTGGTCTAGTATTCTTATGTTTGTGGTATATTTTTTTCAACATCAGACTTTTACCAATGATATTTCATAAAACTAGTTTGATATCACAGTTTTTCTTCTGATTCCATCTTAATTAATTTAATTCCTGTAAAATTGATAAAATTTATGTAAATGGAATTATTTGCTTTATTTTTCATATTTTCCTTTTGTTAATAATGCTTAATTATTTCTAAAGGTTTCTCATTCTCTATTTTTTTGTAATAATGTGACCTTTCTGGCCATAAAAAAAAAAGAGGTTTCATCTATAAAATAAATTTAGTACTTGAAAGGATATTAGACACCATCAAATCCAACTTCCTCATTTTACTACTGAGGAAATTCAGTCACAGAGCTAAAGTGACTTGACCATGGTCTGAGACTAGACTCATAATCATTTATTTTTAGTTCAAATATAGTGCTCTATTATGTATTCTTTCTTACAATTGTAGCTCATGGTAGAATATGGTAAGAGTTGAAAAAAATTTCTTAATTTCAGTTAAAATACATTCCCATTTTCTGAGGGCAGCTAGGTGGCTCAGTGGATTGAGAGCCAGGTCTAGAGATGAGAGGCCGTAAATTCAAATCTGACCTGAAACACTTCCTAGCAATGAGATGAGATGCTAGTTCTTACTGCTGCTCTACCTTGGAACCAATATATAGTATTGATTCTATGATGGTAGGCGAGGGTTTTTAAAAAATATTTTCTCCATTTTTAGTCACTTCATCCAATGAAATATCCTCCATTAATTTATGTTTTTGAGTTTTTCAAATAGTAGAATTTTTTATTACTCCTGTTTCTTGCTTATTCAATCTGTTTTACTGATTTTCTTTCTATTTCTTAAATTGTTTTTCATGATTACTATTCATAGTATGAGTTGAACTTTAATATAAACTTATTCTTCCCATAATCCAACTTTTTTATTATTTCCTTGAATAAGAACTCTTATTTCTCAAAAAAAATGTATTATTGTTTTGTCTAGTTTTTTAAAACATCCCTTGTAAACATTTACAAAAATTTTCTTTTAGTTTTTCCTTGAAAATTAGATTGGTAATTCAGTTTATAAATTAATTCAATCATTTTATTATATCATGATTATATTTAATATTCACATTATATTAATCATAATGTCAATATTAGCTATGAATAACCATCCAAATATTTTATTTTAATTTAATGAATTATTATTTTTCTATAAAGAAGATTATTATTTTTAATGTTAATCTTTCATGTGTTATAGTAGATTAAATCATATTTTATTTATTTTATACCATTATTAATGGAATTTGTGCAAATAGAAATTTGATACACCTGAGCTATATTTACCCAGTATCCTTTTGTTACATCATCACTTTGCTTCCAAACGTTTGGGAAATGAGTTTGCTGGAAGCACCACCCTTGGGGCTTCTCTGGTAGTTCTGTGCTCTCTCCTGGGTGTGAGATCTGGGAAGCTCTCTTTTTACTGAGGCTATTATTTCCTTTGCTTCAAGTTATTATTATTAAATCTTATTTAAAATAATACTTGGAGTATTTAGATATTAATTTTTAATCTTATAAATTTCAGGGGTAGCTAAGATTATGTAGTGGATGAATTCCAGGCCTGGAGTCGGAAAGACTCATCTTTCTGAATTCAAATCTGGCCTCAGACACTTACTAGCTAAGTGACCCTGGGCAAGCCACTTAACCTTGTTACCTTCAGTTTCTTCATTGGTAAAATGAGCTGGAGGAGGAAATGACATATCATTTCAGTATCTTTGCCAAGAAAACCATAAATGGGATCACAAAGACTCAGACAGGGCTTAAATGAATGAACAACATCCACATTAATAGAATTTATCTTTTTATCATGCATGCCTATTTTTATATCACTCTATAGAAATGTCAGTGATTTTTTTGAATTTATTTTTTTTCAAAAAATACAGTCTTGTCATCTGCAAATAAAGCTCATTTTATTTCTGTAGTAGTAATAGTAGTAGTAGTAGTAATAGTAACATTTATAATAGTGCCAAATTTCATTTGATTCTCACAACAACTCTAGGTACTAGTATCATATGCATTTTATAGTTGAGGAAGCTGAATTAAAAAGGTTAGATAACTTTCCTAGGGTCATACAGCTAGGATTTCTGAAAGTATACTTTAACTTAAGTGTTCATGACTCCACAGCTAGCACTCTAGCCACTGAACTACCTAGCTGTCATATTGAGGCTTACATCTTTTTTTTCCTTTTATGTAATTGATATAGCCAGCATTAACAGAATTATGTCAAATAAAATGGACATATTTTTCAAATACGTACCTATTCTTGCTTTATCCCTGTGGTTATTGTCAAAGCTTCTAGTTACTCTTTTGCTCAAAATTCTTCAAGGGTTGGCTTATGCTCAATATTATACATAAAATCCAAACTATAATTTAGGGTTCAAGATTTTCTTCAATTATAACTCTGCCTCTACTACTTCCTTAAATATAGCTTATGCTTCAGTCAAAGTGGACTCACTCATCATCAGTGATGAGGTAGCAAATTTAGATTGATTGAAACTGAAAAAGGAGAGTTTCTGAGCAATACAAGCAGAGGGAGAGTCTGAAAGGGACAATGGGGAGCAAGGAGTATGCCAAATTCTCTACTTCAATCTTTGAATGTGTTAGGGTCCGGGGTTTTCGCCCACCACCACAGAAGACCAATACACAATGCAATTAGCAAGAGGGTCATTTATTGATCTGGTACACAAGGGGAAACTCAGCCAAAAGAGTTTCCCCCGTAGTCTGGGGATGCTGGGGTATATATACCCTCCAGCATGTATGGCCCCCCCTAGTCCTCATCTGGTACATACCATTGTTGGAATGTTGCCAGCATTTATGGCCCCTAAGTTCTTATCTGGTACCTGCTGCTGGGACCTTGACATATCAACTTCCAAGGCCCGGCAGTTTCCTGCTCAGGCCTCCCTCAAATGAAAGTTCAGTTGTGGAGGTGGAGTCAAGATGGCAGCTTAGAGGAAGTAAAAGTTCAGACCTCTGAAAACCCTTCCTTACCAATTACAAACTAAATGCTCCTAGGGAACAGAAAATCAAACCTAATAATAGGACAGAGCCAAGGAACCCTCCTGCTGGACCCAACTTCAAAGGTACACTCCCCAAAAGCCTGAATTCCAGAACACTCGGGTTTAAGGGGAAGGAAGAAGGAAGGTCCCAAGACTCCTCCCTCACCTAGAGCACTGAGCCTCCAGTGGTAGCTGGAACCTCTGGGTGGGCAAAGGTTCTAGTCTGGAAGGAGTACCTTGCAGGCAAAGCTATTCCAGGCTTAGAGCATAGAACACAGGCAGTAGGGAAGCAGTTAGAGAAGAAGCACAGAACAGGCAGCCTAGTTGCACCAACAGAGACACTCCATATTGCCCCCCCCCCTTCCCAAGGTTTTGGCCTCAGGGCACATCCAATTCTGCAACTCATCTGAGCATAATCCCATCAAAGCCTTCAGAGGGCCTGGAAGCTCAAGCTGCAACACCCCTCCCTCACAGACTGAGCTGAGAGATTTGTTGACTAAGCCCCAAGGGTGAAGGCTGATAGAAGCCCAAAACCAGAGATACAACACAAAATGAGAGGAGCAAAATCACAGGCAACTACAAGAATTAAAGAAGGTGTAAATATAAGCAAACAACAGAAAAAGAAAAAATAAATTACAATTGACAGATTCTATCTAGGCAAGGAACAAAGAGCAAAAGGAACAGAGAAGGATGAAGGAACAGCAAGCAAAAAGCAGAAACTCCAGAGAATTGGATAGAGGCTTTGGAAGAACTCAAAATGAAGTTCAAAACACAATTAAGAGAGGCTGAAGACAACTTTAACAGCAAGATAAGTCATCTGGAAACAGAAAACAGTGTCTTGAAAGCCAAAATTAATTAGCTTGAAAATGAGGCAAAGGAGATGAAAGACCAGAAGGAGAAGAATGACCAAAAAGCCAGGGATAAAATTCAGTCTTTAAAAACTAGAATCCAACAACTAGAAGCAAATGACTATACAAGGCAGCAGAAAGCTATAAAACAAAATGAAAAAAATAATTGAAGAAAATATGAAACACCTCATCCACAAAACAGAAGATCACAAAAACAAGTCAAGGAGAGACAACTTAAGAATCATTGGAGTGTCAGAAGATCATGACAAAGAAAAAATCTGGACATCACACTACAACGAGTTATCCAAGAAAATATCCCTGACATTCTAGAACAAGAGAGAAATGTAGAGATTGAAAGAATCCATAGATCTCCTCCTGTACTTAATCCCCAAATGACAATACCCAGGCATGTAATAGTCAAGTTCAAGAACTATCACACCAAGGAAAAAAATATTACAAGCTGCTAAGAAGAAGTCATTTAGACACCATGGAACTGCAGTGAGGATAACACAGGATATGGCTGCATCTACACTGAAGGACCAAAAAGCATGGAATATAATATTGCGGAAAGCAAGGGAACTGGGTCTTCAAACAAGAATCAACTATCTAGAAAACTGACTATATTCTTACAGGGGAAAATATGGTCATTTAACAAAATAGAAGAATTCCAAAAATTTGTAAAGAAAAGACCAGACCTGAACAGAAAATTTCATGCCTAAACACAGAACTCAAGAGAATCATCAAAAGGTAATTAAAAAAGAGTGTAAAAAGAAAAACAAAACCAGAAAAAAACCAAAAACATTTTTAAGCGACCCAATAACTTAAAATAATATGTATCCCTATAAGAAAAGAAGTCATTGGTAACTCTGAAATATTGTTACAACCACCTGGGCAGGTAGAAGAATTACACTTAGAGGGAAGAGTGACAAACTATATTGAATGAAATGCCAAGACATAAATATGTATATAAATATGTATGCATAAATAGACTACCTAAACAAGTCAATATCAGAAAAAGAAATTGAACAAGCCATCAAAGAACTCCCTAAGAAAAAATCCCCAGGTCCAGATGGATTTACAAATGGATTCTATCAGACATTCAAAGAACAACTAATCCCAATATTATACAAACTATTTGACAGAATAAGCAAAGAAGGAATTCTACCAATTCCTTTTACTACACAAATATGGTACTGATTCCAAAGCCAGGCAGGTCAAAAACAGAAAGAAAACTACAGACTAATCTCCTAAATGAATATAGATGCAAAAATCTTAAATGGGATACTAGTAAAAAGACTCCAGCAAGTGATCACAAGGGTTATTCACTATGAACAGGTAGAATTCATACCAGGAATTGTGAACCTTAAAAATTCTCAGACCCTACTTCATAAGATTTGGTTAAGACCATTCCCTATTTTTTTTAAATATATTTTATTTGATCATTTCCAAGCATTATTCATTAAAGACATAGATCATTTTCTTTTCCTCCCCCCCACCCCCCATAGCCGACGCGTAGATCCACTGGGCATTACATGTTTTCTTGATTTGAACCCATTGCTTTGTTGATAATATTTACATTAGAGTGTTCATTTAGAGTCTCTCCTCTGTCATGTCCCCTCAACCGCTGTATTCAGGCAGTTGCTTTTCCTCGGTGTTTCCACTCCCATAGTTTATCCTTTGTTTATGAATAGTGTTTTTTTCTCCTAGATACCTGCAAATTGTTCAGGGACCCCATTTTTAAACAATGAAGAGCAGGAATGTGAGACCTCTACTCCACCCCTACTTAATCCACACTTTAGGGGAAGATAAAGTTGTAAACTCCTTGCTGAACCATGAAAAATATTTAAACCCATACTTATAGAAAGGTGAAAGTTCTTAAGCTGTGCCTATTTTTAGATCTGATACAAAAGGGTGCTAAGTACTTATAAAGGTCAGGCAACTTGTGAATTTACAAAGGCAAAGAGGTGAGAACTTACTCAGAGGTTTTTCAGGTGTGAACTTAAAAGTTTAAACCTTCTTAGGTGTGAACTAAGAATGGTCTGTCCTTTGGAAAACATCTACTGTGATTGGTAGATGTGAGAACTTAGGGGAGGTGACCTAGGAGAAAATTCCCTTTAAAAGGAGGTCAAAAAGAGGTCTTTTTCAGCTGGGAAAAGCTGAATTGGAGGAGGCAGCTGGCCAAAGCTGCCTTGAAGGGTCTCTCTTGGGGCTCCCTCTCAGAGATCTTGTGGTGAGTTGATAAAAGACTGACTGATCCCTCTCTTCGGGTTTTCAGCTTAGGCTGGCTCATGCTGGCCTAGCCTGGTATAGGCCTTTTCTCATTTCCTTTTTCTCTCTCTCTCTCCCTTTCATTAATTCCTCATTTGTATTAATTAAAATCTCTATAAAACCCAGTTGACTTGGGTATATTTCATATTTGGGAATTTTTCCCTGGCGACCACCTTATATTTTGATTTAAAACAAGACACTGTCTTGAAACCATATTTTTAGTGGTCACAATTTAAGCCAAAACACTCCTTTATCTGCCACAGTTTATGTCTTCCACTATTTTAATCATCACAGAATGCAATGATGGTATAATATTAGGAAAACCATCTACATAATTGACCATATCAACCAGCAAACCAACAAAAATTACACGATTGTCTCAATAGATGCAGAAAAATCCTTTGACAAAATACAATCAACCCTCAGTCCTATTGAAAACACTAGAAAGCAAAGGAATAGAAGGGTCTTTCCTA
This sequence comes from Monodelphis domestica, assembly GCF_027887165.1. Lineage (NCBI taxonomy): Eukaryota > Metazoa > Chordata > Mammalia > Didelphimorphia > Didelphidae > Monodelphis > Monodelphis domestica. Next base: position 64,043,604 of record NC_077230.1, read on the forward strand.
AAAATAATAAACAATATATATCTAAAACCATCATCAAACAACATCTGCAATGGGGATGAACTAGAAGCCTTCCCAATAAATCAGGGATGAAACAAGGATGACCATTATCACCTCTATTATTTAACATTGTACTAGAAACACTAGCTGTAGCATTTAGGGAAGAAAAATAAATTGAAGGTATTAAAATAGGTAATGAGGAGACTAAGCTATCACTCTTTGCAGATGATATGATGGTCTACTTAAATTATGGTCTACTTAGATTCCTAGAGAATCTAAAAAGCTTGTGGAAATTATCAACAACTTTAGTAAAGTTTCAGGATACAAAATAAACCAAGATAAGTCATCAGCATTTCTACATATTTCCAACGCATCTCAGCAGCAAGACTTAGAAAGAGAAATTCAATTTAAAGTCATCCTAGACAATAGAAAATACTCAGGAATCTATCTGCCGAGACAAATACAGTAACTATATGAACACAACTACAAAACATTCTCCACACAATTAAAACTAGACCTAACAATTGGAAAAACATTGTATGCTCATGGGTAGGATGAGCTAACATAATAAAAATGACAATCCTACCCAAATCAGTTTTCTTATCTATTGCAATACCTTTTGAAATACCAAAAAACTTTGTTACTGAATTAGATAAAAACATAACAAAGTTCATTTGGAAGAACAAAAGATCAAGGATATCCAGGGAAATCATGAAAAAAAAATGTGAAGGAAGGAGGCCTTGCCATCCCAGATCTCAAATTATACTATAAAGTAGAGGTCATCAAAACAATTTGGTACTGGCTAAGAGACAGAAAGGAGGATCAGTGGAATAGACTAGGAGTAAGTGACCCCAGCAAAACAGTCTATGATAAGTCCAAAGATCCCAGCTTTTGGGACTAAACTACAGTATTTGATAAAAACTGCTGAAAATTGGAAGACAGTATGGGAGAGATTAGGTTTGGATCAACATCTCATACCCTACACCAAGATAAACTCAGAATGGGGGAATGATTTGAATATGAAGAAGACACTATAAGTACATTAGATGAACATAGAATAGTATATATGTTAGATCTTTGGAAAAGGAAAGATTTTAAAACCAAGCAAGAATTAGGAAAAATTACAAAATGTAAAATCAATGATTTTGATTATGTCAAATTAAAAAGGTTTTGTTTTTTTTGTTTACAAACAAAACCAATGCAACCAAAATCAGAAGGGAAGCAACAAATTGAGAAACAATCTTCAAAACAAAAACCTCTGACAAAGGTCTAATTACTCAAATTTATACTGAGCTAAGTCAATTGTACAAAAAATCAGGCCATTCTCCAATTGATAAATGGGCAAGGAACATGAATAGGCAATTTTCAGTTAAAGAAATAAAAATTATTAATAAGCACATAAAAATGTTCTAAATCTCTTTTAATCAGAGAGATGCAAATCAAAACAACTCTGAGGTATCACCTCACACCTAGCAAATTGGCTAACATGACAGCAAAGGAAAATAATGAATGTTTGAGGGGATGCACTGCTGGTGAAGTTGTGATTGATCCAACCATTCTGGAGAGCAATTTGGAACTATGCCCAAAGGGTGCTAAAAGACTGTTTGCCCTTTAATCCAGCCATAAGCACTGTTGGGTTTGTACCCCAAAGAGATAGTAAAGAAAAAGACTTGTACAAGAATATTCATAGCTGCACTCTTTGTGATGGCAAAAAATTGGAAAATGAGGGGATGCCCTTCAATTGGGGAATGGCTGAACACATTGTGGTGTAAGTTGTTGATGGAATACTATTTTACTCTAAGGAATGGTGACCTGACTGATTTCTATATGTACTGGAATGACCTCCAGGAATTGATGCAGAGTGAGAGGAGCAGAACCAGGAGAACATTGTACACAGAGACTGATACACTGTGGTACAATCGAATATATTGGACTTCTCCGTGAGTGGCAATGCAGTGATCCAGAACAACTTGGAAGGATCTATGAGAAAAAACACTATCCACATTCAAAGGAAAAAATTGTGAGAATAGAAACACAGAAGAAAAACAATTGCTTGATTACATGGGTTTAGGGGATATGATTGGGTATGAAGACTCTAAATGAACATTCTAATGCAAACACCAACAACATGGAAATAGGTTTTGATCAAGGACATATGTAATACCCGTGGAATTGCCCATCAGCTATGGGAAGAGTGGGAGGAGGGAAGGGAGGGAAAAATTTTGATTCTTGTAACCAAGGAATAATGTTCTAAACTGACTAAATAAAAAAATTTATATTAAAAAAATAAAAGGAAGTGCAGTTGCTACTAGAAAAGGTGACCATGGAAAAGCTACACCATAGAGAACCCAGCTTTCAGTGAGTACAAAAAATATGAAAGAAGAATTAATTTTTCATTTGAAAATTTTATTTAATTAGTTAATTAAGAATATTTTTCCCTGGTTTCATGATTTGTGTTCTTTCCTTCCTCTCCTTCCACTCCCCTCCTGTAGCCAACACATAATTCCACTGGGTTTAATGTGTCATTGATCAATACCGATTTCCACTATGTTGATCGCTTGGAGTCTACATGCCCAGTCATATCCCCATTGACCCATGTGATCAAGCAGTTGTTTTTCTTCTGTGTTTCTACTTCCACAGTTTGAAAGAAGAATTAAAATAAAAATTTAAAGAGAAAAACAAGTTTCCCCTCCACAGAACAGGCATTTGAAAGAATGGAGTGGAACGGGCCTTTAAAGTTTTGTTTAAGGGGATTGGGAGTAAGGGCACAGACACTGAGGCATGGAAAATGTGTTCAAATGACAGAAAGGGTTCACAATCATTGAAAGAGTGAGGAAATTACAAAGCAGGAGTTTTTTAATCAACAATAAGTAAAAGATGGTTATCAACAGCACTAGAGATTTGACCTTTGGGGGGAAATAGCCCTGTGGGGCAGACTCTGGCATATTAGTGGAAGGAGCCTAACATGAACACAAAGGCAGGAAGGTAATGTAGCTACTCCCTTGATCTGAGAGATGCTATGGGTTATAAACAAGTAGTGTATTCTTTATTATGTTTATCATTTCTTTTCCAAAAATACAGGTCATTCGCAGCTGAAGTCCTTTTGACAATTCAGCAAAGCTAGGCAAAAAGTTTGCCAGAGTTAGGAACTAAAAAAGTCAACTTTGATTTGATAAATCCACAATAATCCATATGTTTTATCTGTAATGTGTTGTTATATTGACCTAGAAACAGGTAAACCTGGGGGAATGATTACTGACTCCCTGAGAAATACTTATTTTTCACTGGTGGTCAGGGGGTGGAACACAATAAAAGCTAATATGAGTATGAAACCACCAAGCCTCTTAACTTTTCAATCAAGTGGAATCCAATTAATGATTATAACTAGATTTGGGTACTTAAATATAGAATAGGAAAATAACTTACAGAAAGAATTTTTGATTTGTCCAAGGTCACAAATCTATTAAGTGGAAGAGATAGAATGAGAATTCATGCTCCTATCTCCAGATTCCATGTCCTTTCCATTAGAGCAGTGGTTGAGAGATCTTGAATGGTCCTCAAGACTCTTTCATGGAGTATCTATTTTCATAATAAGAATGACATTTAATTTCTAATATTGTAAATATTGATAGATATATCCATTATAAACAAAAGCTTTTTTGGAGGATGGAATAAAAAAATAATTCTTACCCCTTCATATATGGAGGGCTAGGATCTGTAATTTCCAGGGAACTTTGCTTTCATTCAGGAGCTCTGCTTGGTTTTGATTCCAAAGTCCATTATGTGCCAACTGTAGATATCCTTGCTTCCTACCTCTTGCTTTTCAGCTTCCTTTTGTGTTTTGTCTTCCCACATTAGGTTGTAAGCTCCTGTCTTTTTTGTATCCCTAATATTTACAGAGTGCCTGGAACATTAAAGGTACTGAATAAATATTTATTGAATTGAATCAAATTGAAGTGTAAATATGGAAATAGGTGTCAAGTGATAATATATTTATAATCCAGTGCAATTGCTTGTCAGCTCAGGGAGGGGGAAGGGAAGAGGGGAAGGAGAAAAAATGAATCATGTAACCATGGAAAAAATACTTAAAAATTTAAAAAATTAATAAATTTAGTGTAAAGGGGGTCTGAGACCAAAAAGTATGAGAACCAATGTATTATACTACCTGTCAGATTTCTTTTTTTCTATAACTTCTTTTAAAAATGGAATGCTTATAATGCTTTTATTGTTATTAGTTGTATCCTATTCTTTGTGCCTCCATTGGGTGGTTCTCTTGGCAAAGTTATTGAAATGGTTTGCAATTTCCTTCTCTAATTCATTTTAGATATGAAAAATTGAGGCAAATAGGGTTAAGTGACTTGCCTGCAGCCACAGAACTAGTAAGTGTCTGAGGCTGGATTTCAACTCATGAAGATGAGTTTTCCTGATTTCAAGTCCAGTACTCTATCTACTGTGCCACCTTATGTCTGGCCAATAAAACCTTTAGGAATATCTAGAGATTATTTGCTATCTTTAAGGTATTTTGAGAGCTCTCTCCTACTCTTGTTTTTATCAAGCTTCAGTTTTTCATATAGAAAAAAACATTAACTGAAAATTATATTAAGTTAAATTTTATTTGCAGATACTAATTCTTTTCCTCTAACAACTTCCCTCTATCCTCATTAGGAAAGCAAAAAATATGAGATATTTTATTAATTTGAATCATCCTTTTTCAGGAATGATACTATTCTTTGTATCCTTATAATTTTAGTATATGTGTTGTTAAATCAAGCACTGCAAAGGTATTTTAAAGGCACCTACTATTTCATTTTAGGTAGGCAAGCCAACAACAACATGAGATTTAACATATTGAAATTTGCATAATCATCTCATTTAAGAATTGTTTTGCAGAGGCTTTTGAGGTGTTACATAAACAGATAAAATATAAGAACGCTAAAAGATATATTAAAGTTCTTTTTACAAAATGGGTCAGGTCCAGTCACACACGTAGTGTTTAAACACACTGTTTGAAGGGCAAAATAAATTTAATCTTTCTGAAAACATATTTTATAATGATCTTCTTTCATTAAGTATCCATTGACATTCTCTCCAGCCTGGCAACCATAGTTTCTGCAGCTTGCAATTTAATGGGACCAAAACAGCTCTCATTTCTCTTGAGAATATATTCTCTTATGTTCCACTACCAGCACAATGCTGAAGATAAAAATGGCCCTAAGATCATAAAAGATTTGGCAAGCAAATTAATCCAGTAGTGCCACTAGAGCCTACATCCTGACATTATCAATGCAAAAATTCCTAGACTTTACTTTCTGATAGTTCCATTATTTATAATTTGAATTAATAATGTGGCATATCAGATAGAGCTCTGGAGCTGGAGTCAAACATAAATGAGTTTAAATTCTACCTCAGATACTAGTATAACTAGTACAGCTGGTACAGATGACCCTCAAAAATACTTAACTCCTTCTCAGTTTCCTCAGCCCTAAAATGAGGAGGTCAACAGGAAAACAAAAGAAAATGGTAGAACTGGAGGAAATATAGGCCAACTCCCTCCACAATTATATCAGAGCAAGAAATGATTGGGAAATGCAAGGGAAAATCAAATGGGTCATCTTTCCAATCTAAGAGTACAAATTCAACTAATAATTGAGTGATCAGGGAAGGACCTTTAGAACAGTGGTGGTCTATGATCATAGACTCAGACTCAAAGACTCCAAATAGTATGATGCCAAATGTGAGGAACCCTTAGGTCAAATCACGGGCTCTGTCATGGGATCTGGATGGAGCTACTCTATCAGCACACAACTCAGGTACAGTTGTAGAATAGGGCTATGTCAGCTGTATAGTCACTTTGAAGTAGCAAAGCCTTCCAGACTGCTGTTAGGGCTGGCTTCAACTAATATCTCATCAAGTATTTCCTAGGGGCAAGTTAGAAACTGGACCCAAACTGGAGTTTGGAATTGATAAAACTCAGGAGAACAGTGATCAGATGGTGTTTTGATATAACTCCAGAGGATCTGTTAAAAGTTTGCAGCTTTCTGGTTCAAGTCACTCTTGGGACCTTTGAATTAGACAACCTGTAATAGAAGAAGAAAATAGTGTCGATAACCAAATAAGATAAGCCAAGAAGTGATGTTAGAAGAATAGGTAAATACACACAAACAAACAAACAACAACAACAAAAACCAGAGTTTTGATACCAGTGGAAAATAACTTTGAAAGATCTACAAGAAAATTCTCAAATAAAATCATAACTTGGACACAAAATCAATAAGAAACATTAGAATCAATGACAAAACCTTTTAAAAAGAAATCAAAATTATTTTCTAAATGACATGATTTTTCAATGAAAAAATTAGAAAAGAAATTAGAAACAAAGATAGCTCAACTGAAAAGGTACAAAACTTAATCTTCAAAATTCTTCTTGAAACTTATAATGAGCCAAACCAAAGTTAATAATTCCATGGAACATCAAGAAATGTTATATAAAACAATATTTGTTATATATAAATATATATATATATATATAATAGAGAGAGAACTGGATCAAATTTAGAGGAATTTGTTGCATTAATCAATTGATAAATGGTCAAAGAATATGAATATATCAGTCTCAGATGAAGAAAAACTATAGTCACATGAAAAAATGCTCCAAATCACAATTTATTAGAGAAATGCAAATTAAAGCAACTCTGAAATGCAACCTCACACCTTTCATATTAGCTGTTTTGACCAAAAAGGCAAATGATAAGTTTTGGAGAGGATGTGGTAAAATCTCAACATTAATATACTGCTGGTGGAGCTGTAAACTAATAAAACCATTCTGGAGTGCAATCTGGAACTATTTCCAAAAAAAACACAAAAATGTGAATACCCTTTGACCTAGCAATACCACTACTAAGTCTATACACCAAAGGGATCAAAGACAGAGGGAAAATGACTTATTGGTGCAAAGATATTCATAGTAGCTCTTTTTTTGGTAGCAAAAACTATAAAGTTAAGGGTTATGCATAAATTTGGGAATGCTTAAACAAGTTGTGGTATATAATTGTAATGCAATACTATTGTGCCATAAAAATGATGAACAAAATAATCACAAAAAATCCTGGAAAGACATGAAATGATGAAAAGTGAAGTGAATAATCAACTGTGAAGGAATCATCAGCAATATTAAGGATAATCCATGACAATATCAAGGGAATCATGATGAAAAAGGCTATGCACAGCCATAAAAAAGAACTGATGGAGTCCGAAAACAGATAGAAATATAGCATTTTTCACTTTATTTCTCCCATGATTTTTTCACTAGTGTAATTAATGTCTGTCTTCTTTCACAACATGGTGACCATGGAAATATGTATTCTATGACAATACATATACCACCTATATCAGATTTATCTTGGGGAGGGGAAGGATAGGAAGGAGAGAGAACATGAATTTCAAAATGTCAGAAGACAATTATTAAAATTTTATCAATATGTAAAAACATTTTAAAATTAAAAATAGAATCATTTGAGTCCATGAAAGCCATAGTATAGCCTGAATATCATGTTTAAAAGAATCATGAAAGAAAATTGTACAGAATTTTTAATAACAGAGGGTAAAATTAAAATTAGGAAAAAAATCTACTAATTACCTCGACAAAAATTCCTAATATATTAAAGATTTAGGGCAATGTTACAGCCAAAATCCAGAGCTTTCAAGTCAAAGAAAATACTAAACAGCTAGTAGTAAAGAGTTTAACTATTTTGAAACTATAGTCAGAATTATATAAAATCACACAAGATTTAACAGCTGTCAGTAAAAAGGAGAGAACAAGTAATACCATAATCCAGAAGAAAAACTAGTCTTATAACCAACAATAACTTAAAAAGGAAATAAAAAGTGTTATTCCATATGAAGGAAAATGGATCTTCAAATTACCCTTGACCAAAACAAAAACAGATCAATAGGGATTTTGAAATATAAACATGTACTTCATATGTACTAAATATCCAACCAAAGGAAAACAACTAAAAGTTTGCTGGCATTACTCATGAGAAACATAAAAAGAAAACTACAACAAAGCAATTGGTAAGAGATTTCATGGTGAAATGTTTATATTCTGATTAGTGTGGAAAAGGGAGATAACACTTTTTACCTTCCCTAAGAATCCTGTTGCAATCAGTGACAATTGAGTGAGTCAAATAAGACAAAGGGTCTGGAAGAGATTTTCTTATGATTTGATTTTCTGGAAACAGAAAGAGGAGGGAAATGGCTATACTGAGGAAGAAAAGAGGAGGAGTGTGGGCATTTGATTAATTTGAAAGCACAAGTAAAATTCTACAAATAAGGAAGTAATGGGTGGAAGTAGACATCACTTAAACGTTAGTTTCATCTGAACTCATCAAAGTAGGGTTGACTACACACAAAAACTTGCATACATAGTTTAAAATATACTTTCAACCCAATAGTGAAACAGAGGAGAAAAAGGATAGAGGAAAGGGAAAGTGAGAGAAGGCAAATTTATTGAGGAATTATTCATAAGCAAAAATTTCTAAGTTGATAGAGGGAATGGTGAAGAAAGTTTTAGAAAGAAAGAAGGAGATATGTTGATACATATTCTTCCAGAAATTATTCAATTAAATGACATGGTCTTCTATGTTGCATATTAAAATAACTATTTTTTTTTATTTTGGTGTTCATTAGGGTAAGAACTTAAAGTCATCCTTCTCCCTGTCTCTCCCCCCCCCACCCCCGTTAAAAAGAAACCATATGATATGGCAAAAGGAGATGATTATCATGAAAATTACTTTGGAGACATGACAATATCATCCTGTAATCCAGTATTCCAACTGTGGTCCTAACTGATCATCACCATGTTAAGTACCCAAAATTAGTTAAAAAACTCATTTAGGAACTGATCTGGTAACATTATTGAACAAGGAGTAATGTCGAGATTTTACTTTTGTGTTTATTATTTCATACAATAAAATTCTTAGGCTATCCCACACATTTAGATTTGGGCGTACTGAAGTAGAGCCGACCCTAGAGCAGGTAGGATTTTAAATTTTATGCTATACTGCTATACTCAAGACCATAAAGTAAAAATGTCAGTACTGTACCCAGACTCAAATATTGCCCAGTTAGAGAACCCAAGCCCTCCCATGGTAGGGAAATCCATTGATAAAGAAACCCTCTACATAAGTTCCTGCATATACATGCCTCCTGGGAAAGGTAGATAGAAGATCTCTAATTATGATATAATTAATCTTCAAACTGATATCTTGAATTAGGATTTGATTGAGAAGCCTAAATAGTAGAACAATAGATAGATTGATAGATAGATAGATAGATAGATAGATAGATAGATAGATAGATAAATGGACTTTATATTTTGAGTATATCCTTTGAATAGTTTCTATGAGGAAAAATGGTACAGACTAAGACATAGATGGATTATGAGACTTACTGAGAGATTTAAAAACTATGTAGGTAAGGCCATATGTATATAAACATTCATGCCATACATGCATGTTGCATGCATGCAAACATATATACATTGCCTAAACCGCTAACTACTACTTTGGACCTCATAACATTGAATTTAAAATATACTGACCTCCTCATCACCATATTGATGATAGACAACTGACCAAAATATCCCATTTTCTCTTCTGTATTCACCCCCACTATTGACACAAATGATTTGGGAATTAATCTTACTTATTAATCTACCCACCTACCATATCTTATTTTGGTTCACATTTCAGTTCCCATTTCTTGCCATTTCCATTATTTGGACTTTATAATTATACCCATTATTTTGCCATGTTCCATTCTTGGACAAGTAACCAGTTGGAGAGAACCAACTAGTTTTATGTTGGTGCATTATTTTTGTTGCCTCCCAACAGTGCAGATATTGAGTCTAGAGGGGCTTCAGGTTAAAATTTCGATACTACATAAACTCACTATTCATATCTCTTGAAGTCCCAGGAAAGTCCTTATTTTCACCCCTTTGTTCACTACTTTGCAATAGTGAATAAAATCGACAAAACCAGGCAGTCACTGCTAAGTCTTTTGTCAGTGCAAAAACACAACAAAACTTCAGGAATTGAGAAAACCATAGATCAAAGGAATACACATGAAAGTTTGCCTCCTAGCTACTTGCAAAAATCTACTCTTAATCTGGTATGTGCTTCTCATCTCATCATTCCCCATAAACTTTGAGCCCATAGTCTAGGGAGGCCTTACAGAAAGAGAATGTTGCCTGAATCTCCTTTCATTGTAGTTTGAAAGAATAAAAGACATACCTGTGGGTGAAGGAATCATTTATAAAAAAGGACACATAAGCTACAAAATTCCAGACACCCAATAGCCTAGAAACTCACAGCTGCTAAATAGCCAACCAAAGGAAAAGAACTAAAAGTTTGCTGGCATAAAACACTTGCTAAGTGTCCCAGTCCTCCTTTTCTTCCGTTCAGTTCATAAATTTTGAAAATAACCCCAAACCTCTTTTGGAACTTGACACTGTTTTACCTGGTTCTTTAAAAAGGTCTTTTTTAAAAAAAAGATATATGATTTCTAATTCAAATTCTTTGGAAGCCAGGCACAAAGGCAATAATAATGGGGTATTTAGGGTGTGGACCCATCAATGGTGACATACATCTTGATAATACTCATATGCCATAGAACTGTGATATTCACACTTAAATGTCAAAATAATTGAAATTTGCCTTAGTATGGTTCAAAGAATCTAAGGCAATAGGTCTTTTTAAAGAATGAAATGATAATATAATAAAGCTTTCAAAGCAGTAACATGGTGAGCAAAGAAGTCTTTTTTTCATTTCTTCGGTGTATATTTCTGGACATAGATTTTCTTATTAGAGTTCAGTGAACTTGATTTCTGATCTGCTTTATCTTTAATGATATATCATGCTTCATGTAATTAAAATAAATGATAATAATGATTAGGACCAAATGAAAGGTCAATTAATTATGATATCCGCATCCTATTTATTAAATGTATTCTAACCAAGGTAGGCAGAAATTCCATTTATCTCTATAGTTTGTTGCCTGCGTTCCAACTATTATTACCATCTCCTTCTCTCCCTTGGAAACTTGAATTGTACCTCTGGCACTACATTGGGTTCTAATTGGTGAGATTTCACCTTATCTTTGCTAGATGAAGGCCACTACCTAACTTCCTATTTCAAAATATGCTATGCCTCTCCCACTTTCCAGCTCCCCTTTATATGTTGTCTATCCCCAATTAAAAGTTAAATGATATCGTGTATGAATTGGATTTAAGTGAGGCATAGTTGCACAGTCTTCAGCCTCACTCCCTCTTCTATCAAGACAAAAATCCGGATGAATGGCAATGCCTTGGGATTGGGTGGATGACTGTATATTTGGAAATTCTTGAACCCCTAAAACTATTCTTTCCTGGCCCAAAATTCCATTTTCCCTTTCTGTTTATGTGAGTCCCTTATGTTATGGGTTTTAAGCTGTGAGTAACACCTCCTTTGCTCTCTTTTCTTGGTGAGGGAGGTGCCGAGCTCTCTCAGTTTCTCTAGCCTTTTACTTTCCCTTTGCTTCAAGTTAAATATTAATAAATATTATTAAACATAATACTTGGAGTAATGGATATTAATTTTTAAAATTTACATGTCCTTGGCAACTTCAATGTCTGACAAGTTCAAAATACTGCACAGTGCAAGCTTGCTTCAGTTGCCTTCATAGCATGCTAGAACACATTGTTCCCATCTGCCCATTCTATCTGCTATCTCTGCTTCTGGATCTATATACTTTTCAATCTTGAACACAGTAAGTGCTTGAGAGGGATAAGAATATGAGCCTGAGATCTTCCCTTACTTTCTCAAGGCTAGTTGAAAGAGGGGACATTGAGGCTCTTCTCTATGATGCCAGGTGCTATGGAATTATTTTGATCCAGAGATCTCAGGTTATTATTGGCTAAAGAGAGGAAGACTTTCTAGACTGGCTTTTAGGGAATGAAAGCAAAATACATGGGTCAATGAACACTTATGGGATTTATGTCACTTATCTGACAGATGCCCGAATGGCCTTGATTCATTCTCTCAAATGAAGGATCAAAAGCTTCTAGATGTGTTAATTTTTTTTCCTTTCTTTCCCCCAAATAATATTCTACTTGTGAAATTTTACCTTTTTTATCAGCAGCTTGGGGAACCTTCAATACACAAAATATATTTATTAATGTCTTCCTAAATGTGCATTTGTCTATGAAATCTATAAAAAGCAATATCTATTCAATTACACATATCCCTAGAGTAAGGAAGGACAACACTTGCTGCAACAAAAATCAAAAAAAAACAAAACTTTATTCTTACATCCCTAAGAAGGCAGGATTATAGAACTTCAGAGACTTAACTTTATAGAAAACATTTGCAATGGATAAAGTTTCATTGGTCCTACCACAGATAAAAAAAAATAAAATAGTTTTTGTCTTCGTGGTACTTACTGAGATTCTGAGACTTTAAGAGACTTGATTCCCTTTTGGGCAGGATCTGAACCTGCTCTTCCTTCCTTCAAAGTCAATGCTTTATTTATTGGGCCATATTCTTTCTAGAAGAGTCAACACATTGATAATAGTTATTAATACTTGTATGTTGCTTTGAGGTTGGAAGCATTTGATTCTCATAACAACTGTGAAGTAGGTACTATTATCCTCATTTTACAAATGGGGACACTAAGTATGGGAGATGTTAAGTGACTTGCCAGAGCTAATAAGTGACAAGGAAAGATGAATTTAGACCTGATTCCCAGGCAATGAATTTATCCACTGTTCTATCTACCTGACTATGTAAGTACTTATTGTAACATTAAATTTATCTTTTCCACAAATAATTTGTAACCATTATGATGGACCCTTATCACTCCGTGTCTGGATAAGTAGGAGTCATAATTTCCACATACAATTGTCAGTGATGAACCTGACATTTTCAAAAGTGATGATTCTACTCTCACAGAGCAACTGAACAACTAAGTGCCATTTGATTTTTACTGTGAGGAGCTGAACCCAATGAAATTGACTGCAGTATGTGCACTTGATATGACAGTTCTTTATCACTAAAAAAACATACAATTCATGAGAACTCTTCAAAAACATCAGCGCTGCTCTCACATCTCTGAGAAGTGAAGGCTAATATAGACATATATACACATGCAAAACGTATTCTTCATTGCAAAAAAGACATTCCAAGCCTAATCATCTGCAAAGAAAATGGTGACAACTCTATTTTTGGACTTGACTTCTCTGGTACATTTCAACAAAGACTAGAATACAGTGATAAGTACTTCCAACTGAGAATTCAACCTGACATTGTGAAGTCATCACTTCGATTGAAAAGACAGTGCCCTAAAGAGGAGTTATTTGGAAACAAGACAAAACCTGTTATGTTGCGAAAGCAACACTGAAGAGTATCCAGGAGTGGAAAATTGAATTCCTATTATCTCTACTGGGCAATTCTATTATAATTATTATTTTGTTCATCAGGACTTGTGATTTCATCAGGATGGGAAACTCCCAGTGTGGAAACTATAACCACTGATGTGAATCCACAATTCCTCTGTAACTTACAGAATTAATGAATTTCCTCAGATCCTAAGAGTTCAAATGACTTGCTTCTAGTCACACAAGCAGTTTGTGTCAGAGGCAAACTTTGAAACGAGGACTTCCTGACTGTAAACTTCTCCTATTATCCATTATGTCACATTGCCTCTCTCTCTTTTTATACCTTCTTATATTCATGAACCCCACAGGAAATGTACTTTGGATTAAAAAAAGATTTTTAATAGCATATAGCCAATAAAATACAATAAGGATGTCTTTTAATAAATGTTAGAAAGTTCATTTTCCCCTTATTTTTCCTGTTGAAAAATTCAAAACTCACAAATGCCCAACCAGTATTACATCTTTATGAAGTTTTATTTGCCCACAAGTCACAGTCAGAGATGGCAACTCTCCTGTTTCTTAATTTGCTTTTTGATCTTTCAAAATTTCTTTCACTATCACCCCACTTCCATTTTTCAGTTATACAAAGAAGAAATGATTGGTTTGTTGATTCCATCATGTCAACAAGTCTTTTTTCACTTCATAAGCTCCTTCTACCTTTACTGTAGCGTTAGGCTTGGCCATCTTCTGTAAGCTGTCAAATCTTTCCAAACACTTTTTTTTAAACACTGTGATTTATCCAAGTTAGGATAAGCAATCCATGCCGGTTTGACACATGGTTTCATGTCCCTGAGAGAATGTCAAAGAAAATGTCCAACAAAGCTAAAAAAAATTTTAAATGGCTGTCAGGCCTGAGATGATTTGACTTGAATGGATATTTTAGCCCCTTAATCTACATCAATCCCACGCAGAATCTGGGTCAAAGAGGTCATCACAGCTTACTATTACAAGTGAAGTGAAGCCTAGGAAAATAACTGAAAAGGCCAATTTGTGGTTCTTAATATTTTAGTATTTTATTTTTTCTTGTTTCCTTTCTATCACAATTATATGAGGGGAATCAGGATTATTAAAGCCTGGTCACGAACTCAGGTTAACTTGATGGTCAAGGAGTGAACAGTTTAATTATATATATAAATATAAATATATATATATATATATATATATATATATATATACACCATGGAGTTAAAGCCTAATGGCCAGAGACAGTTATTATTATTTCCCCTAAAATGTCATGTTAAGTAGCCCAATGATAAGATTTGCCCAAAAACATTGATGGAATTTCAAGTAATCCTAAGAATAGATGAATAAAAATAAAATAAAATAAATATAATATAATATAAATATAAAATAAATAAAATAAAAATAGACCAATCAACTCAATTAAGTTTCAGTTTTGTTCCTTTAACCGTAGGTAATGCTGTCAGCTCCTAGACTCCAGAGGGTTTCCATGCCTTCATTTTTTTCTGTTTAGGTAAGAAATTTATAACCTTAAATTATTTTGTAAGTTTTGACACAGAATAATTTTTAAAATACTCTCAGTTTTTTAAATTAAGATTCTACAGTGAATTGGATAGTAGACAAAGAAAACCCAAATGAACAACATCTTGAATATTTATATAGTAGATTTAAAGAAGGATCTCAGGGGTTATTTAAATCCAAGGGCCCCATTTTATAACTGGGAAAACTCTAGGTCCAGGGGAAGTACCTTGGTTGTAGTTACAAAGATATTAGGAATGGAATTTGAACCCAGGTCTTCAAATTCCAGCATGAGTTTGCTTCCTGAACTTCCACTGAAGGCAAGCTGCCTTCTTAACAAATAAACAAACAAAACAATGAAATTGTTCCTGTCTTTGCATTTATAAAAACCAGAAACACATATACATATAAAGATAAATAGTAAAAGTAAGTAGCATATCTCCCACCCCTTCTCCCACTATTGATTGTTTAGTCATAGAACCACTGGATAAGGAGACAGGAATTGTGCCCTGCTGTTATGAAATTGGGCAAGGCACTAGACCTCTATTTTCATATAGAAAATGGTAGCATTGAAGGACATCATTGTTCAAGTCCTTTCCAGATCTAGGATTCTGTTGTTTATAGTTTTATTGGAAGCACTGGATATTGGAAATCTATTTTTTTTTGCTTTTGCATTTTGTTTCACTAACTGAAATATAATTAGACACAGATGGAAGATCTTTTTTTTTTTTAATGACCCTTTCCTTAGAAATTTGGATTCATACCCACAAAGGGGTAATTGGTTCCCCAAAATGAAATCTTCTAATCCAAATAAATAAATAAATTGTGCTTAGCCAGAAGAGAATAAGTATGGTAAAGAAAACTAAGGAAAACATAAAATTAAAAAAAATCCTACAAGACATGTTTGCTTTGTATTTATGAGCAAATTTTTCTAGCAAGACCTCAAATTCTATTTTAAAGATATAGCATTCCTTGCTGTTCAAATAGAACTCTCCATCCATATCTCTTTATGGCTCCTCTATTTCATCAGACTCACTATAATTGTGAGCAAATATGTAGCCTTAAATTGTGGGAAGAATGATCTGATTTCAACCCTGAATGGGGTAGCTATTCCCAGGTCTGTACGACCAGGTATACTTCCACATCAAATACTCAGCAGGAGTCAAGGAGCCCCAATAGTTATTGAGTGACTGACATTTTTATTTTCCAGAGAGCCTTCCAATAAAACAAGCGCATTTTTTTCATGAAAACCTTTACATCTCTCATCATGGGAATGGTTGTATTAACATTCCAGTTAGTGTTCCCTGTGTGAGTCATATAACTGTCTGTGAACCCAGAGGTCAAAAACAGTTGAGAATGATCACCATCCAATATCCTAACTTTTCACATCTAACTACCAGCCACAGATCTTTTCTGAAATGGGGACTGCTTGAAAAATACCAAAATAAGTGTCCTCAAATGACTCACTATCCTCTGCTGAATTGTTCCAATTACTGTTGGCAAACAACATTTACAAATGAGGTAACAGAAAGGCAGCCACAGAGAATATTTCACCTGATTACTCCCAGCCAGATCCAAAAGAGAACTAACCTGGAAAGCTAACCTGAGAATTGGCAATAGATTTTTGTAGTGTCGGTATTTGTAGTCTAGAAAAAAGGTTTAGCCTTTATGGAACCTTAAATATTTTTGAGTGATGATATGACACCTAACAGTTATCTTACCCTGATCGGGCATTTACGGTAAGCCAGATACATTAACAATTTAATGATCTGATTTAGTTGCCATAGCTTTATTGTTTTAAAAAAATGGGGGGGAAAAGTTTAATTGAAGAAAAAAAAATTAAAGAAGACTTCTCAGTGCATTAAGATCAAAATATTGTATTGATTTACTTTTATAGAGCAATGGTCGATTATTTCATGAATTATTCATGCGGCTGCCTTTGGTTTCAGCCGTTATTGTTATGGTTGCCATCAATGGTCATTCATCACATTCTGGCAATAGAACAAGTTTCAGCTGTTCTCCCCATTCTTCAGCAAAAGAAACAATGCTGTAAGACAGGTTTCTCTGACTTCCTACATGATTCCCCGAGGTCAGTCATGTGTGAGTGGAACACACACCCTCTGGTAATGCATGCATTCTCTAAGCAGACAATTCTCTCCATGTTCAAGTTTTCCTACTGGTGCAATGTGTCCTTTGTAAGGGTATCATATAATCAAATAACCTTTATTTATTAAATACTTATTCTATACCATAAATTGAGTGGGGGAAAATGTAAATGAGACAATTCCTACCCTCAAAAAGCTTGCCTCGTATTGTACCGTCTTTTCAGACTTAAGTAAATGCAGTATTTTTACACACACACCCCACTCTTTGAATCTGTGGATTCATTAGTAAATCTTCCTTTTGGTTAGGAAATTTCCTCTGCCGATGCTTATATATATCTATGAAAGTAGCCTGTACCACTGAGAAGTTAAATGACTTAACAATAGTCACACAGTGAGTATGTGCATTTCTCAGAGGCAGAATTCAAAGTTTCCTAACTTCCAGGTAAACTCTCTGTAAGTATATAAAAAGAGACAGATTTGTTTTCAAATAGAGTAACTTGGAGAAAGAACACGAATCAATGGGGACTTCAGGAAGGAGCTAACACTTAAAATGACCCATGAAGGGACCTAAGGTCACATAGCTACTAAGTACTTAAAATAAGATGATGATAATGGTAACCCTGGACAAGGAATAAATTCTCCCTATTGAAAATTAATCATCAAATTTCATAGTGCCTTACAAATTGTGCTAAACTGAAGACTCAAAATTAATTGATAAAACTAGAACTATAAGATAAAGCTTAGTGGCTTTCCCTTTTCTTCTTAACTTTTAATTTTATTTCAAAATGATCAGAAAGGGGATAAAAAGAGCCATTTAATTACTGATCTCTTTTAGTTTGCATATCTGCTAATTAATGTTATATAAGAAAAGGAAATTTTATCACCCAAATAATCTTCTGTCAAAACTCTTAGGGAGTCTATAAAAAGTACACAATTCAATTCAAGAGTTATTGAAACTTTCAATGTATGCTTTTACCCATAAAATTTAGGGGTAAGATTCTGGGGTTGAAAAGAATTTGAATGATATTTTAACTTTGGGTGATAATATAATTATTCCCCTAATTCCATTTTCATTTATTAAAATTCAAATGCATTTTGATTGAAATATAACACTGAGTAATACCAGGATATTGTTAAAATCTTAATGTGAATGATTTCTTTCTTCTTAGACTAGAGGAGAGTGAGGGGTAATGTCAGCTAAACATTAACACTGACATAATAGACAACTTCTGTGCTGTTATCCCAAATCCTTTCATTAAAGGAATAAACAAAAGAAGATTCATTGAAGATGATTGCACCCTAGGTATCCATTTGTGTTTTAAAATGCAATCAACAATAAAAGGCAGACAACTAATATCTGTTAACCAGCTCCCAAGGCTGAATTTAAGATGGTGAATTTAAAACCATTGATTGAAAAATGAATTTTGAGCCAATCAACTGGTTATTTATGCTAAACCAGGCATGCTGACCTTCAGTTTCTAATGCACTAAACTGCTTCTAAGTATTCGAGGTGTTTTGATAACAATGTCACAATTCTTTTTAAACTGCTCAAATCAAAATTAATTTTAAAATCCAATCTTAAAAATAAACATCTATTAGTGTTTCTAAAAGGAAAGAAAGAATATCATGATAATAAAAAAAAATTTAAAAAGGTAAGAAATTGTGAAATGTGAGGAAAACACTCATTTGCTTCTTTTTTTAAAGATAAACTATATAACAGCTAGGTAATTAATATTAATTTCAACAGGTATCTATTTAGTGCCTATGAGCTTTGGAAGTATGTCAATCAACTGGCATTTATTAAGTTCCTCCTGTTTGAGGGCACTGTGCCAGATACTGAGGATTGCAAAGAGAAAAACTCGATGGTCCTTGTTCTCCATGAGCTTCCCTTCCATCAGGAAAGGCATGTCTTAGAAGTCAGAGTGGCAAAGTATAAAGACCAATGGATTTGAAGTCAGAGAACTGATGTCCAGATTGTACTTAGTACCTGCATGACCTTGAGCAAATCACTTAAGCTGATTAAATTTCAGTTTCCTTATATTTAAAATGACATCCCTTTTAGCTCTAAATCTATGATCCTCTATACACACAAAGACACACACATACATACAAAATGCAAAAATAAATAAGAAATGTATTATTTATTTAGGTTCTGGAAATTCTTTTAATTAATTTAGAATATTTTTTCATAGTTACATGATTCATGTTCTTTCCCTCCTCTCCTTGCCCCACCGCCACCTGTAGCCAAAGAGCAATTCCACTGGGTTTTACATGTGTCATTGATCAATACTTATTTCCATATTATTAATATTTGCATTAGGGTGATTGCTTAGAGTCTACATCCCCAATCCTATACCCATTGAACCATGTGGTCAAGCAATTGTTTTATAAGAGATATTTTAGAAAGGAAGTATACCAGCTTTGGGGATGAACAGGAACCTCAGTAGAAGTTTGTGCTTGAGTTGGATCTTATAGAGGTTTTAATAATGCACATTATAGTTGAACATCCTTTCTAAACCCCAAGAGATGGCAAATGCAAAGGCTTACACGGGAAAGATGGAGTCTATATATGAAGAAAAGAAAGATCAGTTTGATACAAACTTTGACAGAATTCAGCAAGTTGAGTAATTTATAATGAGGTTGGAAAAGTTAAGTTGAGACTAGTTGTGAGGGCTTTTGTAAGATAAAGGAGTTTACATTTGACCCTGGAGGAAATTGGGGGGGGGTATTAGAATTTTTTAAGTAGAGGAATGACATGATCAAGCTTGCACCTTAGAAAAGTCATAATAGAACCTCTGTTTGGAATGGTTTAGAACAAGGAAAGACTCAAGGAAAGGAGGCTGATAAGGAAGTTATTTCAATAATCTAGTTTAAATATTATGAGTCTGAACTGATTAGCAAGATCAGATCAGACTGGAAGATGGAGAGGGAGAGGGAAAGACTTGGCAGCTCTGGATATGTGAAATGTGGAGTCAAAGATATTGCCAAGGTTTTGAATCTAGGAGATTAGAAGGATGTTAATTCCGTTGAGAGAAATAAGGAAGTTTAGGAAAAGAGTTATTTGAGAACGAAAATAAGGATAATGTAGATAGTGATTGCAAATGACTGAGAAATGAATGGACAAAGCAGAAATGGAGGTAATGAATATGTACAGGTTTAAAAAGGGAAAAAAAGGGAAAAAATAAAATAATATCTTCATTCCAGGAATTTATAATCTACTGGACTTGTGATCTTTATTAGATTATTAAGTCCTCCCTATGAGACATGTCATTATCCAGCCCAGGGAAGAAATGAAAAGTCAGGATGTTAAACAATATGATAATAGATATAGATATGGTTATGAATGGGTAGCTAGGTGTTATAGTGAATGCACTGGGATTGATGTCAAGAAGATTCATTGTTCGGTTCGAGTCAAGAACACATGAGATACCCAGTGGAATCATGCGTCGGCTATGGGAGAGGTGGTGGGAGGGGGGGGGGAGAAAAGAAAATGATTTTGTTTCCAATGAATAATGTTTGGAAATGACCAAATAAAATAATGTTTAAAAAAAAAAGAAGATTCATTGTTAACCCAAATTTCTCCAATTTTTAAATCAAGTCTCTAAGGAAGAACTCCAAGTTAATAACAATTTATTGAAGGAACCAGTCCCCTTTAACAAACAGGATCCCAGACTCTCCTCATGGTCTGAGATACCCTCTTGTTCCAACACACAACATTTATAGACTTTAGGTTCAAAAAGTAATCTATTAACTGCAGTCCTTTCTGGACTGGTAAAACTCAAGTATACATTTCCTTGGTGGATTAAAGTTAGATGGGAGCAGGCATGATCAAAGGTCGCCAGGGTTGGAGTATGTAACAAAAGACCCTTGTCAAAGAGTTGAAAAGATCATGTTCTTTCTAAGGCCAGCCAATAAGATGAAGGGACTAGAGAAAGAGAACTCCCCAAATAGCCAAGTACTTTCAAACTAAAATTATGATATCTTGTACCATGAGGAAGAATAACCTTGTGGCATTCTGTGCATTGAGGAACATGGGTGATCAAAACAATAGTGGGGACACCTTTAACTGTGGTGAAGGAAAGGGAATGTTCTAATAAACCTCATAATCTATCATGAAGAAAACTTATTTAGCTGTCTATCTTAAGATAATCATTCATATCTGTATTGTGATATTGGGATTAGTTGATTGGCCTTGACTTATAATATATATATCAAAATCTATTGATACAAAAGAATTATTCTATGTGATTCTATGGAATCACACTAACTGATTTATATTGATTGGAATTTAATATAGGGATAAAATTAGTGATTTATGATGGGCAGAGGTCTTCCCAAAAAGGTCAGGGGACAAATTATTCCTCACATCATCTTCATGAGTTCAAATACAATCTCAGACACTTACTAACTGTGTGACTCTGGGCAAATCACTTAATTCCATTCATCTCAATTTCCTCACTGTAAAAGGAGCTGCAGAAGGACATTGTAAACCATTCCAGTATTTTTGCCAAGAAAATTTCAAATGGGGTCACAGAGTCAGACTTGACTGAAACAGTACAACAGCAACAACATAGATGTGGATCGAGTTATTAGTTCTTCTAGTCCAGTTCCCTCATTTTATGGGTGAAGAATTTCAGGCTGAGAGAGAATAAGTGAATTGCTCCAAATCTTAAAAGCAGAAATTAACAGTTAGTATTTAAAAGTGGGTCCCTAGTTCAAAATCCATCATACTTTTCATGGTCCCATATTGTAATCATGAAAGCATAGTTCTCATTCTTAAGATGGATGATAAGTGATGTGATAGAGAAAGAAATTAAATACCTAATAAAAGTTTAAAGAGGAAAATAAATTGTCTTGTTGGCATTTCATCTTATGAAAACACTGTTTTTCATTTTCAGTGAATATATATTGTACAGAATATATCATTTAACAAAGCTTTATTATCTAATTTCATGATCTTGAACAAGTCATAAGATTGTAAGATCTAGAGTTAGAAGGGGCCTTAAAGGACATCTAGTCCACTCTGAAGGCCATATAGTTTAAGGTACAAGATTGCCATTCAGTAAACATCAAAAGTGGGTTTTAAACCAAGGTCCTCTGACTCTAGTGATAGTTTTCTAACACTAAATGCTGATGCCTTCCCTTCTGCAGGCTTCAGTTGCTTCATCTTTAAGAATCAGACTAGAGACCTGAGACAATATAAAATACTTAGGAATCTATCTGCTGAGACAAACACAGGAACTATATGAACACAACTACAAAACACTCTCCACACAATTAAAACTAGATCTAAACAATTGGAAAAACATTGATTGCTCATGGGTGGGATGAGCTAACATAATAAAAATGACCATCCTACCCAAACTTATCTATCTATTTTGTGCCATACCCATTGAACTACCAAAAACTTTTTTTTTACTGAATTAGATAAAACCATAACAAAGTTCATTTAGAAGAATAAAGGATCAAGGATATCCAGGGAAATAATGAAAAAAAAATACAAAGGAAGGTGGCCTTGCAGTCTCAGATCTCAAACTATATTACAAAGCAGTGATCATCAAAACTATTTGGTACTGGCTAAGAGACAGAAAGGAAGATCAGTGGAATAGACTTGGGGTAAATGACCTCAGTAAGACAGTCTTTGACAAACCCAAAGACCCCAGATTTTGGGACAAAAATCCAGTATTTGATAAAAACTTCTGGGAAAATTGGAAGACAGTGTGGGAGAGATTAGGTTTGGATCAACACCTCACACCCTACACCAAAATAAACTCAGAATGGACGAATGACTTGAACATAAAGAAGGAAACTATAAGTAAATTAGGTGAACACAGAATAGCATACATGTCAGACCTTTGGGAAGGGAAAGATTTTAAAACCAAGCAAGACTTAGAAAGAGTCACAAAATGCAAAATAAATAATTTTGACTAGATCAAATTAAAAAGGGTTTGTACAAACAAAACCAACGTAACTAAAATTAGAAGGAAAGCAACAATTTGGGAAACAATCTTCATAACAAAAACCTCTGACAAAGGTCTAATTACTCAAATCTATAAAGAGCTAAATCAGTTGTACAAAAAATCAAGCCATTCTCCAATTGAAAAATGGGCAAGGAACATGAAAAGGCAATTTTCAGTTAAAGAAATCAAGACTATTAATAAACACATGAAAAAGTGTTCCAGATCTCTTATAATCAGAGAGATGCAAATCAAAACAACTCTGAGGTATCACCTCACACCTAGCAGATTGTTCAACATGACAGCAAAGGAAAGTAATGAATGCTGGAGGGGATGTGGCAAAGCAGGGATATTAATGCATTGCTGGTGGAGTTGTGAATTGATCCAACCATTCTGGAGGGCAATTTGGAACTATGCCCAAAGGGCGATAAAAGACTGTCTACCCTTTGATCCACCCATAGCACTGCTGGGTTTATACCCCAAAGAGATAATAAGGAAAAAGACTTGTACAAGAATATTCATAGCTGTGCTCTTTGTGGTGGCCAAAAATTGGAAAATGAGGGGATGCCCTTCAATTGGAGAATGGTTGAACAAATTGTGGTATATGTTGGTGATGGAATACTATTGTGCTCAAAGGAATAATAAAGTGGAGGAATTCCATGGAGACTAGAACGACCTCCAGGAAGTGATGCAGAGCGAGAGGAGCAGAACCAGGAGAACATTGTACACAGAGACTGACACATTGTGGTACAAGAGAATGTAATGGACTTCTCCTGTAATGGCTTTACAATGTCCCTAAACAACCTGCAGCAATCTACGGAAAAAAAAAAAACCTATCCTCAAGCAGAGGACAAACTGAGGGAGTAAAAACACCGAGGAAAAGCAACTGCTTGACTACAGAGGTTGAGGGGACACATGTGATACCCAGATGAATCACGCATCGGCTAGGGAAGGGGTGGCAGGGGGGGGGGGTTGGGGTGGAGGGGGTGGAGGGTTGGGAGGGAGGAAAAGAAAATGATCTGTTTCCAATGAACAATGTATGAAAATGACCAAATAAAATAATGTTTTAAAAACAAACAAACAAACAAAAAAGAATCAGACTAGAGGATACTGAAGTCCCTACCAACACTGATCTACAATTAGAATTAACTTTCCTTCTTTAAAAAGTAAGCAAAATGTCTTCACTCTATTATACCAAAAAAAGACAAAGATGTGAGAAGAAAAATGAAAATGTGCATAATTTTACATGCATTTTAGAAACGAAGCTTTTAGAATGAAGCTACTCAGATTATTTCTTTCTCTAGGTCATTTGAATGGAATTCAACCAATGGGACTCCAGAAGCCTATATTTAGTGGGATGACAACACATAAAACTTTCCCCCTCAATGTAGTTAAACACACACCCATACCTTGGTTTATCTAGCAAGGGACAATTGAGTTTCCAGGATCATCCTTCCATACTATAGCTGCCAAGCTGCTTATCCTCACAGGAGGGGAAAGAATGAGAGAACAGAAATTCAGTAGAAATCTGTGGGAATGCAATGATTCTTTGGAGGTTTAATTCTTATGAGTGGCTTACTCTTTTCTCCATTCTCCTTTGGTTACATGTGTCATATGAGTCTTTGGGACAGTCTAGAAAGCTATACTAGTTTATGAGTTCTCAAAGGTCATAAGCACAGTGAACATAAAAGGTTTGGCAATGATAATTCTGTGTCATCAGGTCACTAACAGCTATATCCTTGTAACACTCGATGGGGCTTTCCCTATTATTGCTATGTAGGAATGTACTGAGTGTTTGTATAAAAGCTATCAAGTTAACATGCTGCCAGGAAAAGCTGTCAGCTGGAAGAAATTAAATCATAGGTCACACTCAACTAAAGAAGAGAAGTACATTGATGTTGGAGGTGCATTCCCGATCCCCTACATGTACCTTGCCCTTAAAAGACAGAATGCACAAAAAGAAGACAAAATAAGTGTAACCAAAGGCAGAGACGGAGTAGGGGTTAGGGTAAAAGAGATGGGATATGGAAGGCAGTTGATAATTTTTACCAAATTTAAGCAACTCCTATTATTCTTTCACATAGAGGGAAACCATTGAAATGCATTGCTTTGGAGGAGGCTGCTATCTACAACACAACAAAAACTGCTCTCCTTCCAGGATCATTCAATTCACCCTGATTTCACTAGATCTTTCCTGATTCATCACTTTTTTATGAATCCCAGAATCTAAGAATTGGGACATGTGGTCTAACCTCATTCTAAACAACTTCCTCTACCACCAATCCAGTTATTTAGCCTTTTCTTGAGGATCTAAAGCAAGAGGAAGCCCAGAGCCTCCAGGAGCATCCTATTCCTCCCATTCCACTTGTGACTGGTTTGAATTGTTGGGAGGTTTTTTTGTTTTTGTTTTGTCTCACTCAGATTCTGGAACTACCTCCCATTAGCCTCAGTTCTCTCTGTGCCTAAGTAGAACAACCCTATAAGACAGTTCTTCAAATACTTGAAATCCATTATATCCTTATTGAATCTTCTTTTCACTAAGCAGGACATTCCTATTTTCTTCAATACTTGCTTATATAAAATAATGTGAAAATCAAATACAAACTTATTCTCTTCTAGAAATTCATCCATTTATCAATAGCCATCTTAAATTATAATGGTACTGGGTCAGTGAAGTTGTCAGTAGATAGGTTGCCTGGAGTCAAAAAGACCTGAGTTCAAATTCAGAATTAGGCTTTGACTAGCTCTGTGACCCTGGGAAAATCACTTAATCTTAGTTTGCTTCAGTTTTCACAGCTATAAAATTCCCAGGGTTTTTGTGAGAATCAAATGAAATCATATTTATAAAAGCAATTAACACAATTCTTGGCACCTTTTAGGCTACTATTAAATGCATGCATGTTTCCTTTCTTCTTTCCTACTCTATCTGTGGTCTGACCAGGGCAGAATACAGCAAAACTATTGACTACCTGGTTCTGCACAGTATCTATGTTTTTTTCAATGCAGACTGAGATTTCAGTAGCTGTTTTTTTTCCCAGAGGGAAGGATTTGATGCTTTACCATACAATTGATTTGTATTGCCTTTTCAGTTCATTAAAATCTCCAAGTCTTCTTCAGACAAATTTCTCTTTAACCATATTCCTTCATTATCAAGACTATAAAAGTTTCCATGATCCAGGATGATGAAAGCCTCAAGTTCATGACTCAGTGAGATTTTAAGGAACTAGAGAAGGCTCATCCTGAGAAGAGAATATTTAAGACTATTATGATGTATCTGTTACAGAAGCTGAAGGACTATCCTCTGAAAGAGGGTTCAGACTTGTTCTGTTTGATCCCAGAGTCTAGAACTAAGAGTAAAGAATTTTGTGGGGGGAAAGCAGAAGTAGGCTGACTTTAAGAAAACACTTCTTATTGATTAGAACTATCAAGAAATGGAGAGGGTTGTCTAAGGAGGAGTTCTTCATTGCAGGTCTTCAAACACAGGCTGACTACTTGTTAAGTATGTTGTAGGAGTTTATTATAAAGAGGACATTAAATTGTAACAGAGGGGGTTAAGACTTTCAATATTGAGAGGGGGAAAGAGTAGAGACCTCTCCTCTTCTCAAAGGAGGGTTCAGGGAAGACAGTTGATGTTTAGGATTTACTCAGAGAAAGGAGAGGGGGGTTGAAGATGTTCCCCTTCTACCTTCCCTCCTTAGCTAAAGCTGCTCTTCCCAATTCACTCTTGACCCTCTTGTTCCCCCTCCACAACTCAAGACCAAAGAATCTCCCCTTGATCTGTTCACTCACACTCAGCTTGGTGAACAGATAACTTTTAATGTCAACTCAATCAGGTAATACAAAAGGAATAATGGGCAAGGAAGAATGAGAAAGGAATGTGGGGAAAAGGGGTCCCTGTCTATCTAAAACCCTTTTCCTCCCTCCTTGAGTTTGGGGGGAAATCAGGCCTTGACAGCCTAAGCCCCCTGAGAGAAAGTCAAGTTGACTCACCCCTGGGCAACAGGAGTTGAGGTAAAGTCTGCTCAGGTTTCTCTTCAGAAAGACCCATCAATTGGGAAATGTTGGGGGGAAAGATTTCTAGTCACCAGCAGGAAAAGTGGTTAACCCTCAGGAGAAAGTCTTTTCCCTCCTTCTGACTTTGGCTTCTCAAGACTCCAAACCCAACTCCTCTACCAGCCAGAGTCTTCTCCTTCTCAAGATTCCAATCCCTTGGAGCCCCTCCCCTGTCAAGGTGATCAGTTTCAAACACTCTTCAGTCTAGCACTTTTTCTTTAGTGTCAACCTCTGTCACAAATCCTCCATTTCTTGTTGTTCACGTGGTGCCACCTTGGCCCATACTTACCTTCTATGTCTATTCTAATCTATCTATGTTACTTATTTTTCCCATCTAACCTCCCCCCTCCCAAAATAACAAATCTTATCCTAATCTCTCTATTCGCTAACCTAAGTTCCTATTTTATGCTAAGACTGAGTTGTGGGAAGAGGGTTATGATTATTTGCCAACAAAGCTTTACAATATAACAATTTCTTAATTCAAAGGTTATTCATATTGCAATCAATATAAAATTTAACTCTTCAGTAAAATTGAACTATCCTATGCCTTACTTAATGCTAATTCCAGTGTAACAATTCATAACAATTATATGTATATATATATATATAAAACTTTTATCTCAATGAAATCTGACTTATTCTGTCCCTACCTTACCTCTCTACTTACAACATTCCCTTTCACCCTAAACTATTCTGTCCCTGTCTATTAATGGTTACTATGTTAACTCTTTCCTTTTTATCTATATTCATTGATCAGATCATTAGTATATTATATATGTATATGTCTGAGTTATCTACACATTTACATGTGTTACATGTTATTTATATACATATATATACATACATCCTCTGATATGAAAGATCTATTTACAGATATACAACTTATGGGTTGTCCTTATTTACAGAACAGCCCCTAATGTCAGTGTGAAATTTGTTTGTGTTCTAGATATGTCATGGTGGATGCATATTTATTCCAATGTGCATGTGAATGTACTTCCCTATATGTGAAGGGATCACTGATTAATCTTATGTGACCCATTTTCTTAAAAGTTCATTCCACATAATGTCTTTGATTCAAAGTTCTTTTCAGTTGTCGATATGTCTTCCATCCTTTGATGTTGCTTGAAGTTTGTCACAGGTCCAGGGTGCCTTCTTCTTTACAGTATACATACTTGCCTGTTGTATCATCTTGAAAGATGCTCTCAAGTATCTGTAACTACAGGATCATGTGTGGGTGTTTAAAGATTAATGTTTGCATGCGTGAAAAAGCAAATATGTTGATGCATGTGAGTGAAACTTTATACAGGATGTTTGTGCCATCTTCATGTGTGCAAGTGAGATTTTTTTATGTAATTAATGTAGGTATATTTCTTAATGTGTGATTGTAACATAATTATATTCCTATGTGGTTGATTGTAGAGGTTAATGATATTTTAGTCTAGGCTTGAGATGGATACTTGTATATATGTTTACTAATTCTAAGGGATTCTAAATCCATTCAAATAAACTCCCAGGTTCTGTAAAGAACTGCTTCTCCTGTGTTTCCCAGGCTATGCTAATCCTCCCTGATCTAACTAATCCAAATTTATACTATATATATTTGGGCATTATTCTATTTCAGTTTCACTGTCTCTGCTTAGTATCTCCATTTCTTCTTGTGTGATTTTGTTGGATTTGTGGGCTCTATGTTTATTTATCAAGAGTTGTTCTTGGGGAGTCTGTGTTTGAATGGATTCTTGGGCTTCCATTAAGTTGTTTTTTGGCATGTTATCATGGGCATAGTAATGTTTAACGTGAACTGCGTGAAACCAAGAATCTCTTCCTATTACTTTGATTGATGTAGGAGTGGTGAGAGCTACATTGTACTGGCCAATCCATCTAGTGTAATAAAATAAGTAATCTGACTGGAAACTACTACTTCTTGAAATGGAAGAGGTAAACTGTTCTCTGGCTGACTGTGTCTAGAGAGGACTGCCTACAGGGGCCTGAAACTGCTTATTGTTAATGGATGCAGAAATGAGAAATGCTGAGGGATGCCACCACACAGGAATGCTGGTACACTGAGGACTGCTCTGGGGTTTACTCTGGGGTTTTGCCTATTGATCCCTATTGATGACTGATGGATCAATCTATTTCATAACCCCCTTCCTCCCTCACTCCCTCCCTTAACCAACATCTCCCTTTTGCCTCCCTCACCTCCCAAATCTTCTTGAAGCCTTTTACTTCTTCCCTCCCTCCTGAGTGAACTATAAAGATACTCCAGTTGCTTTCTCAGTCAGGGGGTTTATTGGGATAACAGGATGGGAAACTGAGGTAAGAGGGATGAGGATTTCCCTAGACTATGGGGATAATTTTAGAAAGGTTTGAGGAACTATTCCAGTCACAAACTGTGACTCTAAGACAGTTAGGGAGATGGAAGACAACTGCAGTTCAAAATCTTCTTTCTTCTTCACCAAGAAAATCTCTTCTTCAGTGTCAACTTCAACTACTCAGAACCAGAGAAACCCCCCAAAAAACACATCAGCTTCACAAAGGTCTTTCAGCTAGATTCAAACCTCCAGGGGAAAAAAGTGATTTCCAGTCAGAGACACAGAGACCAAAAAGCCAAGTTTCTCCTCTCAGTGTGGCCAGCAAAAGCCCTCAACTGCCCCTCCTGGGAACATTCCATTGGAATCTTCTCTTGACTGACATCTAGAGCTAGATCTTCAGCCCTGCATCTTGGTCCACAAGTCCTGCAAAACCTCTCTCTCTTCATGTCTTTATCACACTAGGATCTGTGGGTTTGTCTTTGGTGAAATTTTTCACATATACTTTGTTCCCTGGCCTGATGTTATGTAATGAGAAATCTAGTGGGACCCTTTTCACTAGCCTTCTCAGTTTTTCTAGCCTATCCTATATCTGTGTTAGATAGGTGTGTAACTGGCATTTCCCTCCCAGCATGGAAACATAAGATGGTTTAGCAGTCCTTCCTATCCATACTGGCTGTCCATATAATATCTCATATGGGCAAATATGTAAGTCTACTCTGGGTTTTGTCCTCAGAGAGAACAGTGGAAGTGGAAGAACCTCTGTCCATTTAAGATGAGTTTGAGCACAGAGTTCAGCTATCGTGGTTTTTAACTCCTTATTCATTCTTTCCACTTGTCCTGAACTTTCTGGTCTACATGGTTTATGGAAATTACTCTTTATTCTCAGAGACCTATACACTTGTTATAAAATGCTAGATGTAAAGTGACTTCTCCTGTCTGAGTCTATGGAGTCTGGAATGCTGTATCTAGGAACTATTTCTTTAAGCAATGTTTTCACTACCATGACAGTGTTGTTTTTCTTTGATGGATATGCTTCTGTCCATCAATTGAGTCTGTCCATTATGAGTAAAACATATTTATACCCTTGAGCCCCAGGCATGTTAATAAAAATCTGCAGACATTGAAAAGGCATATAAACTAGGGGTCACCCTCCCTATGCTTTGCATTTGAAATGACCTTGATTAAACTTTTTTACAGATGTCACATGTCTGACACACTGTTATAGATTTGTTGAGATCCCTGGAGTTCCCCAAACTGATGGACCTCATCCAGCATGGACTGAGCTCTGTAATGACCTCTGGAATGAATCACATTGCATAGATGTTAGTACAGCATTTTGGGCAAGATGGACTTCCCTCCTTGTACTAACCAGATTCCTTTGGTTAATCTGGCCCCTAGATGTTCTTGCCATGACTGAATCTCCTCTTGGCAGTATGCTTTTTCTTTAGTGTGAGCCTCTGTCACAGGAGACATTCTTTTTTTTTTTTTAGGTATGGAATGAACTAAATGGTCTTTTATACTTTTATACAGTCCCCTCTAATTCTTACATTTTATGATTTTGGACCTTTAGATAAATCTATTTAATTTAAATTCATTGGATTAGGTACTATAGTCTAGTTTATATGTATATATATATATATTTTTTTTCATCTTAACTGACATCTCTATGAAGGAAGAGAGGAATGGAAAAAGACTGAAGATTTTTCCCCAACACCTATATATGCTCTTCACCTTTGTAACAGGACAACACACATCGAAACAGATCATATGAAATTCAACCAAGCTCAGGAACACTGATGGTGAAGGAACAGAGAGAATGAGTTAGGAAGACATTACAATTTTTATCAGAATTTATCTCTCTAGCTTTAGCTATGCTTCCAACGTTAAATATGGTAATATATAGGGTTTTTTCCATATTTAAATTTTAAAATTTCCATATGTTTTTCCTTATTTAAAATGTAGATGAAAGTGGATAAAGGGTCATTGGGTAAGGCAGTTAGTTGGCTCAGTAAATAAAATGTGGGTCTTGGATTCTGGAAGACCTGATTTCACATTTAGCCTACATTGTTACTGAGTAAGTCACAAACTCTGCATGCCTCAATTCCCTCATTTGTAAAATGAGTATAATAACACCACTTATCTCCCAGGGTTGTTATGAGGATGAAATTAATATGTTAATTATTAATATTACCAATCTTATTTACAGTGAATAATACTTACTTGTAAATATTAATATTTTAAAAACCATGGCATATCTAAAAGTATTAAATTAATTCTAGCTATTGTTATTGAAAAGATCATCATTTAACTTTAGAGAAAATAATTTCAGTCACATGACTATCAGACAGATGACAAAGGACTGAGAAATAAATGGAAAATGAGGAAATAGAAGAAATAGCTAAGGGTGATTCTTTGAGTTTGACTATAAGAGGTAGTGAAGATACAGGATTGTAGTTAGTGGAGGTGACAAGTTATTCTCACCTCCTTGACCTCTATGAAATTTCTGACTCTTCTGAATACTCCCTATTCCTGGACACTCTTTTCCCTGGGTTTTCATGACACTTTCTCTACTGGTTTCCTCTCACATGTATAACTTTCCTTTTTTTTATTTAGAAAATTTTATTTAATTAATCAATTTAGAATATTTTTCCATGGTTACAAGATTCATGTCCTTTGCCTCCCCTCCCCTCCCCTCAATAACCTCCTGTAGCCAATGAGCTACTCGGTTTTATATTTATCATTGATTAAGACCTATTTCCATATTATTTAAATTTGCACTAGTGTGATCATTTAGAGTCTACATTCCCAATCATATTCCCATCAATCTATTTGATCAAGCATTATAACTTTCCTTCTGAAGATCCTTTACTACATCATCACCCATTTCCCACATTCTTAATATGTTTTTACTACAGGTCTCTATCTTGAACTGTCTTCTCTGCTCTGTTATAAATGACTATAGCACTTAATATGAGTTAAGGTATTATGTTAAGTCCTTTATAATTATTATCTCATTTAATACTCCTAACAACCCTGGAAAGTTGGCAATATGTAAGAATGTTCATTGAGGTCAGGGACCATTTTGTATCCTTGGTTCCTAACACGATACTTGGCACATTGTAAGCACTTAAAAATATAAAATGAGTTGAAATTCTTCCAAAAACAAACCAACCAGAAACCTTAAGGCAAGAATGATCTCTATCAGTTTTTAAACTGGAGTAATTGCCATTCTCCCATTGCTTTAAAGAGAGTTCACTAACCTCCTGTTACAACCACAGGTGTTTTCAGGGCACAAATTCCTATAGCCATTTGTTAAAATTATCAATTTCATCAAGATTTCTCCCATGTTTCCCATCTAGAATTATTTCTAAGGCATGTGAAATAAGAATTCTGGAGTTCTATACTTTAGAGGTGATGAATGAGATGAGGAATAAGCAATTGCAAGAATTATTCAGATATTTTGCCTATGTGCTCTGAACATAAAGTATCTGACAAAGTCTTTCACTCTCTCTCATAAGTATATATATATATATATGTTTATTATATAATATATATGAAAGATTCAATCTTTATATTTACTAGATGAATAAACAAGGACAATTGAGGGCACAGAGTTATTAATCAAGCTGCATGCCTGATGTACCAGTCACCATATTGCATCTGGCTGGACCGAGATAGGTGAATTAAATAAAATGAAATTAACAAATATGTTTAGCATCAGCATGTGAAATTCACTTATCTTCTTCATAGCTAAGATAATGAAGGTAGAACCCTACATAATTGCATAACCAACAACTAGACAAGTCTCACAATTATCCTTTTTTTTTCCTAATCAGATTTTATATGAAAAAAATAACATTCAAATGATGAATAGTTTTTATTCCATTTTACCTAACATCCTTGTTGAAATCAATGGTACTTCCATTGCTACTGGCAATGTTTTTGCAATTCCTGAAGAAATCATTGCTCTTGCTTCCCTCTCTTTTGAACCAGAAGTAAAGAAGTAAGAGTCATGGAGTAGAGACTTTCAAAGAAATAGTTACTTAGGGACGAGGTAGGATGTTAGAGTCAAAGTAGTATTAGACCAGGAATTAGGAAAGACTGATTCTATTTCTAGGTTGCCTATTAAGCATTTGCTTGACTTTGGGAAAGACCTACAATCTTCAGCCTCTTCTCTGGCTTATTTTTTCTTATCTGTAAAATGAGAGGTTTTAGGAGAAGAATTTATGAGTAAATAGGGAAGGGATAGGAGCATTGAGGATAAAATAGACAGTTTAATTACATAAAACTTGAATTTTTGCACAAATGAAATCCATGGAGCTAAATTAGAGGAGAAGGCAACCAAGGGAAAAAATCCCCAAAATATGAAATGAACTGTTTCAAATGTATAATAACAAGAGCCATATGCCAATAAATAAGTGTTCAAATAATATAAACAGGCAGGTTTCAAAAAAAGAAATCCAACTACTCATAACTATATTTTAAAAATATTATAAATAACTAATAATTATCCTAGTCCCCTTCCTAATTACCTGACAATCTCTGAACAGTGTCCTTTAATGATTCTTCATCAAGATCACACCTATTAATACTGAGTATTACCAAAGACTCAGTCCTGGACTATCTTCTCTTCTGCCCCTACAATATTTTAATTTTTGATACCCTTTGTTCCCAAGGGTTCAATTATCATCTCTGGGCTAATAGTCTCACGTCTATCTATCTAATTCTAACTTCTCTCCAGACCTTCAGTCTCATCATTACAATAGTCTTTCTGAAATTTTGAACTGGATATCATGTAGACATCTTAAAGTAAGCATGTCTAAAATAGAACTCATGGAGGCAGAGTCAAGATGGTGGCTTAGAGAGAGCAAAAGTTCAGACCTCCATAAACCCTTCCTCTCTGATCAAAAACACAATGCTTTGAGACGAATGAAAACCAAATCTAACAAAAGGACAGAGTTAGGGAACCCCCGTACATCCCCCCAAAAGCCTGAATTTTAGAACATGTGGGTTTAAGGGGAATGAAGAAGGAAGGTTGCAGAACCCCTTCCCCACCTACAGTGCTTAGCCTCCAGTAGTGGTTGGAATCTCTGGGTGGGCAAGGTAGCTAGTCCAGAGGGAGTACCTTGCCAGCAAAGCTGTGCCAGACTCAGGGCATAGAACACAGGTGGTATAGAGGCAGTTGCAGGAGAAGCTGAGAGCAGGCAGCCTGGTCATAACCAAGATGTTCCATATTGCCCCCTATCTTTCTGGGGGTTTTAGCCTCAGAGAGCATCCAGATTTGCAGATCAGGTCCACTACCCTGCCTCAATCTCATCAATAGGGCAAATAAGAAGCCTTCAGATGTCAGGGAAGCTCAAGCTCCAACACCCCTCCCCTACAGACAGATTTAAGAGCATTGCTAACTAAGCTCTAAGGGCAAAAGCAACAAAAACCTAAAGGCAACAACTTTGACAATAGGGCAAAAAGTCCAGCTCCTTTTCAGCTTCTGCTATCAGCTGGGGAAGATCTGACAAACCTGATCAATCAACAGAACAGAAAAGATGTCTAAAATACAAGTAAATAACAGAGTGGATTTGTGAATCTTAAAATTTCTCAGACTCTACTTCAGAAGATTTGATTAAGCTATTCCCCATTTTAAACAATGGAGGTACTTGATCAGGAATGTATTGGGAATTTCAACATTACTCCACCAATACTTAGGCATACTTTAGGGGAAGATAAAGTTGTAAACTCCTTACTGAACAATGAAAAAGTCCCTAACTCATAGTAAAACTAGAACCATAAGCTAGGTCTATTTTTAGATCTAATACAAAAGGGTGCTAAGTACCTAAAAAGGTTAAATTAATCACTAAAAATCAAGCAACTTACAAAGGGCAAGCTTAGCAAAGAGATGTGAAATACTCAGAAGATATAATCTAATCAGAGAAGGTTATAACAAAAGAAGATATGAACTAAGAAAGGTCAGTCCTGGGGAAAACTTCTACTATGATTGGTAGATTTGAAAATTTAGGGGAGATGACATAAGAGAAATTTCTCTTTAAAAGAATCTGGCTCTCTGAACTTAGTTGGGGAGTTTGGAGTTAGTTTGGAGGAGCTGGCTCTCTGAACTTAGTTGGAGTACAGACTAGTTGGAGTTCTTAGTTCAGATGGGAGTTCGCCGTGGAGGGAGTGGGGGGGGGGGAGTTTGGAAGAGCTGGCTCTCTGAACTTAGTTGGAGTTTGGAGTTAGTTGGAGGAGCTGGATCTCTGAACTCAGTTCAGCAGTTGAAGATTTCAGTGAAGGACTGGAGTTTTGCTTGGGACAAATCTTGTAGTGAGTGATAAAAGACTGACGAGTCTCTCTTAAGGCTCAGGCCTAGGCCATTTGACCTAGACCCTTCATACTATTTTCTCTTATTTGCTCTCTCTCCCTTTCCTTAATTCCTTCATTGGTATTAATTAAAATCTCCATAAAACCCAGCTGACTTGGGTATTTTCATATTTGGGAATTTTTCCCATGGAGACAACTTATTTTTTTTTAAATCAAGACACTAAAAATTATCTTTACAGTTTTGGCAATTCACAGTCTTGAAACCCACATTTTCATGGTAACAGATTAGAGTCCAAAACCCTACCATATGCTGTCTACAAGAAACACACATGAGGAAGGTGGATACACATAGGGTGAAAGTAAGAGGATGGAGCAAAATCTATTGGGTATCAACTGATAAAAAGAAGGCAGGAGTCACAATCATGATATCTGACAAAGCCAAAGTAAAAATGAATCTACTTAAAAGAGATAGGGAAGGTAGTTACATCCTGATAAAAGGCAGTCTAGACAATGAGGAAATATCAGTACTCAACATATATGCACTAAATGCCATTGCATCCAAATTTATAAAGGAGAAATTAGTGGAGCTCAAGGATGAAATAGATAGAAAAACTATACTAGTGGGAGACCTGGACCTTCCTCTATCCGAACTAGATAAATCAAACCAAAAAATAAATAAGAAAGAAGTAAGAGAAGTAAATGAAATCTTAGAAAAATTAGAGTGAGTAGATATGTGGAGAAAAATAAATAGGGAAAAAATGAATATATCTTCTTTTCAGCAACACAAGGTACATTCACAAAACTTGACTATGTATTAGGGCATAAAAATATTGCAAAGAAGTGCAAAAGAGCAGAAATAATAAATGCAATGCAAATGATCTTCTCAGATCACAATGCAATGAAAATAATAATTAGTAAGGGTACATGGAGAGGTAAATAAATAATCAATTGGAAATTAAATAATACAATTCTCCAAAACCAGTTAGCCAAAGAACAAATCATAGAAACAATTAATAATTTTATTGAAGAAAATGACAATTATGAGACATCCTTTCAAAGCCTATGGGATGCAGCCAAAGCAGTACTCAGTGGGAAATTTATATCCTTGAATTCATATATAAACAAATTAGGGAGAGCAGAGGTCAATTAGGCATGAAATTTTAAAAAACTGGAAAGTGAACAAATTAAAATTCCTCAGATGAATACTAAATTACAGATCCTAAAAATCAAAGGTGAAATTAATAAAATTGAAATTCAAAGAACTCTTGATTTAATAAATAAGACTAGAAGCTGGTACTTTCAAAAAAACAAATAAAATAGTAAAAGTATTGGTCAGTCTTATTAAAAAAAGGAAAGAAGAAAACCAAATTGACAGTATCCAAGATGAAAAGGGAAACCTTGTTTCTAATGAAGAGGAAATTAAGGCAATTATTAAAAACTATTATGCCCAATTTCATGGCAACTAATATGGCAATCTAGATAATATGGATGATTACTTACAAAAATATAAATTACCTAGAATAACAGAGGAAGAAATAGATTACCTAAACAACCCCATATCAGAATAAGAAATTGAACAAGCCATCAAAGAACTCCCTAAGAAAAAATCCCCAGCCCAGATTGATTCACAAAAAAATTCTATTAAGCATTCAAAGAACTAATCCCAATATTATACAAACTATTTGACAGAATAAACAAAGAAGGAGTTCTACCAAATTCATTTTACGATACAAATATGGTACTGATCCGAAAACCAGGCAGGCCAAAAACAGAAAAAGAAAACTATAGACCAATCTCCCTAATGAATATAGATGAAAAAGTCTTAAATAGAATACTAGCAAAAAGACTCCAGCATGTCATCACAAGGGTTATTCACTGTGACCAGGCAGGATTCATACCAGGAATGCATGGATGGTTCAATATTAGGACAACCATCCACATAATTGACCATATTAACAAGCAAACTGACAAAAATCACATGATTCTCTCAATAGATGCAGAAAAAGCCTTTGATAAAATACAACACCCATTCCTGGTGAAACACTAGAAAGTATAGGAAGAGAAGGGCCTTTCCTAAAAATAATAAACAAGTATATGTTTAAAAACATTAGTAAATATCATCTGCAATGGGGTTAAACTAGATGCGTTGCCAATAAGATCAGGAGTGAAACAAGGATGCCCATTATTACCTCTATTATTTAACATTGTACTAAAAACACTAGCAGTAGCAATTAGAGAAGGAAAAGAAATTTGAGGTATTAAAATTGGCAGTGAGGAAGCCAAGCTATTACTCTTTGTGGATGATATAATGGTCTACTTAAAGAATCCTAGAGAATGAACCAAAAAGCTAATTGAAATAATTAACAACTTTTGCAACGTTGTAGGATACAAAATAAACCCACATAAGTCATCAGCATTTCTATATATCTCCAACCCATTTCAGCAGCAAGAATTAGAAAGAGAAATTCCATTTAAAATCACCCTAGACAAGAGAAAATACTTAGGAATCTATCTGCTAAGACAAACATAGGAACTATATGAACATAACTACAAAACACTCCACACAATTAAATCTAGATCTAAACAATTGGAAAAACATTGATTGCTCATGGGTAGGACAAGATAACATAATAAAAATGACAATCCTGCCCAAATTAATTTACTTATTTAGTGCCATACCCATTGAACTACCAAAAATCTGTTTTACTGAATTAGATAAAAACATAACAAAGTTCATTTGGAAGAATAAAAGATCAAGGATATCCAGGGAAATCATGAAAAAAAATGTGAAGGAAGGAGGTTTTGCAGTCCCAGATCTCAAACTATACTATAAAGCAGTGGTCATCAAAACAATTTGGTACTGGCTAAGAAACAGAAAGGAGGATCAGTGGAATAGACTAGGGGTAAATGACCTCAGCAAGACAGTCTATGATAAACCCAAAGATCCCAGTTTTGGGGACCAAAACCCACTATTTGATAAAAACTTCTGGGAAAATTGGAAGACAGTGTGGGAGAGACTAGTTTTGGTTCAACACCTCACACCCTACACCAAGATAAACTCAGAATGGGTGAATGACCTGAATATAAAGAAAGAAACTATAAGCAAATTAGGTTAACACAGAATAGTACACTTTTTAGATCTTTGGGAAAGGAAAGACTTTAAAACCAAGCAAGAGCTAGAAAAAAGTCATACAATGTAAAATCAATAATTTTGATTATATAAAACTTAAAAGTTTTTGTACAAACAAATCTAAAGCATCCAAAATTAGAATGGAAGGAACAAATTGGGGAACAGTCTTCATTACAAAAACCTCTCACAAAGGTCTAAGTACTCAAATTTATAAAGAACTAAACCAATTGTACAAAAAATCAAGCCATTCTCTAATATACAAATGGGCAAGGGACATGAATAGGTAATTTCCAGTTAAAGAAATAAAAACTATTAATAAGCACATGAAAAAGTGTTCTAAATCTCTTATAATCAGAGAGATGCAAATCAAAACTACTCTGAGATATCACCTCACACCTAGCAGATTAGCTTACCTGACAGCAACGGAAAGTAGTGAATGCTGGAGGGGATGTGGCAAAGTGGGGACATTAATTCTTTGCTGGTCAACTATTCTGGAGGGCAATTTGGAACTATGCCCAAAGGGCACTAAAAGACTGTTGGCCCTTTGATCCAACCCTAACACTGCTGGGTTTGTACCCCAAATGGTTAATAAGGTAAAAGACTTATAGAAAAATATTCATAGCTGTGCTCTTTGAGGTGGCAAAAATTGGAAAAATGAGGGGATGCCCTTCAATTGGGGAATGGCTGAACAAATTGTGGTATACGTTGGTGATGGAATACTATTATTGCTCAAAGGAATAATGAACTGGAGGAATTCCATGTGAACTGGACCGACCTCCAGGAATTGATGTAGAGTGAGAGGAGCAAAACCAGGAGAACATTATATACAGAAACTGATACACTGTGGTACAATTGATTGTAATGGACTTTTCCATTAGTGGCAATGCAGTGATCCAGAACAACTTTGAGGGATTTACAAGAAAAACCACTATCCATATTCAGAGGGGAAACTGTGGGAGTATAAACACATAAGAAAATCAACTGTTTGAATACATGGGTCAATAGGGATATGATTGCGGATAAAGACTCTAAATCATCACCCTAGTGTAAATATCAACAACTTGGAAATAGGTTTCGATCAAGGATACATGCAAAACCCAGTGGAATTGTCTATTGTCTTTGGTAAGTGGTAGGGTTAGGAGAGGGAATGAATATGATTCTTGTAACCAAGGGGAACTGTTCTAAATTGACTAAATAAATAAAATTTTCAAAAAAAAAAAAAGAGAGAACTCATCCCTACTTAAAAACCCTCCCATCACCAGAATATCTCGACTGTCGTCTAGAGTAAAGCGATCATTCTTTTTACTTTGTCCTGTAACATAGGTATCATCCTTGGCTCCTCACTGTGTCATACTCAAATCCAAAATGTTTCCAAGTCCTCTGAACTTTACCTTCATAACATTAATCATGTATGCCCCCTTTTCTTTTCTTACACTTGTAACCTCCCCTAATATGGACCTCATGCCTGAACTATTGTAATACTGTTAATTGGTCTGTCTGCCACCAGTCTTTTCCCCACACCAATTCATTTTCCACACAGCCAAGAAATTGATATTCCTAAAGAAAAAGCATAACAATGTCTCCTCACCTTCCTATTTAATAAACTCCAATGAATCCCTGTCTACTCTGTGGTCAAATTTAAGATCCTCTACTAGGCCTTCAAAGCCTATTATAATATATCCCTTTCCTACTTTTCCAGTCTCCTGAAGACTTACTCAGAAGCATTCTTATACCCAATACCACTGTCCTCCTTGTCAGTGTCCTCACATGACATTCAATCTCTCATCTCTATGAATTTTCACTGATATTTATCTATGCCTAGAATTCTCCCTGATATTGTATAATTCATAGTTCCTTTAGTTTCTTTCAAGTATAAGCTAATATCCTACTCTCTAAAGAAATATTTCCCAATCCTCCTTAATACTAATGGCTTCCTGCTATTGATTATCTCCAATTTATCCTGTAAATATCTTATTTGCATATAGTTCTTTGAATGCCGTCTCCTTCATTAGACATGGAAGCAGAGGCTGTCTTTAACTTTTCCTCCTATCCCCAGTGCTTAACACATCTCTGATATATAGTAGTTACTCATCAAATACTTATTAACTGATGACTAGAGAAATGAAAATTAAAACTCTGAGTTAATAGATTCTGCCCATCAGACTGGTAAAGATGACAGAAAAGAAAATGACCACTGTTGGAGTGGCTGTAGAAAAAATGCCACATTTATGCAATGTAGACCATTCTCGATAGTGAATTTGAATTTAGACCCCAAATTACTAATCTGTGAATATGCCCTGAACACTACATACCTATACTCTATAGAGATCAAAGTAAGAGAAAAAGGACCCATATGTACAAAAATATTTATATCAGTTCTTTTTATTATACCAAAGAACCAAAAGCTAAGAGAGTACCCATCAATTGTGGAATGACTGAACAAATTATGGTATTTGATTTTAATAGAATATTATTGTACTTTAAGAAGTGGAAAAGGGAAGTCTTCAGATAAACTGAGAAAAACACAGAATGAACAGAAGTAGACAAATAATGAATTTAATAAGAACACTAAAAACAATCATCTTATAAAGACTAAACAATTCTCATCAGTATAATACATATTCATGATTTTAGAGCCTGTTAATTAATAAATATTCATTATAAATCTACTATATGCTGGATATTGTATGGAGGCAAAGATATTTGGGAACATAACTATCAAGGCAGAAGAGACAGAAAATCCAGGTTCATAAGTGTAATTCATAGCTTATGTTAGAGAACAAAAAAATTTACAATTTAAGTTTTGACAAAATTTGTGTTTGTTAGATTTTTTAATAAGGCAAAGTAGAAATTATGAATATAGGAAAACAGACATTACTAATGAAACCAGAGGAAAAATACATGAAGAAACATATATATGACAAAAATAATGGAGACAAATAACCTAGGGTATATAATTTAAGGAGATTAGACTGAATGGTCTCCAAGGTCCCTTTCTTCTGTATTCTATAATCCATTCCCAGTAGACTTAGTATACTCCCAATCTACTGATGAAAGTACTTTTTAAAAGTATTAAATTTTAAAAAATGAAACTAAAACTTACTTTCTAAAAAGCATTTAATGAAATGTGAGGAATTTTGTTATTCATTTTGTTATTCAGCTTTAAAACAATAACGAAGTAAAGGACAAGATTTATTCTTTAGAGACTTTTATTGAGAAGGGCACACATATCACAGTGAGAAACCACAGGATTTTGTTCAACTGTAAATTTCTCAGAATTTACATTGTTTATCATGCAATCTATGGAAACTAGAATCGTATTGGGACTCATGAATTTCCACTGAAATTAATGGCATTAATGGCAGTGTAGTGTGCATATAGAGTACCCTGAATGTACTCATAAATTAATGGATGATCCTCAACACATATTTCTATACACCATATATAAGCACTAAACCATTTATTTTCAAGTTTCTGCATTGGAATATTTATCCATAAAGGATTTCTTAAATAAAAGGTAGATTTTATTTTTCTTCTAACATTCAGAAAATGTAATCTGTAAATGAAATCTAATTTTTAGCTATATGATCAAAATATATTGCTTTCAATAACACAAAGAAAAGAGCAATTGATGCTCACAAAACACACACACACAATCACTTAGAAAAGTTTGCTTCTAAGAGAATTTAATTTTTAATGCCTCAAAGGATAATGAAGAGATATGAATTTCCCCCGTGTTTCGACAATGATTAAACATAAAAAAGTTGGGCATATCATGAACACTATTCAACTACAAAAGTATCTCAGCAGTCTAGTTTTTAAATACTGATCGGCCAGCATATGGGAAGATCTAACCACAGCAGTAATGCCAGAGAGAGTTCTCACATGGTCCAACTGTTAAATATCTCAGCATAATAAATTTAGCTGTTTTCACAT
This sequence comes from Monodelphis domestica, assembly GCF_027887165.1. Classification (NCBI taxonomy): domain Eukaryota; kingdom Metazoa; phylum Chordata; class Mammalia; order Didelphimorphia; family Didelphidae; genus Monodelphis; species Monodelphis domestica. Next base: position 64,086,353 of record NC_077230.1, read on the forward strand.
GAACCACTGATGCGCAAAAATAATTTCCTGCTAATCAGTAATAATGACTATATACTCAATGAGTCACCGTTACACTTTAAGAAGAAGACTGTGCTAATGCGTGAATAATTATTGACCTGATTAAGTGTCCAATCCTGCTCTCAGAGAAAAAAAAGTGCACATCATTTAACAATTCGACAGTATATTGTCTGTGAGATAAAAGCAAGAGGTGATTTGGATAACTAATGCCCCAGCTAAATTCGATCAGGCAGTTCCCAAAAGTAGTTGATTTTCATCTTCCTTAAACATTTCAGGAACCACCATTTTTCTCACCCTCCTTTCACTAATACATTACCAACCTATTTTCTAACTCCCACTCCCCACTCTCATGCCCCAGAGGTAAGAAAGAAAAGAATGGGAGAAAATAAAGATGATTAGTTTTTATCTATTCATTATATCACCCCAAAAGCCAAAAGAAAGAGGATGCTGGGATGCAGGAGGCAGAGGGAGGGGGAAGGACTTTAACATCTTAAAACTATATCAGCCAGCTCTCCAGCTTTGCTTCAAGGCACCTAGAAAGTTAAGAGTCTTAGAGCCAGGATTTCAGTTACCCATCAAAGACCTGTTGGAATATAACAAAAAGCTGAGTATTAATATTTCCATCAGGTCACAGCTGTCTTTAGTCAGATGGTTACCTCTGTGCTCATTTCCCTAGAAATTTATTTCATCAAATACAGAGACAACAGCTTTGTTCTCAATGAATGAAGGTCCTGACATTGTAAGTCAGGCTTAAAGTCCAAATGACTGTGCCAGCTGAAAAGGGCAACAGTTCCACTTCATTTACAAATATGCATTATGAGATCATCATACTTATTGTTGACATCTACAAGAATATTTGGAACAATTAAGAGAAAAGAAGGAAGGAGAGAAAGAAGATAGGAGAGACAAATAGGAAATACATAGGAAGGGGAAGGGGAAGAAGGAAAAATAAAGAGGAAAGAAAGCAGAAGGAAGGGAGGAGAAGGATGATGGAAGAAAGGAAAAGAAAAGACAAGGGAAGCAAAGGTTTACCCAGGATGAATGCTTTGAATCCTTCACTATCAACCCCATTGTGAACTTCTTTGCAATTCTCACAACATACAACTGTTAATTTTCTTTAGTCCTTTGATGAAAAGTTGGTAATGAAGTTCTCAATAATGTTAGTGTATTTCTTTTGAAGGTGACTTTTGTTCCCCATTACTGTCCTCTCTACTCATCTCCCAAAACACATGAAGGCTCAGTAATAATAAGAAGCATGCCAGTCACTGGCATCTAATTAAAAATAATTTTAGGGAGCCTGGACCATCTTATTGAAAAGTTTCCCCAAAATGCCTGATAACTTCTGTAAAGACAGCAGAAATGGCACAGAATTTTAAGTGTGTTAACAATATCAGTATTCTTTCCAAGCTTATAGCCCCAACATGCCATTCTAATCTACCCAGAAACATTTACTCAAATTTTAAGAGAAATATTTGAAGATACTTCAGTTATGTGAAATCAAAAAAGAAATACTGAGAACTGTGGTCTCCTAGACAAAGCCTCTCTTGAGAAATAAGAGCTTCTCAGTATTGATATTTATTTGTGTATATCCTCTATACTTCCCTTTTATCAAATTGAGTGCTCTTGCATCAAACAATTAGAAAAAATCTCAGAACTGTAATTCATCAACAATTTTCTAATCTAGAATTAGTCTTCTATTACCTCAAGTCTCTCAAAAGGCTGTGAATACAGAAGTTTTTTTGTTTACTTTACTGAGTAGTTTTAAAAACCTCCGAGGAAAGGAATTGGATTGGGAATCAAATGACCTGAATGTGGGTTTTGCATTTTACTAGGAATATGATCTTGTTCTCCATTTTAACATTTGTAAATGATAGAATTGCACTTCGGGGATGTCTAAATTCTCTTTTAGTTAAAATTCAGAAAGGATTTTCTCCATTCCAATAATTTCCAACTAAAACACTGGGTAGGTTTTCTCTAAACTCATCATCCTATCTCCTGTCTCTGTACTTTTTCATAGGCTGTCCCCATGCTGGAATATATTCTTTTATAAACACTAACTTTCTGAATCTTTATATTCACTCCAGACAAAGCTCTGGTACCACTTTCTATTAAAAGGCTTCACAAATATCCATACCCCATTCATCTTAGTTTTCTCTCCTTCCGCAAAGAACATATGCAAATGTCTTATATTTTGGAATAGGAACTAGCTGTGTGATTTGTACTGATATAAAGATCTCTTTCTATCCATGTAGATCAGAACTCTCTCCAAAACTCAAAGGAAGAAGGTTGTATAGAACACTTGAAGTTAATGAACCTGTACATGGTCTCATATTCAGTATGTGTAAGCACTGAGACTTGAAGTCAGCTCCCTAAACAATCCAATATTCTGCTTCTCAGTTGCCATTTGTTTTATGGTTTTCACATTATGCCCCCCCCCTCGCAGTAGAATATAAAATCCTTAAGGTCAGGGGCTATTTTATTCATTTTATTTTTTTCTAGTTGCTTGTAAATACTATAAAAAATAAAATCCTTACCTTCTGTGTTAGAATCAATACTAAATACCAGTTCCAAGTCAAAAGAGGAGTAAGGGCTAGGCAATTTGGGGTTAAGTAATTTGCCCAGGGTCATATCACTAGGAAGAGTCTAATGTTAAATTTGAATACAGGACCTCCCATCTCCATTCAGTAATTGCCTAGCTGCCACATGAATATAATTTTAATAAGCATTTTTCTGATATTTTGGAATCCATGTCCTCTTCTTCCTTTCCACCCTTTCTCCTTTCCTGAGATATAGGTAATATAATATAGGATGTAGATTTGCTATCAAAGAATACATATTTCTAGCTTCTTCATATTATGGAAGAAGAAAAATGTCACACATACTGAAGAAAAATTTGTGGCAGAAATAAAGTGGAGAATGCTATGCTTCAATCTACAGTTAGACTCCTTTGATTTCTTCTATGGTGGTGGATAGTCTTTTTCCTCATTAGTCCCTTGAAGTTGTCTTAGATCCTTGTATTACTGACAATAGTTAAGTCATTCCCAGTTGATTATTGCATTTTGTTGCTGTTATTGTGAACAATGTTCTCTAGATTCTGCCCACCTCACTTTGGATATTTCACATAAATCTCTCCAGATCTTTTTTGTGGTTAGACTGTTCATCATTTCTGATGGCACAATACATTTCATTTCAATCATATGCCACAAATTGTTCAGCCATTCCCCGACTGATGGACATCCATTCTTTGCAACCTTATAAAGAGCTGCTACAACATAGATCTGCCAACAGATCCTTTCCCCCCTAGCTTTGATCTCTTTGGGATATAGACTTAGTAGTGAGTGGTATTGCTCCGTTAAAGGATAGACATAGAGCTATTTAATCACAGTTTAAATCACAGTGCCTTACACATAGACCACACTTAGTAAATACACATAGGCTTTAATAGAATTCATCAATGTGAAGAAGAAAGTCACTATTGTTGTTTGGAAATATGTACAGAAATAAGAGCCACTAAGAAAGTAGCAAAGAAGAGGCAAGACAACAGAATACTGGAGAGTAGAGGAATGCAAGCATCATATAGCAGAGATATGTCATAGAAGCAATAAGAGGAGAAAGAGGCATTTAGCAGCAGGTGCTCTGGTTCTGTTTACAAGTTGGCATAGAAAACTGTCAGACAGAGAGATGCAAAAGAAAACCATAATATGGCTGTAGTGTTGGGGCAGGGTGCAGAATTTTCAAATGCATTGAGGCCCACAGGCTGTCACTTTGCTTCAGAACACCTGGAAGCTCAATACTGTGAGTGGGTGTTGGAGAGTGATTGGCATTTGGTGAAAGGACAAGCCAAATCCTTCATTTCAATAATTCTAGGGCATGGCCTTATTACTACACAGTACAATAATTGAGATTCGTTATGATGAGTCTGAGCCATCAAGGAAAGGTTAAATTATAGCCATAAAAAAGAATCACAGTGTTGGAAGGAATATGAGAGGACATTCATTTCAACTCATTTCGGAGCAGCAATTTCCCCTAACACATCCCTGATCAGTGGCCGTCAAATCTCTGCTGGGACATCTCTAGTGATGGAGAACTATTTCATGGAGTAACCCATTCCACATTTGAACAGCTCCAATTTTTAGGAAGGTTTTTTATTTCCTTTTATGTAGCTGAAATTGCTGTCTCTGCAAACTTCCACCCATTATTCCTAGTTCTCTCCCCTCAGGGAACAAGCCAAAAGGCTGAATCCTCTTACAACCCATCAAATACTTGAAAATAGCTTTTGTGCCCCACCTAGGTATCATGACTTGACTAAACATATCCATATCCTTTGAGGTATGCATATATAGCATGGTTTCCAGTTTACAAACTGTATTTATTGCTGTCCTTTAGAAACACTTTAGTTTGTCAATACTCCTAAAATATGGTGCCGAGAACTAAATATAATGCTGTATACATCACCTGCCAAGAACAGAGAAAAACATCATAATTGCCTCCCTTATCTAGATTATTAATATAACAAAGATCAAATGACTTTTTCTGGCTTTTATGTGATGCAGTGGATTTATACTGAGCTTGTAGGTCACTGAAACCATCAGGAGTCTTTAAATTAATTATTAATTTCTATGAAATAGTATAGTAGGCAGAGCTCTAAACTTAGAGTCAAGAAATCTTGAGTTCAAATCATACTTCAAACACTAGCTATGTTATTTTGTGTGTCACTTAAACTCCCTCAACCTCAGTTTTCTCGTCTATAAAATAAAGGATTTAAGCTCAGTAACTACAGAGGTCCCTTAAAGCTTTAAATTTATGATACCCTGACTATCTAAGTCTCACTCTTTGTGTATTTGATTTGTTGAAATTGCTGTTATCGAGTATGTAAAATTTCATATAAACCCTTAAATAACTTCACTGTATTCAACTGAAGTTAGTTTTCTAAGCTGTTAAGATACATCTTCAGATCCTTCTTATGTCATTTATATTAGGTGGTACTCCCACAGATGTGTAAATTTCATTACAATATCTGTCCTTTTATCGAAGTTACTGATTACAATGTTTAATAGAAGCCAAATAATAGAATCATATAGTACTCTTTCATTTATTTCCCCCTATGTTGACATAAATTCTTTCATCTTGATTCCTCAGGTCTAGTTGTTCAATCAACTTTGAATTCACATAATTGTGTTATCTTTCAAATCACTATTTTTCCAATTTGTCTACAAAGATAACATAAGAGCCTTAGTCAAACAACTTACCAAAATTTGGTTTATACACAAAACTCTCTGACAAGGGTCTAATTTCCCAAATAAACTAAGTCAAATGTACAGAAATCGAGCCATTCCCCAAATGACAAATTGTCAAAGGGTATGAATAAGCAGTTTTCAGAGGAAGAAATAAAAACTGTCAAAAATCACATGAAAATAGGTTCTAAATCCCTCCTAATTAGAGAAATTCAAATCAAAACAATTCTGGGTTACCACCTCACATCTAGCAGATTGACCAATATGACAATCAAGGAAAATAATGAATGTTGGCAAAATTGGGACACTAATATACTGCTGATGGAGTTGTGAATTGATTCAACCATTCTGGAGAGCAATTTGGAATTATACCCAAAGGGGTTTAAAAGAATCCATATTCTTTGATCCAGCCATTCCACTTTTGGGTCTGTACCCCAAAGAGATCATAAGGAAAAAGGCTTATACAAAAATATTTATAGCTGACCTCTTTGTTGTGGCAAAAAATTGGAAAATGATGGGATGCCCTCCAATTGAAGAATGGTTGAACAAATTGAGTTATCTGTTGGTGATGGAATACTATTGTGCTCAAAGGAATAATAAACTGGAGGAATTCCATGTGAATTGGAATGACCTCCAGAAATTTATGCAGAGTGAGAGGAACAGAACAAGGAGAGCGTCCTGTGTCACCATCATATGAAATTGACTTTGCTACTAATAGCAATTCAATGATCCAGGACAATCCTTAGGGACTTATGAGAAAGAAAGAACTGTGGGAGTAGAAATGCGGAAGAAAAACATTTGGTTTTTCACTTGTTCATGTGGGCATTAGATGTGGGGTTTGGTTTTTTAAAATATTATTTTAAAATATTATTACAAAAGTAATCAATAAGGAAATCAATATTGAGTGATAATAGTGGAATGATAAAAGTGGAATTGCTTGTCAACTCTGGGAGTGGGGAGAAGAAAAAGGGAAGGAACACACATGAATCATGTAACCATAGAAAAATACTTAAATAATTTTTTTAAATTTTGTTATGCAACATCTATAGCATTCATAATCAATAAATCTATTAACTCTAAAGAAAAAAGGGAAATCCCATTATTTCACACTATTTATTCTTTATAAAATAATATAGGTCCATTGGGGTAAATGTTGACTTTTCTGAGTGCTTACAAATATTCACTTTAATAATTTATTCTAGAATTTTGCTAACACTTAAACTCAACTTATTATATGAAAAATCAATCTTACTGACTTCTCAGGGACAATTGTCTATCTCTAATTTTATGACTACTCTCTCATTTTCCATAATTTTTTAAAAGATTGCTGCCAGAAAAGGCAAAGAGAATAGACATTTATTATGTATCCACAAAATGCTAGGTACTTTGCTATTATTTTACAAATATTATTTCATTTGATACTAACAGCAACTTTGTGAGGTAGGTGCTATTATTTATCTCCATTTTAGAGTGGAAAAACCTGAGACAGACTTTAAGTGATTTCCAAAGGGTTAGTTAGTTAGTAAATATTTGAAGTCAAATTTGAATTCAGGTCTTCCTGACTCCAGAATTAGCATTCTACCTACTACATCACCTATTTGCCTCAATAACCAGAGGTGCATAAATGATACTCACCAACTGTTGCATTACCTCAGGATATAGATTGCTACTCAGAACCTACTAAGAATAGTTACTATAGATATTCTCTTACAGTTTCCTCATTTTTTTTGTTCTTTCTTTTTCTGTCCTCAGACCAAAGATCTTTCACCCTCATAAGGAAAACAAGAAAAAGATAAGAATTGAATTATCCTCCCTTTATACTTTTATACATTATCAATCAAGGAAAAGTACTATCCCATCTCTTATCTTCTTTTTTTTCTAAACAGTTATTTAAAAGTTCCTTTTTGTTTTATTTAACATTGATTTTCAGCATGTATTCATTTTGATATTCAGTATTTTTAATATTACCTTACAAAATCATGCCACTCTTCCATAATACATGCTTTCTCCTTTAACTTTAAAGAAAGCTCCCCACTCTCTTTGAAATTCAATTATTTGTATTTGTTTTATCAGAGTTTCATTCTTAAGAAACTGTCATTCCTAATGTGCACAATTCCCAGTTGAATTTTAAGGCATAAGAATTTATATGTCCTATTCCTGAATTATTTTTAAGTTCTATTTCCTAAAATTTAGGTTGTAAATTTCCCTCTGCCTGCCTTTTATTTCTTACCTTATGTCACCAATACTAAGATGGCATGGGCATTTCCTCTAAATTCTCTTATCATTTTTATTTTGGCAATAAGATTCTCTTTATTGCAGTGGGATCATAATAGTAGCTCTCTTTATGCTTTTAAAACAATTAAATGATTATCAAAATAAAAGATTCCCAACTTCTATGCTTTTAGCAGAGCAATTGAACAACATCCAGATAACTGAGATTGCGTATCCCTACCATATTATATTTCTATACCAACTTTGTTATTGGATTTCAGAACTCAACATTAATCTCTTCCTTCTGATTCAGTAGTATGTAGTATACTTTTACCAAAGCACCATCTTTCTTCTTCCAAAGACTTTTACCCTGATACTCTCCATCATTCTTTACCTTTTTGATTCATGGATTCCCTTGAAAGAAAATACTTTGGTGACTCCTTATCTTTTATAGAACAAAATATATTTGTTCCTGATTTCCCCAGTCAGTAATGTCCGCAACCCCTTAACACTTTATAATAATTGATATTTATTATTATATATAATTACTTATATATACAATGATTTTTATGATTTATTTTGTATACTACTGTTTGAAGTTATATTGATTTTTGCTATTATTTCTCCTTTTCCATATTCCATTCACAAATCTAATCTGAGCAAATCCTAGTGATGCCTTTATGCTAAATTTATCTCTTTACACTGTATTCATTTCTTAATAAGTCATACTCCTTATATTTGTGTATAGACATGTGAGTTTATTGGTAGTACCATTGCCTCTCTTTTGGGATGCTATTTTCTGTAAGTTAAAATATATCTTCATTGTTCTTATTCTTTCTGTGGTCTGCCTCCTACTCTGTGGGGTAAACATCCTCTGAAACAAAAAGTCTTATATTCTCACATTCCCCTCCCCATTTTATTTTTATTTATATTGTGCTATCCTGAGGAACTGTTGTATTAGAACAGAATATACTGTTATTCACTTTATTTCCTCCATGAATTTTTCTCTAGTGTAAGTAATATGTATCTTGTGTCACAATAGACAAAAAGGGAAATATGTATTATATGATGACATGTGTAACCTATGTCATATTACTTGCCTTTTTTGTGAGGGTGGAAAGGTGGGAGGGAGGAGAAAAATGAGGTATAGATTTTTGGATATATCTGTTGTAAGAATCTGTTTCTCTTGGATAAGTATATTTTAATTTATTATAAATGTCTAACAAATCATATATATTATTTTATGTTGCATATTATGTTATGTTATATTAAAAAATAAAAATAAATGGTAACTCAGAACAAAAAATACAAATATTCAAATAGACCACCAAAATATAACAGGTTTACTGTCTACTGGTTCCCTGATATGCACAGAAATTTTCATGATCAGGGAATAAGCATATAAGGGCACATACATAGGTTACAGGTATTATCAACCATGCATGGCAGGATCAAATCCAATGTCATTCTAGCCTAATGGATATTTCCATTGAGCTATTGCTCTTCTCTGATTTCAAATGTAATGTAGTTTCTTAACATAGTTTCTACACAATTTATAGAAGGTGTCTACCAGTTTTTTTTTTAATTTACATATTTTAGTCCTATCATTAGCTCTTTACTACTTTAAATCCTTGCCAATCATACTCAGTCAGTTAAGTAGAAAAGTCCTAAATCTGTCTTTTGATTTTGTTTTTCTTTCTCCCACTCAAGATCTCTTAGTCTAAATTATTATCTGAATTTTTCTGAAAAATTTTAAACTATATCTGTGAGTCTCTACCCAAAGACTCCTTCCAAATCAAGCCACAGGTTCCACTTAAGGAAACTGCAAAGGAGCTGAGTGGACTCAAATTAAGGACATTTTTTTCACCATCTTTCCCAGATAATCAATCTCTATGTTTGCATAATCTCTAGGAGACAACTAAAAAGGGAGGGATGGACCTTTTGAAGATAACCACTTTTCCTCTTCTGGTCCTTAACAAAAAGATATTACTGTGCTTTTAAAATTTAGTTGACATCTACTATGGATGGAAGGCTTCTAATATTATAATGGTGTGTCTCAATTAACTTAATAAATATATTGTTAGCATTTTCTAGTTTTGAATGTTATAAATAGTTGGATTTAGTAACATGAATTATGAAATCCCTTTTTTGTGACATGTCTAGGGTAGATCCTTTTTCATCATCTAAAATGATTTATTTGATCTTTCCTTTTTCACTAATCTGAATCTTTCCTCAGTTAATTCTCTGACTTCAGACCATTTACCTTCATACATCTATCATCTTCAAATATAAAGAAAAATAAATTTGCCTTTCTGAAGTATGGATTAATATTTTCAGTTCTCATCAGTGGGAGTCATAAACTTATAAGAAAACATCTTCCTTGGCTTCACACATGTAAATCAAAGGTCTACCTCTACCTCTTCAACTCATAGGTGAAATGAATCTTTAAAGTTATAATATCTATCAAGTTGCATAGACAGGTTTGGAGATTCAACTTGAGAAATTTTAAGTCTAGAGCTAGAAAATTAACTGCAATGTCCAGTATACTGCCACACTATCTATTTCTGCTATGATCCTCTAAGATGAATATTACAGGGTAAGTAGAAAGTGCTACTTTCTAGCTACTTTCTAGTAGGTGAGCCAAGTATTCTCATGGACAGAAAAAAAATTGCAATTAAGGAAGAGAAGATAAGGTAAAACTAACGGTTGACTTCTTGGAATGTACAAATTCATAGTCCATAACAAAGATCCACCTGTTAATAGAAATTTTTTGAGTCTTTATTAAACTGTGCTTCTTTTTAAAAAAATACTAATAAATTAATTTAGACTATTTTCCCATGATTATATGATTCATGTTCTTTCCCTTGCCTCCTCCCTCTCTTCACAGCCAAGAGCAATTCCACTGTGTTTTACATGTATCACTGATCAAGACATACTTCCATATTATTAATATTTACAACAGAGTGATCATTTAAAGTCTACATCTACAGTCATGTCCCCATCGAACCACGTGATCAAACAATTTTTTTCTTTTGTGTTTCTAGCCCCATAGTTCTTTCTCTGGATGTGGATAGTGTTATTTCTCATAAATCTCTCAGAATCTGATTGTGTTTGATTGTGCCACAGTGTATCAGCCTCTGAGTATAATGCTCTCCTTGTTCTGCTCCTTTTTCTTTACATCAATTCCTGGAGGTCATTCAAGTTCACATGGAATTACTCCAGTTCATTATTACTTTTAGTACAATAGTATTCCATCACCAACAGAAACCACAATTTGTTCAGCCATTACCCAATTGAAGGACATCCCCTCATTTTGCAATTTTTTGCCACCACAAAGAGCATGTCAATAAATACTTTTGTAAAGTCTTTTTTCTTAATATCTCTTTGGGATACAAAGTCAGCAGTGGTATGACTGGATCAAAGGGAAGACAATCTTTTAAAGCCCTTTGAGCATAGTTCCAAATTGCCCTTCAGAGTGGTTGGCCCAATTCACAACTCTACCAGCAGTGTATTAGTGTCCCAATTTTGCCACATCCCCACCAACATTTATCACTTTCCTTTGTCATATTAGCCAATCTGCTAGGTATGAGGTGTAAACTGTTCTTAAATGTGAGAAATTTCAAATTCTACTTATCCTAGATTGTGTTCCATTGAATCACAGAATCCCCAAAATGAAAAACAACTCAGAAGTCATTTAATCTGCCCTATGTTTCATGAGAATGTCTTCTATATAGCAAGCCAAATTAGTGGTCATCCAATTACCAATTGAATTTTCAGTGACTGGGCAGTCCACTAAATCTTAATCCTAAAACTGTCCATTTGCCTTCTGAGTAAGCTTTAAGTGTTAGTAAATTTATCCCTTAAGCAAATTAATTTTCCTCTGCATCTTTCACCTGCTGCTTTTAGTTGGTTTTCAGGGGGAAATTATACTCTTTGTGTGTTTTTATTTCCCATTTTAACTGAATTTAAAATTTTTGAAGATGGTAGTAACTGATTTTGAATTTGTAAGTTAAACAGATGTGTTCCTTCACATAATAGTGTAATCATCTCTTCAGTAATTAAGACTTCAAATCACTTAATAAATCATCTTTAACTCTTCCATTTTCCTTCTCCCCATATCCTGATATTTGCTGAGCCCTGACATTTCTGCTGCCCAATATCTTTTTGGAAAGCAGCATGATATTGCAGATAGTAGTTAATATTTGGAATTGGGAAATCCTAAATTCAAGCCCCACCTCTGATACATATTGTTGTATGATCCTGAACTAATCATAGGTTCTCATTGCCCAAAACAACCATCTGAAGTTAGAAGTTGCTGTTTCTGAACTTCATTGGTAGCAGTTTCTACCTTTATAATTCCCTAGACCAGTGATATCAACTTAAATAGAAACCAGGACTACCAAACCCTATCTAAGTATCCCTCTAAGCAACATATTAACTCGGAAAATTATATATTAATATAATTTAAGTTCAATTATATTTTTGTTTATTTTGTCAAACATATCCCAATTAAATTTTAACCTCGTTCAGACAGCACTTGAGAATATTATCTGGCAACATAACTCGAGGGCCAGATGTTTGACATCTCTGCCCTGACCCAAACCAATGAAATCATAGATTGGACAAAAATATAAATATAGAAATACAGATATACACATGTAGATATTTAAGCATAGAGGTAAGCATATATCTTAATTGTCAAATCCTTTCAATCTTCATTTTTCTTACCTCTCTATAGCCTTTGACATTGCTAATCACTCACTTCTTCTTGATATGCTCTTCTATATAGGCTTTCATAATTCTTTCTTAGCTCTCCTCCTTCCTATCTGACCTCTATTTCACAATCTCTTTTGCTGGATCTTTATCCACGTCCTCTCTGCTAAAATCAGGAGTCCCCCAGGACTCTATCCTGGGCCCAGGATGCATGGCATGTTCAGAGTAAACTAATAACATCTTGGCTTGCCAAGTCCTCTTGAGGATTGCTTTCCTCCTTTTGATGTCCATCCAACTCTCATGTGCAGCTTCAAAAAAGGTGTAGCCTGTGCAGCAGCCACACCCCAGGAAAAATCTAAGTAAGTGAGTTAAACATTATTGTAGGTAACTCACTAAACCAATCAGTGAGTTAGCAGGTGTCTTCCTCAGGCATGTAAAGACTTTACCTGGTGAAATGTGCAGATGTGATCAATGCATTCAAATGACCATGAAGACAGCTGAAATGGGTACTTTGAAGCACATATTGCTTAGTTAATCATCAAAGAAAGCACCAAAAAGTCATATACTACATCTTAAACCTTCACCTGTCATCTCGAGTCATCTGGCAACTGGACTTGCATGTCTCTGGAAGAGAGCATAAGGCCAACAACTTTGTGCAATTCTGCCTCACTTAAATCCAATTTATGAACAAATCAAAAAACATCACCAGAGATATCACTTTGGTACTCTTCGAGTAGAAAGGACAACCAAAAAAATAAACCCCAAAACTTACCAACCAATTAATAAACCATCCTGGATCCCCTTCTCTTCTTCCTCTACAATATTCCACTTAGTGATTTCATCAGCTCCCATGGATTCAATAATCCTCTCAATTTTGATGATTCTGAAATTTATTTATTCATCCCTAAGCTCTTTCCTAACCTCTAGATTCTCATATCCAACTAGTTTTCAGATAGCTCATACTGGATGTACTATTAATCTCTTAAACTCAATACACAGAAAATTGAATTAATATTTCCTGCAAATTAACAGCTGCACTTCTGAAAATTCCTTTTACCATCATACTCCCAGTGATGCAGTCTCAAAATCTAGGTGCTGTTGTGCTCCTTAATCTCTCCCATCTTCCATATACAACAAATTGTCATTTGAACATATCTTGTATTCACACATTCAATTCTCTTCTCTGACAATGATGATAATGTGCAACAGACTCTGATCTTCTCCTCACTTCATATCTGGAAAATTAAAGTATCTGCTGGTTGGTCTCCTGATTCAAATCTCACCACACTACAGTCCATCCTCTACTCACTTGTCAAATTAATTTTCCAAAAAAAAAAAAAAAAAGATCAGATCTTATCACTCTCCTATTAAAAAAAGTGTATCCCATCACATTTAGAATTCATTACAAAAGTTTCTCTTTGACAAGTCCTTTGCAACCTGACCCTCTCTAACTTTCTAGACTTCTTAGACATTATTCCCCACCAATGTATATTGAAATCCAGTAGTACTGGCCTCCATTCTCTTTTTTTACATGAGATAGTCCATCACAATGCTCTGGACTTTTTCACCTACTGTTCTCCATGACTGGAGTTCTAAACTTCTTCCTCTCTACTTCCTGGATTCTTTCAAGTCCCAACTAAAATTATCCTTTTAATCATAAGGCTTTCTTGATTTCTTTTAATTTTAGGACCCTCTATTTCTTATCTCCAATTAATTACACACACACAAACATGAATAGTTTGTACATCATTGTTGGCATGTTGTTTCTCCCATTCAAATATGAAATCCTTGAGAACAGGGACTATTTTTTTGCCTTTCTTTGTATCCATGGAACTTAGAAAGGTACCTGGAATATAGTGATTAGTAATATTGACTGACTAACTGTGATACATATAAAGATGGAAATATATATGAATACATATTATAATAAATCTATAACATAATAATAATATCTATTCCCATCCCTTTTCCTTTCTACTCACTTGGTCATCACCGTAGCTCAGGACTTCAGTTTTTTTCATGGACTGATAACCTTACCTAAGGAAGGCAAAGGAGCCCTTGGGGAAGGACTGAGACTTGTTCTGCTTAACCAGACTTGTCAGAACAGAACGCTTGTTTAGACTTCATATAATTTCTATTATGCCTTCCATTAGAGAGATGGCATGTAGTGGAAAAGGTGCTGAATGGGCAGTCAGGAAGACCTGGTTTCTAGCCATTCTTCCAATGATTTATAGCTATGTGAAGCTGAACAGTTCACTTCATTGCTTTGTGCCTCAGGTTCCTTCTCTATAAAATTAAGAAGATCCTTTCCATCTTTAAATGCAGAACCCTATAATCCTATGATCGACTCAACAAACTTATTTGTTAAGCACCTAGGCAAAACATGTTACATTTAAAAAACAAATTGGTCTACTTTGAAATATAAGAGTTCGCCTTGAGAGGTCATAATTTCCCCAACGATGAGGATTACTGAGCAAAGTATGGGGAAGGAGAGGGAATAAAATTTTTAAAAGATCCTACTATGCACCAAACATTGCTAAGTGCTTTACAAATTTTATCTCATTTGTAAGAACTTTAGGAAAGTGTCTCTGAGGCTACAGACAAAACAGAGTTCTGGGCATGAGCTGAGAACTTGGAAGGAGAGAAGCAGATGAAGTTCTGACAGTTGGTCACTAAACTCAGAATCTCTCTTTGACTTTTGGTGAAGACAGATTTATCTCAGACCTTGCTCTACTTTCCTGACTGTGAGAACTCATCTTGGAGAAGATGCTGTCAAATCTGCTGTGTTGGAGAACTATTTTGAAGGAAGAAAGAAAGCTTGTTTGTCTAAATTCTGAGAGACATCTCAGACCTGTCCTCTGGTCAGTTAGCCTCTGCCATATTGGGCTAACTGACTCCATTTACTTGAATACACTGTTAACAATATTAAGTTATTTTAATAAGTATCACAGTTTAGGTTTTAGTCAGATAGCATGTTATGTGGGTTCTAGTAAGTGATAAGAAGGGCAGAGTAGCAAGAAGAAACAAAAGGCTTTGCCCTGAGGCAAATGTAGAAGTGTGGGTGGAGAAATTAGTTTCTTAAGTTTTAGGGCATCCTGTTTTACTAATCCTTACTTTGTTTATTATTCTATAAGATAAATAAATAGTTTTTTATATTAAAATTTTTTCTCATTTGTTCACTTTAGTGTGTTAATGGAAAGAACTCCTGTCAAGAGACATATCAGATTGCATGATCTATGAGGTCCTATTGAACTCTAAAATTCTCTGATTCCCCCAGGGCTGTTGCATTTTGATGCTTTTATTCATTTTAGGAGTTCATTATTTTTTTATAAAAATTAGGAAAAAAACCTTATCTATTTTTACTACTTTTCAATAGTTCTATTCAAAGGTTGGACAAGTTAAAATGAATAGAATTTTAGAACAAAATTGATTTTTTCCCCTTCTTTACCTATGAATTTCTTCTATCCATGCTATTTTTTGATTAATTAAAATTCCATTTATTTTAAAATTTCACTAGTGCTTTCTGCTTTTATACCATGGTCCTTGAATATAAACTCTTAGTCTCAGTACCACCAGTCCCCCATAACAAAGAAAAAAAAATCTAGTGACTGAATCAAATAAAGTTTGTAAGGTTCTCTAAAACAAACTCTTTGCTAAGAGAAGGGAGGTATGATTTATATTAGCATTCAAATTAGAATGTATTTCATGGATGCTTATGTGTTCATGTATTCACTCATGATAAGTTTATAGAGGCATCTAAAATTCATTTAAGATAGTTATTAATCATTATTTGAAGGTTTGGAGATTGTGAATCATAGTTATTTAGAATTTTAAAGCAGGAAAGAACATTATATATCACCTAGTACAACCCTATACAGTATAATCTAATTATAATTATAACCTAAACTAGTACAACTAACTATAATCCCATCTAGTAAAACCTAAAATTATAAGTAAAATTTTATACACACATACATATGTGTGGAAAAATATGATGTGGGAAAAATTCTAATTTATTAAAATGACTTACTTAAAGCCATACCCCTAGTGAATGGTGGAAGAGCTTAAAATCAGTTTGCAGAATCAGTTTGAGGGGGATAAACACACACACACATTTGAACAAGGGGGAGATCTATAGAAAGAGTGGGGAAGAGTTAGTAAAAGGATTCTTCCATTAAAAATGGGAAATTGTGTTCATCCCAATGAGGTCTATGATCTCAAAAACAAGTCTACTTGTGTGACAAAACATTCAAAGCAGCATTTTTATTTTGTGGTAGCAAAAATAAGTGGAAACAAAATAAATATTTAATGATTGAGGAGCAGATGAACATATGGCACATGACAATAATGGATTTTTTTTGGGATGTAAAAATAATAAATATGAAAGATTTAGGGAAACATGGGAAGTGTGTATAAGGTGAAGCAGAACAAAGAGATTAGAACTAAAACAATATTATGTAACTAAAATAATATAAATTAAATACTTGAAGACATTTAAATTCGACAAAATGCAATGGATAATCTTTTTTTCTCCAGAGAATTTAGCTAGGGGCATTCTTCTCAATAGATAGTGCAATATGGGGGTGGTATCAGGCACATTTGTTGTTTTGAACATTTTTCCTTTATTACAAAAATGTTTCTATTGGGATAGAAATATTATTGGTAAGAAATCCTGGTACAAAAACAATATATATCTACATGGTAACATGGTATAGGTTAAAACAAATGGAAAATTGAATCAATGCAACAAACTACTGATCTCAGAACCAAAACCAATCAATCACAATAGTCTATTGTTTCATAACTACCAAAACATAATCTTTAAGAGAAAAGAATTTGCCAAGAATTACTAAGAAAACTGGAAAGCATTTTGGCAACATTTGAATTAGTTTAACTGTTTATCCTGTGTGACAATTAATTTCAAATAGATTTTACCTACTTACTTTACCTACAAAACATCATTTTTAAGGGATTTTAAATAAATGCTTTTCACCACGGCAGCAAGTTTAAGAAGAGTCCTAATAGGTAGCATAGAATTAATAACAGAAGATGAAATAGAAAATTTTACCTACATGGAACTAAAAATCTTTCACACAAAATCAATTGTAGTTGAAAAGAAATAAAATGTTCAATTAAAAAAAGGAGCTTTAAATATATCTTATAAAAATCTGATATCAAATATATATATATATACATATATATATATAATTAAGACAAATATAGAAGACCAAGAGCTATTCCCCAAAGATTATGAAAGGATATAAACAATTTTCAAAAGAATTTCAAACTATCAACAACTATATTAAAGTCTATCACTATTTGTTACTAATAAGAAATTCAAATTGAAGCAATTCTGAGATTTGAATTCAAATGAATCAAGTTGAGAAAGATATTAAAAAAATAGAAGTAGTCAGTGTTGGAAAGGCTGTGGAAGACAATAAAGTTATAGACTATTGATAGAATTATAAATTGGGATCATTTTGATGTTCCTCTATCTCTTTAAGAGTCAGGAAGAGTGCAAGAATTCTCAGTAGAGGAGAACTATCAGGAGCCAGTTAGCCAGAGCTGAAGATTCCATTACCTAGGAGATGAGGAAGTGAAGGAAGGGAGAGTTGGCAGTTAGAGGTCTTTTGCCTCTGGACCTTCAGGGATCTGGAGGTCAATCTTCCTTTGCCTCTGCTACTGACAGTTCTGACTACTGACATTTGGGATAGAGAAACAGATTTAAGGAGTTTGTGGGTGATGAATATCTATGTATAAGGAAAATAGGTGAATCACTTTTAGGTAGCAAAGGTTAGATAGGTCTGTTCTAGCCTGGCAAGAAGCACCTACCCTTGAAGACAGTTGGAGTAAGTTTTTTAGAAATTTTAGATAGTATTAGGAATTTAGGTATAGTCATAAGGTATTAGGATAATAATCTCTCTTTGCTCCTTTCTATTTCTATCTATACTTACTGTTTTTATTAAACTGTTCTCTTCACTTTTGTCAAACTCCTACCATTTAACCTTTACACTGGAAAAGAACTTGAAATTATTTGAAATAATAATACCCTTGGATACAGGATATATATATATATATATATATACGTATATATATATATATATATATGTATATATATATATATATATATATCTGACTTTCCTGTATCCAAGGGTATTATATACACATATATATACACATATATAGACAGTATACACATACATTCATATATAGACATATATCATTGCTATTTAAATATTCTCACAAATATCAAAGATACGAAATCCACATGAATGCCAAAATATTTATAGCAGCGTGTGTGTGTGTGTGTGTGTGTGTGTGTGTGTGTGTGTGTGTGTGTGTAAATAAGTGGAAGCAAAGGGATTGGTAAATATCTCATTATATTATAGTGAAGAAATGTGGTAGAATACTATTGTAAGAAATAGTGAATATGGGGAAATAAAAGAAGCCTTGAAAAACCTATATGAACTGAAATAGTGTGAAATAAGTAGAAATAATAGAATACACAATACCATAATACAAAGTAAAAGTATACTGAAAGGAAACTAAACTCCAAGTAATTGTAATGATTTATCTTGTTCTTGGAGAAGAGAACATCAAAAGCTTATTTTCCATTTGGTAGAGAAGTGGGGAATGATAGAGGTGAAATATAGTCACTGTGAATAATAGCGAGGGGAACTGGAGAGATGAAGGAAGCTTAGAGCGGCTGTTGTTTAGGACTGGTTTCTGTGTCACACTTCCTGCCCCCTCCCCTTGGAGTTGAGCAGGTTTCCTAATGGAGTCTCACAGCCCAGCCTCAAAAGTAAGTTGAGTTCTTTCAGCTTTCTAATACTTGATGAATTAAAGCTCCCCTTTCTATTACATGGACTCTAACCCAATGTTGTTGTCACTAAATGTATTTAATTTAATTTTGAAGGAAAGACGGGAGAGGGGAGAGGACAGATATGGAGGTCCCTGATATCTTTTCTCTAGCAACTGTTGAAGGCTTGATCCAAAGTCTCTCCAGAAAGATGGTTTGACTTTCCCCTTAGGGAAAGGTAGTCTTTAAACCAGCAGGTGTCTTCAATTGGGCAAGAACTTTCTTCAGCTCGGCCAGGTAAAAGGGAGAAGAGCAACTCGCCTAACTAACTTTTTTCAGTCTTTGGTAAGAGAGACCAGAATCAGCTCTGGCCAACAGTTTCTGCTTTTGACTCATCCATGGAACTCTCTTCCCCCACGGGTTGAATGTTCCATTGCCCTTCCAGATGCATTTTCTTCAACCTTTGCAGGTCTCCCTTGTTCTTAGTTCACATGTGTTAGTTTGTTTTGCTTTACCAGTTAACTTTGGTAAGTGACAGTAATGTAAAAACCTAAAGGAAAAATAAAATTTATTCTTCTTCATAAAAATATGTAGATTTTTTTATCATGGAAGAAGTTTTCACCTTTTATTTTAGTTATTTTGCTTTTTTATTAAAATTTCTTAGGGGGAAAATAGTGACTAATATAAATATTTAAAAAGGAGCAGGGAAAGAATGTATAAGCAGTTCACTGCTTGCTTCCATTCTGACCTGTGATTCTTTTTATAACTGCCAAAGTTAACAACAACAAAAGCTATTGAATCAATACTTTAGGTAACAATAAGATTCATAAATTCATAAAACTCAGATTTAGAGCTATCAGAGACCTTAGAGTTAGGCCAACAGAGGCCCAGAAGAGTTAAATGATTTACAGAGGCCACACAAAATAAAATAATTTATGAACTCATATTTGAACCTAGTTCCTCTGAATACAAATTCTGCATTCTTTCCACAATATTCTAACAATTTTTTTCAACCTATCACTAGATTTAGAATATCCTATAAGCAGTCATCCATTTGAGGGCAACTAGGTGATGCAGTAGATAGAGAATTGGCATGGAGGCAGGAAGGCTCATTCTTATCAGTTCAAATCTAGCTTCAGATACTTACTAGCTTTGTGAACCTGGGCAAGTCACTTAAACCTGTCTGTTTCAATTTCTTGTAAATTGTAATGTAATAATGTAAAATGTAAAAACAATGTAAAAAAATAATGTAATAATGTAAAATGAACAAGAGGTGGAAATGGCAAACTATTCTAATACCTTTGCCAAGAGAAATTCAGAGGGTCATGAAGAGTCAGACTAACCGAATAACAATTAATTTTTTTCATTGTACATCTTGCTCCCACTTGCTAAGAAATGTATTCCTTTACGTCTTACCTGAAGACAATAGTCCAATAATGTAGAGTGTACTGAATTCCCAAAAGGGATTTTTGTCATTTATTTTAAGGTTGAAGCTGAATAAGAAGGACCATGTTATTCTGTATTATCTTTCCCCAGAAATACTGCACTGAACATATTATTTCATTGCTTGAATTCACTTTTCTACTTGTCTGTGTAATGGCCCCCTTTAAAGGGTTTATGGGTTGAAAAACTGCTGTGGTCTTTCTTGATGTGGATACAGTGTAGAATAAAAGAATAAATAACTTGGGATTTTTCTTAAAAAATTAAAATAATCGAAATATCTAAAGGAAAGTTTTAATAGGATTCAGATAATTAAAATGAAAACTGGGAAGGTAATCCAGGGGAAAAGAACCAGCTTAAGAAAAAGAATCAGAATATACTCTTGAGACAGCAAGGAAACCATTCTGACTGAAGAAGAATGAAGGTTTCCTTTGGGGCATAATCAAGTGGAATAACTGACAGATGATTAGAAATAAATAAACAATAAAATATACAATGCTCCAAGAGCACAACACTTTCATCAGAATACCTGCATATTACTCAATGAATCATGTATTAAACAGGTACATTTCTTGTATTCTCTTTCCATGTCTCTATGAGACTGTTGCAATTACTGAGGCAGATTTCATTTTCTTCACACTCTGAGTGGCAAATTGAGTCAGCAGTCTTTGAATGTCTCTCTGAACTAGGCATGTTTTACTTGGCTTGGAAACATTAATAACTATTAAAATAATTCTTTTCATCCCATCAGTTATACAATAAATGAGGAAAAAGTGGAAGTACTGTATGTCTCCTCAGGTTCTATTAGTGCTTTCACCTTTGGAAAGGAGAAAGCCTTTCTTTACCAAGGCATTTGTGGTATTTGGGCCCAGCCTATTCAAGGACCCTTATCTCTAAGGAAAATCCTTAGATGATTTACATTTCTTTGCCTGTTTTCTAGCTAGTATTCATAAGAGCTAGCATTTAAATAGTGCTTTAAGGTTTACAAAGAACTTTATAAATTTTATTCATTTAAAGCTCACAACAACCCTATGAAATTTTTATCCTTATTTTATAGAGAAGAAAATTGAGGAAGATAAATGTTCAATATCTTACCCAGATTTGCATAATTAGTAAGTGTCAAGGGCCAATTTTGAACACATCTCTTCCTGACTTTAAGTCCAGGACTATATTCACTTTATTACCTAGATGCCTTTCCTTAGCTTTTAATTAAATATGAATGAAAGGTTCTTTTCATAATTATAAGTATGGCTTAATTGTCCTGCTTCATTCATTTGAAGAAGAGAATTTAAAACAATTGTCCACCTCTAAAGGATAGAGAGATTGAGATTTAATTAGTAGAAAGAGTGTCCAGTGTAAAAATTTCTTCTACCAATGCAGATTGGTATCTGTTCTGCAATGTTTTTTTTTTCCTTTCTTAGAGAATTGCCCCGAGGCAATTCGAAGTGACATGCCTTGCCCAAAGTCACATAGTCTGTATCAGAGACAATATTTGAACCTAAACCTCGTTGCCTCCAAAGATATCTCTTTATCTACACACTGTCTCTGCTTAGTTCTACATGATTAAAAATTGTACCATAATTTATACTCTGAAATGTGGAAATTAGAACTTAAGGGAAAAAAAAAGATTTGTAGGATCCTCTGGTTGGCTATTTTATTTAATTTTAGAAATTCTAAAAATAGCATATATTTGAATTTATTTTTTTCTTTTGGATTAGAATTTATTCTGCAGTATGCATTCTCAAAAATCAATAAATATCATTAGTCATTACTCATTGAAATATAACAAGCATTTATTTAAAAAAAAAAGCAACCTCTTACCTTCTAAGACATAAGAGAGAATAGGATGAGGCAATTTGGGTTAAATGACTTGTTCGGCTAGGAAGCATCTGAGGCCAGATCTGAACCCAGTTCCTCTCAACTCCAAGTCTGGCATTCTATGTAAAGCCTTTTTCACATGCATATTGTGTATCCCTTCCCAAGTTAAACACTGTGTTACTATGAAAGAAGTAGAAGAATATACAAATATTTCCAGGGACAGCTAGATGGTTCAGTGGATAGAGAGCCAGGCCTAGAGAAGGGTGGTCTTGGGTTCAAAGCAAATACTTCCTACTGTGTGACCTGAACAAATCACTTACTCCCCTCATTCCTCAATGTTTGGCCCTTAAAGCTCTTCTATTTTGAAACCAATACATAGTATTGATTTTAAGACAGAAGGTAAGGGTTAAAAAAAAAAGAATATTCCCTACTTTCAAGTAGCTTATAATCCATTTGAAGATAAAGTAATATATCAGGAACTAGAAGACATTATGGTATAAACTACATCTGAGTGCTGAAATAATTTAGAATAATGGACAGAGCTTTGCAATTTCTAAAATATAATCCAGACTGCATTTGGGAAATTGTATTGCTCTTTCAAAAATTACAAATCATTCTTTGCAACAAAATCCCATCTTTTTAGTTTCAATAGTCTCCAAATGATGCTAAATAACTGAGAATCATAGAATATTATAGTTTCAGAAGAATTGGAATTGAAAGTGACCCTCATACAATGGGGAAATGAATGGTACATGAAAATAGACAACAACATCATGCCAACAATAACCTGGTACCAAAAAAAAATATGATACAGGAAATCCATAGGAAAAAATATTGGCCAGTCATATAGTAAAAGTGAGAGACAAAAGATTGATGGCTATTATATCAGGGTACATAAGGTTAAAAGGCCTAGAAGAAATCTTCTAGAATGTTGACTAGATTCTTATTGGAAGAAGTGTAGGAAGACCTGGCTAAGAATCACCACACAGTACCAGAAACTATGACTGGGTCAACATCTGTACCACTGGAGATAAGACCCTATCAATAAAATCGCATACTCATTCAAATATCAAATGAAAATGAAAAGAATGGAATTAGTTACAAGGAGTTGAGTTTTCAATTAAGCTGGTAATTTTATATGGGGATTGAAGTGAAAGTAGGGTCTGAAAAATAAGAAGACTGGAATAGTAGGAGAAGCCAAGTTGTAAAAGAAATTTCAATGCCAGGGGAATTTATATTTAATACTGGAAGCAAAATGGAAACAATTGAATTCTTTGAGGTATATGAGAGTAACATGGTCAGATCTGACTTTTTGGAAAATCATTTTGACAGCTCATGGAGTATGTATTAAAATGTAGAGAAATTTGAAGCAGAAAGACCAATTAGAAAGGCTTTTGAAGAATCCAGGTTGAAGATTATGGAAGTCTGAAATGAGATATAAAAGATATATAAAGGGAGAGACAAGAAGAGTCAAAAGACTGGTTATACTGGGTGAGAGTCAAAATTGGAAGGTAATAATGAAGTTGAGTGTGAATTAGAAAGATATTTAGGAAAAGAGGAGTGATGGGGCAGTGGATTAAACCCTAGATTAGACATGGAATTTGAGGTACCTTTAGGACATTTAGTTCACTATGTGCAAAAGGCAATTTTTTGTTTCTTTCTTTCTTTTTAAATCCTTATGTTTTGTCTTAGAATTGATACTATGCATTTCTTCCAAGGGAGGAAAGCATTAAGAGCGTGACTTGCCTAGGATCAAAAAACTAGAAATGTCTAATTGCCCAGGATCAAACAACTAGTAAATGTTTGAGGTCAAATGTCAACCCACGAGGCCTTGCTTTCTATCCACTGAATTATCTAGCTGCCCCTAAAAGGTAATTTGTGATTGTACTAGAGATGGAGAGAAAGCCTGGGGCTAGATATATAGATCTTGGAACTATATGCATAGAGATAATAAATGAAATAATGAAAGACAATGATTCTCACCTAAGATAATAGAAGGAAAAGAGGAGAAAGTGAAAATCAATCAATAGAGGAATATTCATTATTAATGGGCATGACATGGCTGCAGATCCCACACAGGAGTTCTAAGAAGATATCAGTCTGAAAAGAGAACAACTAGGAAAAAGAAATATCAGTATCGTGAAAACCTAGAAAGGAGAGAATATCCTGAAGGAACAGGTAATCAGCAGTGTCAATTGCTACAGAGAGGTCCATAAAAACTTGCCCCTCTGGCAGAGGTGGGATTTGAATAGAGGTTTTTCTCACTCAAAATCTGATAGCATTTTTAAAAAGTTACTATGGCAGCAATATGAAGAATGAATGACTAGTGACAGAAAGGTGTAGAGACCAACTCAGAGCCTAAGGAGCTATTCCAAATGATGAGTGCTTTGATTCAAGTTTATATATGAATGGAGAAGAAACTATCAATCAGGGGATATTTGTAACAGAATTATCTTCAAAAATAAAGTATTTAAAAAATCTGAGTTTATTAAGTATATATTACCTAGAAAAGAGCATACCAATAAAAGAATAGAGAAGTTAATGTAGAGAACTAGGCTGTTTAGGGAAAAAAAAATAGTTTTGGGACATGTTGAATTTGAGATTCCATTAAAAAATCATATAGAAGGTGTGTCATAGCTAGCTCTAAATACAGTATGATGTTTATATAAAGACAAGAAGTTAAAAAGGTATTTTCAATTTCTTTCAAATATCTTCAATAAGAATGAGATACAATAATCTGTTCTTAAAAGAACAAATACTGTCCTACTTTACCAGGTCTGCAAATCTTCCTTTCTCTGAGTTCGAATCCAAACTGTCACCTACACCATACATTATTCAAACTCAGCTGCCTATCTGGCACAATAGTTTATGGCTTCAATGGCTATCTGCCCAATAGCATTCTTTATAACATACTGCTGCTACTCATATGAGAACTTTAGCATTAAAATGATTGTTTCAGAAGAACAAAACCAATCAATAGACAGAAGACGGGATGCTATGCTATAGGCACTATGTGATGAACTAGAAAGGATCAGGAATTTTAGCCAATCTACTCAAGGAAAATTTTATTGAAAGCTCAAGATTTTCATGGTGGCCAACCAAACATCAGTAAATGGGTTAAAAGGTAAAAACAAAAGCAATTAAGTAAACAAAGTCATCATATTCAGTTGGCTGGCAAAAAAAAATTTAGTAGTACAGTTTTCCAGCTCAAAGTTCTTGACTAGATTAGGGGCAATTATCTACTCAATCTTCAAGTGTTTGAAAGACTGACAAAGGATATTCTTTTTGCTTGGATTAAGAAGGAAAAAATAGAAGTAATTGCTAAGAGGTGTAGAAAAGCAGATAAAATTTCAGCAAAGATATTTTAATTGTCTTTTATGTGCCAGGCTCTTGACATAGAAATATAAAGACAGCATCTCATCTCAAGATCTTAGATTTTGGCATAATTTTCTTAAAAAACTTCACAATGATTAAAGATATACCAAAATAGTATGAGTTCTCTTGGAATATAATGCATTGCCTATTGATAGAATTCATATAGCAGAGTTTGGAAGAACAGTTTTCATAAATGTGATAAAGAAGATACCTATTCAAGTAAAGATTGGACTAGATGATGCCTAAGACCTGTACCATTCCTGGGATTGTATTCTAATTTTTCATCCCTCATTCCTGAAATATATTCCCTCTTTCCTCTGATTCTTGGAATCTTTAGCTTCCGCCAAAGCCAGTTCTCATGCAATATCCTACAAGAAGCCTTCCTTGACCTCTCCCTCTACCAACTGTTAATGTCTTGTCCCTCCATAAATATATACAAATATGTTTACATTTTATGTCCACTAGGAGAACATCATTTAATTAAGAGTGAATGTTGTTTCTTATTTTGTTTTCTCGCCATGCAATATGATTATACACCTTATATATTAAGCATTTAACAAATGCTTACTAAATTAAATGAAATTCTGTACCAGAAATCATATTGGACTTTTTGTCTAATATCATTCCCCCTATCCAATAGTTATCAATGGAATTATTAAATGTAATCAACATGTGTCTTGGAATTTGTAGCATATTTGTTGTTATTTTGTTGTTTTATAGTTTGACTATAATTGATGTAGTTTTTTACCTTGAAACCTGTCTATAGCTTCCTTTGATTGTCACATTTTGTTTTCAAAATTTCAATATAATTGCCTTATTTTATATCTTCTATTGTGTTGTTCAAGTTACTTAACTTGTGATTTTCTGGGAAACCTCTAATCCTTAAATCATCTCTTATATCCTGTGTTTAAAATAAATATTTTGCTTATAAAAAGATCATTTTAAAAATTAACATTATCTCTATCTGATTCTCTTCTTTCAAATTGTCTTTATTTTCTCTATATTTGCATTTCCAATCAGTTTTTCTTTGTTTATTTGTTGAGATTTGCCACAATGGATCCATGTAGTTTATATTCTACTAATTATTTCTGCTGTGCAGATCATAAGTTCTGCTTTCATAATTCTTATTTTTTAAAGCTATTCAAGAACATCCTAGTGGGGAATCTGTGTTCTCTTAGTTATCCACTGGGTCCTCTGCCTCATCAGGTATTTATACATTGTTCTTTATTTTGCAGTACTTATTCATAGATGTGTAAACATATTTAACTGATCTAAAGGCCAGATTCTCTTCTGTTATTAAGATGATTAAAATCTTTAGACTAGATATTTTCATCCTTTTTGCAGTTTATTGTGACAGAGACTGGCACTAGAGAAAAAGCGTCAAGCTAAAGAGTATGTGAAATTGATCATCTCGACGGGGGA
This sequence comes from Monodelphis domestica, assembly GCF_027887165.1. Taxonomy (NCBI): domain Eukaryota; kingdom Metazoa; phylum Chordata; class Mammalia; order Didelphimorphia; family Didelphidae; genus Monodelphis; species Monodelphis domestica. The sequence goes on from NC_077230.1 coordinate 64,113,383, forward strand.
GGGGCCCCAGGAGTGGAATCCAGAGGAGGAGGAGACTCTGGCTTGGAGAACAGTGAGGGTTCTTGGTCTTGAGAAGCTGAAGAGAGAAGCTGGGGAAAAGACTTTCTCCTGAGATTTACTGATTTTTCCTGCTGGTGACTGGAAATTTTCCCCCCAACACTTCCCAATTTGAGGGCCTTCTGAAGAGAAACCTAAGCAGACTTTACCTCAGCTCCTGTTGCCCAGGGGTGAGTCAACCTGACTTTCTCTCAGGGGGCTCAGGTTGTCAAGGCCCAAGTTCCCCCCACAAACTCTAGGAAGGAGGGGAAGGGGTTTAGATAGAGACAGGGACCCCCTTTCCCCACTTTCCTTTTCCCCAATTCACTCTTGTCCATCTTGTCCCCCCTCCACTACTAGAGACCAAAGGGTCTCCCCTTAGTCTGTTCACTCACACTCAGCTTGGGGAACAGATAACTTTTAATGTCAACTCAATCAGTTAATACAAAAGGAATAACGGGCAGGGAAGAATGGAAAAGGAAAGTGGGGAAAGGGGGTCCCTGTCTCTATCTAAACCCCTTCCCCTCCTTCCTAGAGTTTGTGGGGGGAACTTGGGCCTTGACAACCTGAGCCCCCTGAGAGAAAGTCAGGTTGACTCACCCCTGGGCAACAGGAGCTGAGGTAAAGTCTGCTTAGGTTTCTCTTCAGAAGGCTCTCAAATTGGGAAGTGTTAGGGGAAAAATTTCCAGTCACCAGCAAGAAAAATGAGTAACCCTCAGGAGAAAGTCTTTTTCCCAATTTCTCTCTTCAGCTTCTCAAGACCAAGAACCCTCACTGTTCTCCAAGCCAGAGTCTCCTCCTCCTCTGGATTCTACTCCTGGGGCCCCTCCCCCATCGAGGTGATCAATTTCACATACTCTTCAGCTTGGCACTTTTTCTCTAGTGCCAGCCTCTGTCACATTTTTCCCCTATTTTTTGCTTTTTTTCACTTTGATTATAGCTTCCCAGGAGGTTGTACCTCAAAGCTGTTTTAGTCAAATCTTTCATTGAGTAATTCACTTTTCAGCCTCAGTCTGTGCCCTAAGTGTCTTCTCAGAGGATAAAACTGATCCATGCTGACCTCTTAGCCTTTTACTTCAGGCAGACCTGATAAATCTATAGATACTCCAATGCCATGCCCCAGTTCCCTCTGTTCTTCTGTTCTCAAACTGAATATACTTATAGCACACGATGATACAGTCCCAACCAGGACAGGTGTCTACATTGTGTTTTTTCATAACATTAGTTGGATGGGGCAGGATAAATTTAAGTTCTGTTGGAAACCTATATATTGGCTTCAGCAGCCCTAATGAAACATGGCAGACAGTAGTGAAAGAGATGTTGAACGAACATATTAAGGTTTCCACAAGCCATCAAATCAGGAATTTAACATCAAATTAGAATGCTAAAGTCTTCAACAGATGGATACACAAGCAGAGCTGATCCAGTGGTACTGAAGTTGTCATGACAGCTCAATTCATATGGACTTTCTTAATGAGGCAACTGTCCAATTGAAAAGTTGCTATAGCTTGGAATAGGAAAAAAAAAGTTTTCCTCTCTGACCCACGAAAGTGAGATACATTCTTTATAGTTCATAGGTGGAAGCGTCTTTTAAATGATATAGAGCTGAATAGAGCTCCACAATCTCAATCTAAGTAGCTTTCATCCCATCCTTTTGGTTTGAGGTAATGATGTGGACAATTTAAAGATAGTCTCTAATGTCAAAAATGTCATATTTCTAGTAAGTGGAGAAATACTTTATTTACCCTAGATAAGATATAGGTATAACTATAGATATGTGCATATATATATATCCATATATATATATATATATCCATATTTGTTTCCTTGCTTTCTAAGAATATATCATGTTTTGGCTATTACAAATAAAAGCTTTGGAAATGTAGGTTTCTTTGTAAGTCCTGAATGTTTATTGAACTGAAGCCAAAGGGAAAAATTAGTTAACTTCCACCAACATACCTCTTATCAGTTTTCTCTCTCTATGTCTCTCTTTCTCTCTCTGTCTCTGCCTCCATCTCTCTCTCTCAGTATCTGTCTCTGTCTCTCTCTCTCTGTCTCTGTCTCTTTCTCTGGTTATCCAATAAATTATTGTTTAAAAATCCAACAGTTTTGCAAAGCTTAATTTGATTTTTCCATTAGTAATCTAGGTATCTATTTATCAAAATGAAACTTATTAAAAAAAAACAGGCTGTACTTAAAAGCTGAAAAGCCTATTAACTATACAGTTTTGTGGAACACATTCAACAGACAGTTTTTCTTTTTGTACTGGATTGCTGTAATTTGGACATTTCCTTTCTGAAAACAGCTTTCAGCTTTAAAAAAAAAATTACAATTTGTAGCTACAAATGGTTTATTTACTCCCTTATAAAATGTTTACAGAGACCCAGTATTCAACTTTTGTGCTATTTAGAAAGGCAGAAAAAAATTCTTCAAAAATACTATATCCCTTAATCTCTGGTGTCAGTTTTTCTTTCTACAAAGTCATATACTCATTGCAAGGCTTAAGTAAAATGAAATAATGATAGCAATAAGGGATATAGTCCTCCTATTTTCAGAAATTTGAAAGCAGAATGTCTTCCTAAAAAAATGGAGGGAAAAATTTACTGTTTTCTATCAACTTCTAACATAAATCTGGAATTTTATGGCCTGAATTCCTAAAAGGCTTCCTACATTCCCTACCAAAACTGTAGGACCTAGGACAGTTTTGAATGGGTCCACATAAGGCAGTCCCTCTTTCCTCTTTCCTCTTATCTTCTTCCTCTTCTTTCTTCCCTTCTTCCTTCCCCCCAATAAAGCATCTTGATAGCAATTTATCTTCAGGCAAATACTTTTGGGGATCAGTGATGTAGATCTGAAAAGAACTAATGAAGTCAACCACCTCTCTCTATAACAAAGAAAACTGAGATTAAGAAAGATCTTATGACTTTCCTGAGGTCATATAGTAATTAGTGGCATAACTCTTGTGACTCCAAACAAAGCAGTCTTTCCACTTCACCACATTACAAAAGCCATTTTAGCACCAGCAATGAAGTTAATGTATACAATATAGATACATATATTAATAAGTTGATATAGCAAATATATAATTAGTAATTGAGCTAATTTATGTTATTAATATTTTACATTTACATTAATAAATTGTTATAGACATACATGCAACAATAGGTACAGATAATAAATGGACACACAAATTATAATCAGACAATAATTATAGAAGTATTGAAGTAAGGCAACATGACAGAGTGGAAAATTCTTTCTTGGACTTTAGTTCCAAACCAATAAATGAGTTGTGTGACCTTTATCAAATCACTATCCTTTCTGAGCCATCTGTACAATTAAAGCTTTTTAAGAAATGGTTAAGATCTTGAAAGAAACAGTTTCAGATATCTTTCAGCTCTAATATATATTTTTAAGTTTTTATTTTTTATTTCCCACATGAACACTTCAATCTAAAAAGATCTGAAAGATTTTGCATAAAACTGTAAACTTCTGCACCACTTAGTTTGTTTGAAAGTATATATTAAATAGTATATGAAAGTATAATAATTATAGCTCTGATAATTTGTGACTATATGCTCTAGGGAGTAAAAACCATAAGTTTTAGGATAAGATAACATAAATTGGGGTTCTAGAATGAAGTTCAGACAACATAAAATCAAATATCTCTTTTTTTACAGATTAAGAAAAACTAAGGCCAAGAGTTAAGTAACTTGTCCAAGATCAGATATGAAGTAGGTTACAATATATGAGATTTGAACTTCAGCCTTTTGACTTAAAGTCAAGATATCTCTGTTTTTAGGGCTCTGTCTCTAAATGAAGGCTATATTGTCACTGTTTCCCTTGTTAGAGGCATGGGTCACATGTGGACATGTTGAATCAAATCCCCAGATTAGGGGAGGAACAATCCTAAAATGGGACAAAGAAGAGAATTCAGGAGCTGAAAAATTCTGGATGTGCTGGTATGAAATTCAGAGGAGAGAGGTTTTCAAAGAAGTGTGTTACTTCGGTTGGGTTCCGAACTTAATCACAAGAAGAAGCCCATTTTTAACTTATTTATATATGCCTAGCATTTAGAACAGTTCCTGGCTCACAGTATAGGGAGAGGTAGGTAGCTCAATGGATAGACACCATGCCTGATGTCTGGACTACCTGCATTCAAATCTGGCCTCAGACACTGACTAGTTTTATGACTCTGGGCAAGTCACTTAACCCCAGCCTATTCTTTACTTCTCTTCTGCTTTGGAAAACTGAAACTTAGTATTGATTCTAAGACAGAATGTAGCTTAAAAAGTATTGCTATTACTTTGTACAATGTTCTTCTGGTTCTTCTCACCTCATTTTGCCTTAGTTCATGAAAGTCTTTTCAGATTTTCCTGTAATCCTCCTGCTTGTCATTTCTTATATCATAATAATATTTTTTCACTATCAAAAACCACAACTTCACAGTAACCTCTTAGTAAATGTCTGTTGATGCCCCTATTTAGAGCACAATAATATTCTATTACAATCACATATCACAACTTGCTCAGCCAATCCTGTGTTAATGGACATCCCCTCCATTTCCAATTCTTTGCCATCACAAATAGAACTGCTATAAATATCCCACCCACTCCTTTTTTTGTTGTTGTTTATCTCTTTGGGATACAGACCTAATAGTGGTTCCTGATACTCTTACTTCACTGTCATAGTTTCTTGGTCACCTTGGGACATTCAAAAGTCCAATTCACTTGGAGTTAAACCACTCAGATGTTCTGTGTTCCTGGAAACATGTAAACACATGCACACTATTGGCATTTCCATTAGGATACAAGAGAGGTCAAGTCTTCTTGGCATGAAGGTAAATGCCATTACACCCTTGTTTCATGTTCTTTATGGGCTAGGTTAAAGTCAACTCCCATTTATTTGTTTCATTTTGTTTTTCATTTAAAATTTTTATTTAATTAATTTATATAAAATATTTTTCCATGGTTCCATGAATCATCCCCTCCTCCCCTATCCCCCATAGCCAATGCACAATTTCACTGGGTTTTACATGTATCGATGATTACATGTAATCAAGACCTAGTTCCCTATTATTGATATTTACACCCGGGTGATCGTTTAGAGTCTACATCCCCAATCATAATCCCAACAACCCACATGATTCAGCAGTTGTTTTTCTTCTCTGTTTCTACTTCCATAGTTCTTCCTCTGAATGTGGACAGCGTTCTCCTTTTAATTTATTGATGATTTCTGAGTAACTCATTTTTTCCTAGAATTGAATCTTGACTAAGAGTGTTGGCATCAGACCCATGTCTTACAGTCCTATCTGGATATCTATTATGGATTTAAAATGATGAAGAAAATGTGTATATATGTGTGTATGTGTGTGTGTGTGTATACACATATCTGTAAATAAGGTATGCATATATTTATATATATAGATGTTTGAGGGCATCCATATACATGTAGGTACATATATGCATATGCATTTTCCAGCTGGCTGTACTTCTTTGGACTTCTGCATTTTTCTCTTTGCTAGATAACTTAGTTTCCTCCTTGCTTTTTAACTTCCTTTTAGGTACTATCTTCCCTCTGGAGACTATGAGATCCTTGAGAAAAGGAATTGCCTTTCTTTTGAGGTTATCAAAAAATATGCACATAAACTTCAAGTTTGATGTGCATTAACACTTTCTTAAGTCTAGCCAATCAACAAAACAATAATTCAGTCCCTAACTTACAGAGAGTGCCAGCTTTCAGGGTATAAATGCTCAGAGTGCTAATTTAGCAATAAGTTTTCATCAGCAAGTAAAGCTGATTCCACACACCCCACCTTAAACAATATCTGACTATGTCCAGTAAGACTCCTTATAGCCTCTCTAATAAAATATGAACTCCGTTGCCTAGCTTTTAGAGTCCTTCAATCCTTGGCCTCAACCGATTTTTCTAGTCACATTATACATTATTCCCCATCCTTCATTTTAGGACCCAGGTAAATTGGCCTTCTCTCTGTTCCTTATGGAGAGTTTTTCATTTTGACTCTACATATCTTTTCATTCCTTGACTGTAATTCATTCCCTCTTAATCTCTTAATCATAGAATTCCTCTCCCTTCAAGATAAACCAAGTACAATTTTCTAAATGAAACTTTTTTTTGATTCTTTTAAATGTCAGTACTCTTCCTCCCAAATCACTTTGTATTTAACTACTTTCTATATACAGGTTTTAATCATTTTATTTTGCATTATGCATTGGTAGCTTGAAATCATATGTATTTTACATTTGTATTAATTCTCTTTATATTATATTATATATATATATATATATATATATATATACTTATAGGTGAACTTGATATCTCCCCAATTAGAATGCAAAAATTGTTTCACTCGTTGTATTTTTACCTCCCCCCCCCCCAGCTGCTAAAGGAGTGTCTGGCACAATTGGATATTTTATAAATATTTAATAATTGGTTCATTAATTTGATGATTTTTAGCTCCCTTTCTCCCAGCTTTGCATCTCCTCCCCCTAAGTTACTAAAGCTAAGATGGCAGAAAAGGCAGGATCTTACTAGACAATTAGATGATGAAGTGGTTATAGAATCAGAACCAGTGGATTCTGGAAGATCCAACTTCAAATCCAGCATAAGAATAGTTAAAGACTTAAAATCTAAATTAATTTGGTCACCAAGGAAATCCCATAATAAAATATCCAAGTCAGCTGGAAGTTTATGGTGATTTTAATTAATATAGAGGAAAGAAATTGAGAGAGAGAGAGAGAGAGAGAGAGAGAGAGAGAGAGAGAGAGAGAGAGAGAGAGAGAGAGAGAAAAGAGTTACTTTAAACTGCTCCAGCCTCGGCCTCAGGCTGAGCCAGGCAGGAGTTCAAGACCTTGGCCAAGGGGGCCTCCCCTGAGAGCCAAGGGAAAAGGGAGTCAGTCTTATCACTCACCATGTGACTGTCTCAAGGAAGCTGTCTGAGGGAGCTCCTCTAGGCTCAAGTTCCAGGATTGAACCTGCACCCAGGCCTCACAGGAAGTGACCAGCCAGAGCCACCTCTACAAGGAAAGAGACCGAAGAGAGGAAGTGACGTGAAACATATAGGCGGTTTTACATCACTTTCCTGCGTCTCATCTAAACCAATGGTAGCTTAAGCTTGACTTATGACAGCCCAGGGGTCTGTCACCTGTCTATCAAAGGCCATCCTCCTAGATACTTAATCCTTAAGTATGAGGATAGACATTCCTGATTTTGTTAGACTAAGTAGGGTGGATTAATGTAAAGTTCGCAAGGCATTCCTGATTTTGTTAGACTAAGTATCTTCATTGTTACAATCAGGAGATAGCTAAATTCAATCTTCACAATTCCCCCTGATGATCATTGGGAGACTAGTCTCCCCACTGATCTTTTAACATAATCAACTTGTAGTCCTAAAACACTTCTAACTACAGATGTATACATTATTCAATTTCGAAGACGAAATTACAATAGTTACATAGAAGAGGGAAATAGAAGAAAGACAGACATCAAAACCAATATTTGCTGGGTGCATTGACAAAATCCAATTAGAGGGCAGTCCCCTTTTGGCATAAGAAAATACATTCAAATAAATGTTCAATCAAACTTTAGTTCAATCAATCACACCCAAAGTTCATTTTGGATCTTCTTGATATACTGTAGGTTTTCTGGCATCTTTCTGCAAAAGTTCATTCTCTGGATTTAGGAGTTAGCAAGCTTCTTTCCTTTAAGATCTTTCTCGAACAAAATTTCAAAATCTTGGATTTTTATTAAAATACAATCCCCCCTGAAGTAGGTGTTAAAAAACATCCAGTTCAGCTTAGGATGCAATGTTGAGTTCTGTGGGTGTATGAGTCAATTATCAAAAGAAGAGAAAAACAAAAACCCCCAAAATATAAAGAAAAAAATGGAAGAAAGTTAAACTTTTGGTAGAAAGAAAAAAATTCAAAATCAGAATAAAAATACCAAAATCTATGTATATAAAATGTTGAATGAGCAAGAATAAATTCATAATAGGCCCTTGTATAGGTCCAATTTAAAGTAATTTCTATCCCACAAGTCTGTAGGACAGAATGCAGTTATATTTCACTTACCCATTTGCAGCCAAGACTACAGAAAGTTGCCATAGTATAAGAAGAAAAAGAACTAGAATTTTATTTTGATAGGGAAGTGCCATTCCCTGGTCTGATTTTTTGTCATTCTTGGGGATATGGGGAGCCAGGAAGATAGTCAAACTTTGGTACTTGTCTGAGTATTTCACAAAGAGTGTAGATACAAGGAAGTCCTACGACTTAACATACATCAAACGTCTCAACCTCGAATTTCACACTAGTTTTCCTATATGCTCTTTTTGGCACTATTCAGGTTAAGTCTGTGCTCCTTGTTTTTATCCCATTTCCTAGAATAAGACACAAACATTAATCACAGTCCCATAACATTTTATCAATAAATGGCTGGTTCCTACAGTTTAAAGCTTTTGGGTATGCATTGATATTATAGTAAGTGTGTATATATATATATATATATATATGTATATGTATGCGTATACATATACATATATATATATTACTGCAGAAAAATATTAATTGTATGTACCTTTAGTACAATAAATGAGAAAAAAGGGGAAAAATCAAATATTCTAATCAAAATCAAAGAAAAGTAATAATAAAAAATAAGGGGGAAAGGGAAAAAATTATGAATTCAATGTGTTCTCGAAAAAACAGCATCCACTTGAAAATGAATTATTATCTCCAATGCATGTGATAGGATACAGTCAATCAGTTTCAACAGAAGAAGCTTTCTTTACATGTGAGCAATAAATCCAAGAGTCCTTCTCTCCAATCTTTATAGATGTTGGAGTAGTTAACAATATTTGGAATGGTCCTTCCCAGTAAGGCTGAGTTGCTCCGTTTTGCTGGAAATTCTTAATATATACCTTGTCTCCTGGGTTCAGATCATGAAGAGAAAAGTCTAGTGTTCCGGCTTGTACTGCAGCTCTGGATTCATGTAGCTCATGCAGTTTGTGCTGTAATTCCTGTATATAGGAAACAATAGTAGTATCTCCCCGTAATAGTGATGTATATGCAGGGGAGTAAGTTTTAGCCTGTATAGGCGGATGTCCAAAAAGCATCTCAAATGGTGAAATATGTAAGTCTCCTCTAGGCCTGCTTCTTAGATAAAATAGGGCCAGAAGGAGAATTTCAGGCCATTTTAAATGTGCACAATTTGCCAATCATAGTTTTAAATTCTCTGTTCATTCTTTCAATTCGGTTTGAGATCTGGGGATGATATGGTACATGAAATTTGGGAGTTATCCCCAAGCAAGAATATATCTGATTTAGAACAGAATCAGTAAAATGACTTCCTCTATCTGAATCAATACATCCTGGCAGGCCAAACCAAGGAATAATTTTTTTTATAAGCATCTTAGCAACAAAAACCTCGGGTTGTAGAAAATGCTTCCAGCCATCTGGTCAGTTGATCTACTATGACTAGACAAAATTAATAATGTCCAGCCTTTGGTATTGTTATGAAATCTATCTGTAGATGCTCAAAAGTTGTGTAAGCCAGAGGACGCCCACCAAAGGCTCTGCCACGAAAAGCATGTTGGTTATATGCTTGGCAGGTAAAGCAGGCTAAACACACTTTAGAGGCTATAGTAGTTATACCAGGGGCTATCCATACTCTCTTAACAGAGTCCATAATGCCCAGAGTGCCAAAGTGACCATTTTTATGAATAGATTGGCAAATTTGGTGATAGAATCTTCTAGGGAACAGGGGATTTCCTTCAGATGACACCCACACTCCGTTAATCTGTTTTGCTTTGAATTTTTGCTTCCATTTTTCCTCTTCCTTTTCATTATAGGAAAGTGGTAGATTTAAATCATCAGTGGTTGTTAATGTTAAAATTAATTCAGGCCCTTCTATGGCTACTAGCTTTGCAGTGGCATTTGCTCGATCATTTCCCCTAGAGACAAGGTCAGTGCCACCTGTATGGGCAGAACAATGAACTACAGCTAGGGCTTCAGGCAGTTGGAGAACTCTTACTGTGACCCTGAGCAAGATACTTAGGTTCTATATGACTCAGTTTCATCATCTGCCAAATGGGGAGAATAATAGCACCTATGTCTCAGGATTGTTATGAAATCAAAAAAATAATTTGTAAAATAATTTGAAAACCTTAAAGTGCCATATAAATGTTGTTAATACTATTTCCAGTCCACAGTAAGATCTGCATCAGCAGGCCTTTACTGATATAAGTTTTGTGTTAAATAATACCCAATTTATATCATCACAATTCAGAAGGTTGACATGTCACATCTTCAGGCTTAACTCAAAGATTAGAGAAACTCCTCTTTCCCATTGCTATGAATTTCAATTTAAACTACCCATACCACCAAGAAAGCTAAACATAGTTATTAAGCATACCTATCTACTTAAACCCATATTTTAAATGTTTCCATTTTTTTTTTAATTTTGGTGTTAGACCAAACCAGAAGAGACATTAACATAAAACAAAAACATCTAATTGTAGGTAAAACAGAGAGAATATTAATCAGCACTTTTGTTGCTGATAGATTTACACATAATAAATGCAGAAATATGGACTACTTGCTTCAATTATCTACATGCATTAATTGAGTCAGAATCTAAATCCTGTCTCAGGTTCTTACTGCTTGCTTAACCTTGGGCAAATCTCCTAACCTCCCTAGACTTCAGTTCCCATATCTGAAAAATGAAGTAACTAGATTAAAGGGTTTATTACTCCAATTTAAGTCCCAAATCTTTCTTCATATAACTAAATCAGTGATGATATGATGGTCCATTATAAGAAGATAATATCAAAAGAAATTTCAGAAGCCAGGCTCACCTTGGCTCCGCAGATCCCACACAATTTTTATTGAAAATTTTCTCAAGGAAGGGTTTCCCCAAAATGTTGTTTTTGTTTAATTTGTTTTTGCTTTTTTTTTTTTTTTGGAGCACAGTCCCACATTCAGGGATTAAATAGGATCCCCAAATCATCTGGTTACCTAAACTGCTGGTCATCAAACATTTTTTCATCAGTTTCAATACACTGAGCATACATACTCAATATTTGTATATTAATTATTTACAAATATTCTGAATTTTATACAATACACACACACACATATATATATTATATATCTTACTTTGAATACAGTTGTTTGAATATTCTCTCCCTAAGTAAACTATAAGTTCCTTAAGAGCATGGACTGTCTTTTTCCCTTTTTATTTTTTGCTTTTTGTATCTTCAATACTTGGCATAGTACCTGGCACATAGAAGACAATTAACAAATACTTATTGATTGGTTAACTCATTCATTAAATATTTGATACTAAGGTCAGTAGGAAGTCAATGGAGTTTATTGAGAGCATTTATTGAAGTGTTTAAATAAACTGTGGAGTTTGTTGAGGAGTGACATGGTTAGATCTGAATCTTAGGAGCTTCACTTTGACAGCCAAGAGGATGACGAATTGAAGAGGGACAAGATAAAGGGAGATTGAGACAATTCGAAGCCTGTTATAATAGTCCAGACTAGAGTAATCAAGGAGGGTAGAATGCAGCTCATCTTCCTAACTCTACTTAATTATATACCCCTTAGAGACAGGCCACACATGACAAAGGCCTCAGGCCCCACTTTGGAGAACAATCCTTTTAAACGGTGACCTTCAAAATAGCATAACACAATGAGCCAAAATAATAAACTAAATATTTGCCTAAAGCATTCTGGTGGTTTTTGTTAGCTAAATAAAAGCTCATAGCTTTAGGTATGCATTAAAAGAACATTTTCCTTTTGTCAAGAAGAATTTTAGCCATTGCACAACTGGACACAGAGAAAGCCATATAATCCTGAAGAGCTAAAGCTGGCAGATAATAGCAGAGAGCAGCCTAGCAACCACAAAACCAACAGATATTAGGCAGACAGGAAAGGCATGAAACATATCTCAGAAAAGATATAGTCCCATTTGAGCATTAACAGAAACATTAGCTTTTCTGGTCATGGAGTCACATGTACCTGCTCTGCTTGTAGCCCTGGCTACAAGGGTCATCTATGTGAGTGTTTTCTCTCTGGACAAGTATTTTTTCTGTAGGTGTTCTTTCTCTCTTGTAACATATTAGCCTATGAGAAGTACTTTATGCATGTATAGGAGTAGAAGTTTTTGTCACTTTATTTGCTATGCTATTTGATTAAATGCCTGTTGTTTTTAATTACATCCTGGGGGAGGGCTGATAAGAATAAAGGCACCTATGGGACCTCATGAACTCTTTTTTTCTCCTAGTTTAAAGAGTGTCTTGAACCTAGGAGAGAATAATCTTTTTTAAAAAGCTAAATGAATAACAAATTAAAATTCCTTCCTGTACACATTAGCCACACTATTTCATAGGAAAGAGAACATGCCTAGCTCGTTCTACTACTCGTTCACCTAAGACTATTATTTTTCAAGATTAACCCTTTGCTGACCCACAGAGTTGTTGATGTCATCAATCAAGAAGCTTGTATTAAATACCTTCTATTTGCCTGGCATTTTGCTAGGCATTTGGGACACAAAGATGGAAGTGAAATAATCCCAACATGTAGACATACATATAATACACACACACACACACATAATATGCACAAAATAAATACAAGACAATTCTGGACAGAAGGCACAACTAGTAACTGGGAAAGGATTTATGTAGGAAGTAACACATATTAAGTTTTGAAAGAAACTAGATTCCTAGAGTGCTATGGAAAGAGTTCATACCAAGCATGAGGAACAATATTAACAAAAACACAGAGACAGAAGAAGAAGAAATGCTTTGTATGAGGAAGAGAAGGACAGTTTGTCTGGGACATTGTGTGTGTATGTGTGTCTGTGTGTGTGTGTATAAATAGGAAATTTGACTGGAAAGACTGGAAAGTTAAGTTGGATCAGCTTGCAAAGGGTTTTAAAGGCCAAATAAAGATATTTTTATTTGATTCCAGAATTAATCTCATCTTCTGTGTTACTTTCTCCTTCTCTCATGTCATCATGCCATCTGTCATCTGCTGATATCATCTAATAGATTTCTTTTTCCAATATATTGGGTGTTGTAATTTCTCTGTGGTATGTTATCTTCTAAAGGGTTTTTTTTTTTCCTCATGAGGGAATGCATATAGTCCTTTTTTTTTTTAAAGTGTGAATCTTAGGTCAGGGTTTTTCCTGTCTTTTTATGAGTCAAACTCACAGACATATACAGTCAGAGCATAGAACAAAAATTCCCCCAGGCCAAATAAACTTATCTAAACTCACTTTAGTTCTACCAGGAGCAACTCTCTTATAAGTCAATATTTGGTTTGTATGAGTAAATTAATTTCAATTCTCCTCATATTCTTTGTTGTTATTTCTATGGCCTTAGATATTTTCCTGTTGCTTTATCTCTCAAGACTGACAATGTTGGGATAGGGATAGTAACCTTCTTATTCCTGATTTCTGTATCTGAGTTGCTCTTCTACACCCTACACAGATAAAATAGAAGTTAAGGAATTTTCATATAGGTTGAATGTTCTTTAATTCATTTATTCAGAATATATTTAGTAAGCACTATACCAGGCATTACAGAAACAAAGACAAATATAAAATAGTTCCTGACCTCCAGAAGTTACATAAGATAAAGAACCTGCACGCAAATAAATAAATGAAAAATATTTATAAAGGGAACATTTTGGAGACTGATTAGGGAATAAAACTGACAACTAGAGAGATTAGGAAAGGCTTTGGATAGATGGAAGTTCCTGAGCCTCTGAGACTTGAAAGAAACTAGGGATTTCAAGAGGTGGAAGTACATTCCGGGTATGGGGGGATAACATGTGCAAGGGTAGAGAGGGAAGAGATAGAATGTTATGTACATCAAGAAGGTTAATTTTAATGGAACGAAGATCAGCGTGGTAGCCTGTTGGATAAAGTCCCTGGCCTGGAGTCATAGAAATGATCTTCAAATTCATATCTAGCTTAGACACTTATGACCCTCAGCAAATCACTTCACCCTGTTTACCTTATTTTTCACATATGTAAAATGAGATGGACAAGGAAATGGTAAACCACTCCAGTGTCCTTGCCAAACAAACAAACAAATGGAGTCACAGAGTTAGATGTGATGGAAATGACTAAACAAGAAGGAGGAGTAAAAATGTGAAATTAGTATGGCAGTATAAGTTGGATACAGAATATAAATAACTTTACATGCTAAAGAGGATTTTATATTTTAACATAGATACAAAAGTGAGTCATTGAAGTTTCTTGAAATGGGAAATGGTGTGTTCAGCTTTGGTTTTTCATATTATTGACCTGGTAGCTCTGTGGAGGATTCATTGAAACCTAAAAAAAAATAATAATAATAAATAAATAAATAAATGGAGGCATAGATCAATTAGGAGACTTAGTAAAAACAAATCCAGAATAAAAATGATTAACATGTGAACTAAAGTGTTGGAGTGATTGTAGAAAAAACAGGCTGATGTTAGACATGTTATGGTAATAGAATCAATAAGACCTTGCAAATGATTTACTGTGGCATGAGAAAACAATAAAGAGACAAGGATAACTTCCAGGTTATAATCCTTGATGACTAAAGAATGGTGATCCTCTTAGCTTAAATAAGGAAATGAGTGGCCTTCTTGGCCAACAGGAAAACTATTTAAAGCTGTATTAACAGTCTCAGAAATCAGAACAGAAGCATGTATAAAATGATAACAAAATATAGGAGAATAGTTTCATTGGAGGTCCAAAGTCCCTTAACCACTCCAGCCATCCCACTTAACCCATTAATTCAGAGAGTATTCTGTGTTTAGCCTGGAATAGATCACAGATATATATATATATGTATATATATATATGTATATATATGAAAAATTATAGCTCATCAATGGATGAAAGGCACTAGTATTTACAAGGACTGGGAAAGATTTATTGTAGTAAATAAAATTTTAACCAGAACTAAAGTAGATTAAAGGGCTCAATGGATTGTTTGATTTTTCAAAATCTAGAAATTAATATCTATCTATAAATGGACAAAGATAATGAACTTTGTCCCTTAAAAAAACTGTCCAATCATTTAAAACATGCTTATGACATTCTCGCATTTTAAAAAGACAATAATTGGGGCATTTTTCTAATCCAGAAAAAATGGTTACAATAAAAAACAACCTCATACCATTTAAAGAATGTACTCTTACAGAGAGCATCAGAGCTATTTATATTTTCTTAATCTTTAAAACCTAGTCAGTTTGCAGTTGAGGAAGTGAGGACAATTAGAAAGAGTGATTTCTCTAAAAGCACAGAATAATATGTGACAAGATTAGAAAGTATAGGTCAAAATATGAACCACATTGTCCTTAGAGGGTGAAGTCAAGGAATGAGTAACATGAAAAGTATTCCTCCTAATATGACTCATTGGCTATAATGTCCCCCTTGGTGATAAAGAGTCAAGTTTGAGGAAGATGAGTAGAGCATTCTTCTCATGTCCTCAAAACAAGTTGGTTATTTTTCCACTACCATGCATAAGCAATGACTCCATTTGTACAACAAGGATGGCCTTTGTACATAACTCTCCTAGGGAATTAGAAAACACAAGAGAAAACATAGTCATCTCTTTGCTGAACTCTTCTATATTAGTGTGTTGAAAATAATTTCATTTAACTATGTTAGTCTCTGACAAAATATGCTTTATTTAAGAATGCATTGATATTATGGCTCAGTTGCTTAAAATCAGGGTACTTTAACGCATCTTTGTTGGTGAATCCAGTTAATTCTAATATCTTGTATATAAGACAATAATATGATTTTCCCCCCAAATCAGCATGCTATCTGATGAATAAAATTAATCTCTAACTCATGAGAGGACTGAATTCCAATAGTTTGTTAGCAAATAAGCTGTTTGGAATTCAGAACGCATTTCCCCACAGGGTAAAATAAAAAAACAATACAACATAATGTATTTGGTGTTAGAGTCTTAGGCCAAAACAAAGAAATCTATATACTCGATAATATATGCAGTAAATAAGCTATTATATTACAAATGCAATCCTAAATTCTGGGGGTTCAGGAAATTTCAGTACCAGCTGATTCTCATTAGGGGAAAGGTAGATTAAAAAATCAGACTGAAATATTCCCAAAGTAAACAAAGCATGTCTCTGCTTTTTGCAATTACCCCCTAATTCATCCCAGCAAATTCCAATATTTCTCAGCCTCTTGTTTGACTAATTGATAGATGCATAGTTCTTGCCAATTTTCCCCTTATGAAATACTTTTTTAACCAAAAGAAATCAATGGGTTATCAGTCCTTAACATTTTTAGAGGTGTTTGAATTTTGATAAGGGATTGAGTCTTACTTTAATTGGTAGAAGTTCAGATGGTGTCATAGTCAAGTAAAAAATTTAGACAATATAAAGAAATTTTATTTTTTGATTGAGTGAGTTTAGTCTGATTGGAAGACTACTACCTAATGTCAACATCCATAGAGAATCTTGTGGCACAGGTACAGCAGAAATCCAATCCCTATTTGAGAATCCTGCAGATGAACTAAGCTCACCCACATGACTGTCATAATCACAAGATTTCTTTATCACTTTCTAATCTTCTATCTTAGAAGTATTTTCCCAGTGCCATCATATTAGACTACCTTTGACAAATATTTTCCTATGGAAATCATGCCTAATTCACTTCTCCTTGTGGCTAATCCCTTGCTCTAGATCTTCAGTATATGTGAATTTGTATACCATATATTGTGCATGAAGCTCCTATCTGGGTGCTTGTGGCCTCTGTCTGGGGTTTGTGCATATGAGTAGTTTCTGTGTTATCAAGTTAGACAAGATAGACATTATAGGGACTTTATCAGGATAAATGAGCTAATGGACAACCTTATCTCTTTATTGGCTCTTGACAGAAACCAGAGTTCTTTAGACTGACATACAAGACCTGGAGAGGGGGGACTAGGTGCTGTCCACAGTAATTATACTTTTCTGCCTTTCAGGGATTCCTCAATCCCTTCTTGATTCACAGATTTTCTACAACCATAGGGTTCATAAAAATTCACATGGGAGTGTCAATGGGTACCAGTAATAACTTTGGAGAAAGGGAAAGGACCCTAATTTGTATGTATTTCACTTACATTCATACACAACTTTAAAGGATTGTTTTTGAAAATATGAGATTAGTAATACTCATAAATATGTATATGTAAGTAAATGCATATATATGTAATAAAGATGGAAATAGAAAGGAATACACATCTTTTTCAGTAGTACATGGCACCTTCACACAAATTGACTATGTATAAAAGTTTCACATCCAAATGTAAAAAAGCAGAAATTTTAAATGAATCCTTTCCAGAACATAATGCAATAAAAGATTATATTCAACAAGTGGCTACACAAAGAAGGGCTAAAAATTAATTGGAAACTAAAGAGTAATGAAGGAGAAACTTATACCCTGCTTTATTGATTGTACTATTCCTGTTTTGCTTTTTTTTCTGGATACCTAGACTTTTTTGCTAATAGCTCAATGCCCCCAGGTAACTCTCTATGACTCTGATTTGCAGAATAGTTGCAGATCTGCATTGATAAATGTACTTTCCTCTCCTTGCTAGCGCAAATGAAATCAACACTAAAGATGAAAAAATATATATATTATTTTGCCCTAAGCAAGCATTTCATGAATCCTCCTCAGGCAAGGCTCAGTGGATAGAACTCTGCATTTGCAGTCAAAACAAATTCAGCCTCAGATTATGACCCTGTCTGTGTAAGACATTTAATCTCTTTGCACCAGTTTCCTCAACAGTAAAGTGGAGATAATAGTAACACCCAATTTTGAAGGGTTGTTGTGAGGAGAAAGTTAGATAATAATTGCAAAGTACTTAGTATAGTGTCTAGTACATAGTAGGAACAACATAAATGTTTATTCCCTCCCCCCAAAACCCCTCAAATCAGTGCTGCTTCACTTACAGCAGATCAATGTCCAATAAGATGGAGAAGGATCAGGAACTCAAGAATTCCCTTCTGCCCTCCATTTCTGTCTTAATTTCACAACTTGAGAAAGCCAGGGGGTGCCTGGGTCCAATCTTTCCTCTCAGTGACCATATGTCCATTCTGTAGTATCAGTCTGTCTAATAGGAAATTATTTCTTTCTACTCTTTCATATAACACCCTCTAACCAGGGTCTCACAGACTTCTCTAAGTGAACAAAAGGGACAAATGAACTCCCCTCTTAGTGAAGGGCCATTTCCCCAAATCTTTCTTCCATATTTATTTCCTCTTCCTAAAATCACCTTCTCATTTTATTTTTGCTTTCTCATCATTCTCAGGCTCCAGAGTTTTTGTTTTATTTGATTTAATTTTAATTTTATGGATGAGATCCATGAGCTTATTTGGGTCTATTTGGGCTCCTTTGTAGTTACTTCTTCTTTCCTCATCTCCAAAATAACTCTTACAACAAAATAAAGTACAGCAAAGCAAAACAGCAATCTAACCAGATGGAAATGTCCTCTTTTGGACCTCTAGTCTACCATCTTTCTATCCAGAAGGAAGAAATATGCTTCACTCTATGTCTTCTGAGAGCTAGTTGAACTATTGAGTGGAGGAAAGAATAATAGAAGAGTGATCAAAAGATCTTAGATTTCAAACTGGAAGGGATCTTAGAGGCCATCTTTTCCAGTGCTTTCATTTTAACAAATTAAGAAACTGAAAACCACATAAGAGTGGGTTTTGTAGCTGAAATCTGAACCCAGGACTCCTTGACTACAAGTTCTATACTTAATTCTAAGCCCATGTTCAGTACATGATGTTTCTTCTGCATCCACATAAAAAAAAAGAAATGACAAGACCTGTTTTCAAAGGTGGCGGGGAGCATTCAAAAGTATTAGAAATCTCATACCTATAGGACTCAACAGGTTTAAACATATTTCTAGAATATGTGCTGCTGAAGTAAATGCCTAATTATATTTCTAAGGATGACCCCTAATCTTTTCTTTAGGACACCAAGCTCAAATGTTACTGATACTGGTTATTCCTCTATAGCTACATTTCCACAATGTCAAATCATTTTGTTGAGTCATATAAGTTGTGTGTGACTCTTCATGCCCCATTTGGAATTATCTTGGCAAAGATACTGAAGTGGTTCTCCATTCCCTTTTCTACTTCATTTTATAGATGAGGAACTGATGCAAATAGAATTAAGTGACTTGTCCAGGGTCACTTTGCTAGTATGTTTCTAAGGATGGATTTAAACTCATGAAGATGTCTTCCTTATTCCAAGCCCAGTGCTCTAATTGCTGAACCACCCAGCTGTCCTTCTATTATATCAGAAGAGAATGCTAACATTGAAGAAGACAGGATTTCCTGACTGCCATTTTCTTACCCTTCCTCACTTAATTGAACCAACTTGCTAAGTAGGAGCCTTGTTGCTCTGGGGTATCCTTCTCCAGTCTTTTGCTTGTGGTTTGATGAGGATACACCCAGCCAGATGCTATATCCATCTAGGGTTTTATCTATCTCTCACTTGCCATATATAAGGCAGCCAAAGCCTGCTGGCTCCAGAGTTGTCAACATTTTCATCAGATTAACTTGGATATGGTTTCTTCATGCAGCATGAATTAGAACAATTTTAAAATTATTTCTTAAAGGGTAGGCAGAGTGGAATAATATATAAGAAAAAAATTGAATATACAGAGATTTGAAAGAGGAAAAAATGTAATGATGCTGGAAGATGATAGGGGAGCAATAAAGGTTTGATGGGAACCGGTGCATGACTTTAGCTGACAATATTACTTTACTAACAACATAATTTTTTATATCCTACTTTTATTTTTCCTACATATAGCATTCAGTATTCAGTGAAAAACATACATGGAACTAAAATTTTTAATACTATTATTGAATTGTAGCAAGGCATAAATATGCTTTACCAACCAAATTTTGAATATACTACATAATCCACACATATGGTAACCACATGTTCTGAACACATGGTCTGAGAAAGGATTTTTTTTCTTATTTGTAGATTTATTTATGTGAAATTCCCTCAGTATTCATGGGTTATAAAACTAGAAACTTTAGGATCAGTCTTGACAACCTTAGCACTACTCTACTGTAGACATCAACACCACCACATAAATATTAATAGATTGAGAATACAGATTTGTATGATTTTTTCAAGTAACTGGAACATTTCTTTAGTTTCTGACTCTTCCTCTTTTGTACCTCTTAGTCTTTGGCAATGCATGCATATTTTTACTGTCACACTTAATGCCTTAAGTTATTCCTAGACTCTTTCAAATTTTTGAAATGTACTTAATATTTCTATTTTCTCCAGTGAAATATAAATTAAAAAAACAAGGATATTTGAAGATTGTCTCATATTTCCAGGCTACCAAGTTGATTATATATATGTACATACACATACACACACATACACACACACACACACAAACGTTAAGAGCATATGAGTTGAATTCATTTATTCATTAATTCTCCGCATTAATTTTTTTTATTGACAAAATTATTGTGTCTTTCTGGTCAAATTCCTGAGTTATCTGATCTATGAAACTGGTTATTTGTGTTTCTTTCTCTTAGGGACCTCTATGAGAAATCATATAATGGCATCTAAACAATATTCCTGTGGATCTATGAGCTCATCAAGACAGGTTTTTTTCTTCTCCAATAATCAGAACACAGATCAGCCATGCCTGCTTTTCTCATGCCACTCTCTTCCATTTCCTCCCAAAAGTTCATCAGGTGGCTTCTTACAGGGGTGTTCTGAAGTCAGCCTGAATCATCTTTTGAAAGCAATTATTAGATTTTCAGTATGAGCAACTAACACTTGGAAATGCTCAAAGTCAGGACTTGAATAATCATTTTTTATTTTTAAATTTGAGAAAGAGTTGAAGAAAATATTAGTAATTTGGATTAAACTTAAAAGTATGTCATATATATATATATGGAGGTTGTTATTTTTTTTAAGAAAGTCAACTGTTAACATTTACCTCTTCCTCCCTCGGTTCACCTAAAGTGCTAGGTACTTTCTTCATGTTCTTTTGACACTGGAAGATTCCACACATGAGCTATTTAACAGTTAATTCTCATTCTCACTGTGTGATCAGTACATCTTACATTTTTCTTTGGCATCAATTCTGAGTTGAGATTGTTTCATTCTTTTCATTGATATCCTTTCATTGATAGCCTCTGTATAGAAGGAATTTAATAAATACTTATTGATTAATTGATTGGATGTGATTCTTTTATAGTATTCCTTTTTTGATATGTGTTGTAGTCTGTTCTCTGGAAAGAAAACTTAAAGTTCCAAACAATGTTTAAAAGTTTGTTGTACAATATGGAAATGGGTCTTGATCAATGACATGTATAAAATCCAATGGAATTGTACGTCGGCTATGGGAGGGGATGGGAGGAGGGAAGGGAAAAAACATGAATCTTGTAACCATAGAAAAATATTCTAAATTAATTAACTAAATAAAAATTTCCAAAAATAAATTAAGTTTGTTGTAAAGACAGCTAGGTGGTTCAGTGGATAGAGCATCATGTCTGGAGACAAGTGTTCTTGTCTTTAAATCTGACCTCAGACACTCCCTACCTGTGTGACCCTGGGCAAGTCACTTAACTACAACTGCCTAGCCCTTACTGTATTAACTGTTAAGAAAAAAAAAAGTTTTTTGGAAAAGTCTCCTTACTTTATCAGTCCTTCCTCTTTGTTGTACAAAAGTTGGAGAGCTTTGTTCCTATGGGGAAATGAGAGAAGAAGCATACAACCAAAAATAATGGAATTAGAGAAATAGAAGTTACAAGAATTGTAAGTCTCAGGATAAGAAAGAGGCCAGGTTGGTATTGCAGTGGCTGACTTTACCTTGGTAGGGCACGCTGCCATGCCTACTCTCCTGGGGTCATAAATTATAAGTCTGAGAAGCATCCAGAGATCCCCATCAGTAATAAGACAACAACTGGAAAAGAATAGAATTCCTACCCTAAGCCCTGTGCTATTGAGGAGTACCTGAGATCCTGGGCTTAGAGTACATAAGATTTCTTTTAAAGACTGGCTCTACTGGATTCAGGAGAAGAACCTCAGTTGTGAAATAGTTGGTGTGGTCTCCCCTTAATTGCCTGCTCACAGGAGCAACAGTCATAGGGGCTATGCAAATGCAATTGTGCATTTTGTAGAACTTATACTATTATAGGTCCACCTCTGTGCTGCTTGGGTGTGGAAGAGAATGTGAGAGCAAAGTTATAAGGTAGATGTGTTGTTTACCAACTACATGCATCTCCATCAAGAATATATGTGTATTGGGGGCAGCTGGGTAGCTCAGTGCATTGAGAGCCAGACCTAGAGATGGAAGGTCCTAGGTTCAAATGTGGCCTCAGACACTTCCCAGCTGTGTGACCCCGAGCAAGTCATTTGACCCTGTAATAATGGAATAGACAGAGGGGCTTTAAAATGCTAGGAACAAGAAGCCAGCAGCTGGAGGGGATTGATTACTGTGCAGCCACTTCCTCCTTCCTTAATCTTAAGGGAGTCTGGATCTGACCCAAAGTGAGTCAACCCCTCCCAACTTTCTTTTTTGACTTTGAAATCCTCCCTCCTATTACAAAACTTAGAGACAGTCTTCTGTACACTAAATGGCTACTTTATTTCTTGGGAAAGAAAGATAGGAAGAGAGAGGGGTAGAGGGAAGAGATGGGAGGTCCCTTAATGTCTTTTCCCTATTAACTGTTGAAGGCTTTTGTTACAAAGTCTCTTCAGAGAAATGGTTTGACTTTCCCCAAGAGAAAGTGAATTAAATCAGCAGAGGTCTTCAGTGGGCAAGAACATCTTCTGCTCAGCCCAGTAGAAAAGGGATTGGAAAAGCACCTCTGCTCCTTAGCTCTTATCAGAGTCTCTGGTGAGACAGTGAGTGAGTGAGTGAGGGACCAGACTCACCTCTGGCCAACAGTTTTCTCCTCCTTTGAATTTTCCAATAGAATTCTCAAATTCTCCCTTATCCCATTGGTTGAACGTTCCATCTGCCTCCCCTGGATCCATCTTCATTAAATTTCAGGTTTTACTCTGCTTTTAGCCATTCCTCCTTGATTACAACCCCCATTGCCCAGCCCTTACTGCTCTTCTGCCTTAGAGCCAATACACAGTATTAACTCCAAGACAGAATGTAAGGGTTTTAAAAAAGAAAAAAAAAGAATATATGTGTATATAAGTATATATGTGCATGCATATTTATATTATATATGTATATAGGCATATAGATGTTTATACATTACATGTGTGTCTATTTGTATGTAATTGTCAATTATTTTGCAGAACTGATATAATTATATCTAGGAACAAGTTCTCAAAACTGAAAGTTTGCCGGAGGTAGCTCATCAAGAAGGGACTATAATGGAGTAAATCCAATATTATCCATATCCTCATGTTAGTCAGAGTCAAAGCTGTTACAAGGGAATCACTTTAAAAGACTGATATATATTAATTTAAGGTCGCCAAGGAATTCAGCTATGTAATTCCTAAATGAAACTCAAGTCAGCAGTCAATCTTTTATGGAGTTTAATTACAATAGGAGGAAGAAAGGAATTAGAGATAGAGAGAGAGAAAAAGGGAGAGAAGGGAATAGGGCTTAAATACCCCTTCTGTTTAGGCTGGGCCAAAAGGCCCAAGCCCTTAGATAGCTGGGGCAAAGAAAAGAGATCAGTCCCTATTACTCACGTGACCAAAATGGAGAAACAGCCTCAGAGGCCCCCACCTTCAGCTTCCTTCAGAGCAAGCTTCTCAGAGCACACACCAACCACACCGACCAACTTCTCCTCAACCACCACCTCCTCAAGTCTTCAGACCCCCCTATCCTTGAGGAAACCATCCAAGTTCCCTCCCCTCAGTCCTCACATCTACCAATCACGTGTTCATCAATTTCCCTGTGCCAATGGAGGCTCTAGCTTAACCCAGGACCGCCCAGATGTCTGGCTTTGCACATTCTGTTGTAGGTCATATTTTCAAATAATTAAATCTTTGATCCTTTGCTACAGCCCTTTCTAAATCCTGTTAACCTGAGTATGGTAGAGATTGGAATAATTAAATTTTGATCTAGGCTGCAGCCCTTACTCAATCCTGTTAGGACTGAATAGGGTGGAGATTGATTCCAAGTATCTCCATTGTATCAATTCTAAAATCAATCATGACTCAAAGAAATTCCTGTTCTATGCTTAAGCATAGGTCAAAGTCCTTTCCATTGTTCAGCAAAAGGTTTCTGTCCTAAAGTAATCTTAAGAAGGTAGGAGGGGGAAACTCTCATGCCAATGGGGTTCACATTCCAATAGCCAAGACCCACTATCAATAGGGAATTTTTCAAGTATGAAATTTCCCAATGGTGAAATTTCCAACATTTATAAGTCTAAGAAATTTTGAGGTTTACAAAGCTCAGGACCTAAAGATCATCTATCCTCCAAGAACCAAAGAAGACCTGTCACTTTCTCAACAATGACTGTATCACTGATCCATCATCTGGGACCAATGTAGTGGCTAACCCAGCCACCTGGTTGTTTGTTTTTTTTTTGTTTGTTCGTTTTTTGTTTTAATTTAGAATTTTGCTAGAAAAAGTTGACTTTTTCTTTAAATATTTTTTTTAAGTCAGTTAAGGTGGTCTTGTGAAAGTTCAAAGATAAATCACATTTCTTTCACCTAAATTTCAACAAATAGCTAAAATGGCTATATATAAAAAAATTTAAAAATAAGTAGCAAATCTCTTTCATCCATCTCAGAGCTTCACCAAAAGGCATACAAAAATCTATGGGAAACTAGGATAGGGGTACCCCAAGGAAACCAACCCTGACTTGAGTAAGCCATAAGTCTAATCAGAAAATCTTCAGTGGCACCTGATGACTATAATAGTACATTCCTGAAGAAAGGAAGCTCCAGGGAGCTAGAACAGGAAGTTCAGGATTATATTGGATTTTGAATCAGGTTGTCCCAGCATAGGAAACAGGAGAATGGAAGTCTACAACATTCTAATTGGGAACAGTTCCAATGGCCCTGAAGACCCTAACTCTCTGAGCACTGATATAGTAGAGATCTGAAATGTGTCAGTGCTCTGTGTGTAGACATACCACAGGAAATAGAAGCCAGCAGCAGGAACTATAGAAAACACAGATCAGACCAAACAGGGCCTTACTACTCATGCAAGAATGCAAATGGTACAGAACCTGACTCTGGTGCAAGCCCAAAATCAAGAACGAAAATTAGGGGTAAGAGTAAATAGAAGAGAACATCAAACATTATAAATAAATATTATAAGTCAAGAGATATTCCAGAAGTAAACCCAAAAGTAGGAGACAACTTCATAATGATTTGAATCAGAGCTTCAAAGGAGGGGAAAATAGCCAGGAAGAATACAAGAGTATCTGAAGAGAATGAAGTAAGAGATAAAAATAAAATTATACATGCCTTGGAGGAAAGAACAGAAGTATAACAAATAGCTTAAAATTTAAAATGGTAAACCTTATCTAAGAAGGAGATGTCCTCAAAACAGAGGATCAAATGAAATAATTACTTTATGGGCTAGAAATAATTGAAAGAATTTTTTTTTAGAGATTGAAGCAACAGATATGTGAAAGGTGAGAGTAAGGTAGGAAAAAGTCACTAGCAAAACAAACTTTGAAGTGTAGATCTTATGATGGTGGTATTAAAAGGGGGGGAAATGAAGATTTAAAAACCATTGATCAAGGTCTTAGAATAGTAGAGTGCAAAAAGATTACTTCAGTTATGGATTAATAGAGTTGCTCACATTAATTCACTTTTATCATCTTTTAATTTGTAAAGGAGTCAGGGTCAACAAGGGGGGAAGGGAGAATCGTTAGTAAATATGATGATAGGAAATATACCAAAAGCAATTATAACTAGGAACATAAAAAGAATGAACTCAGAAATAAAACAGAAAAGAATTGATTAGAAAATGAAAATGTCTTTATAAGTAACACACTTGAAACATAAATATTCACACAAAGTTTTAAAAATGTTTTAGAGCCAAATTTCTTATGCTGCATATAATTTCTAAAAAGCAAAGGTAGTAATCAAGCTCTCAGATCAGGCAAAAAATAAAAATGGACATAGTTAAAAGAGACAGAAAAAAAAAAGAAAACTTAAAATGCCTCTACATATCATAGATAGTGAAAAATATTAGAAGTTAATAAATTAAAAGCTATTTAAGCTTAAAATTTCACTAAGACTTTTATAACATCATATATGTTCACCAAATGACATAATATCAAAATATTTAGGAATTAATTGAATTAAAAGAAGAAATAGATAAGAAAACTGTAACAGTTGAGGGTATAAATGTGCCCTTTAAAACCTAGAGAAATCTTACAAGAAATCTATTTAGAAGATAAATTTTAGAAAAGTTCAATTCCTCCACATTGTAGTTTTCTCCTTTGTTTCATAAGTTCCCTCTGGATCCTGAATTTTGTGCAAGGTCCCAGATCAAGCATGGTCACTCCAATACATTCCTCTCCTGACTTTATTTCTGACTTTCCAGACTTCTCCATCATATCAGTTGCTTTTTCACCCTGGAAGATTACTCCATTCTTACAGCCCCTTCAACAGCCCCTTGTGAGTTCTCCCTGGAACTTTCATTTTGAGAAAGTGTGCAGGACACCCATGCTTACTCCTTCACTACTCTCCCAACTTCACATCTGATTTTGTACTTCTCCCATCTTCCCACCCCTCCCCCATTTTAAAGATTCCCTCTGATGCATATGTTTTTCCCCTATTCAAACATAAACTCTTTCAGGGTATCCTTTTTTCCCCTAATATTTGTTTTCAAGTGCTTAATGCAATGCTTTGTATATGGAAAGTTCTTAATGAAAGTTTGTTGACTTACTACACAGGAATAAAAAGGAGTTACATTATTTTCTGTGTATATATGGCATTTTTACAAATTGATCATGTGTTAGAGCATAAAGACTTTCTAAACAACTGAAAAAAAAGCAGACTACACCCTTTACCAATCATTATGCAATTTAAAAAAATAATAAAGAACATTTAAGAAAGCATACAAAATGAAATGTAAACTAAACAATTTAAAGATAATAAATTTGTGGGTTAAGAAACAAATTGTAAAACAATAGATAATATCATCAAAGATAATTACAACAAGAAAATATTAAAAAACTTTTAGATATGGTCAAAGTAGTTAGGGCAAAATTTACAATTCTAAAATTTTCATAACTAGTCTTAATGATGAGAAACAGGAAAAAAAAGAAGATGGAGGAGGGAAGAGGAGGAGAAGAAAGAGCAGAAAGGAAGGAGGGAAAAAGGAAAGAAAAGATTTTAATTCATTACATCTTATGAAAAATGGAAAACTGTATATAATAGAAATTCACAGTTTATTCTACTTTCTTTTCTTTTTTTCTATTTTTTCTTTTCTTTTCTTTTCTTTTCTTTTCTTTTCTATTCTTTTCTATTCTTCTTTTCTTCTTTATATAATGTTGTGTATTTGTCAAATTCCAAATAACAAAAGATAAGAAATATAAATAATAAATGTGGAGGCAGAGTCAAGATGGCGGCTTAGAAGCAGCAAAAGTTCACACCTCTGAAAACCCTTCCTTACCGATCACAAACTGAATGCTCCCAGGGGACTGAAATTCAAACTTAACAACAGGACAAAGGCTGGGAACCCTCCTTCTGGACTCAAATCAAAAGGTGTGACCCCCAAAAGCCAGAATCTGAGAACACTCGGGTCTAAGGGGAAGGCAGAAGGAAGGTCCCAGGACCCCTCCCCCCAACCCAGAGTGCTGAGCCCACAGTGGCACCAGGAACCTCTGGGCGAGCAAAGGTTCTGGTTTGGAGGGTCTACCTTGTGAGCAGTGGGGCACCGGGCTCAGACCATCCAGCCCAGGCAATGGGGAGGCAGTCAGGGAGAAACCAGGGAGCCTGCAGCCCCTTGTCTGGGTCTTTCCATTTGGTTCTAGTCTCACCAAAGGTTTTTGCCTTGGGGCATATCAAAACCAACCCAGTTGAACCTAATCCCCTCAGGACTCCTCAGAGCTCAGGGAGGCCATGACTACTCCCCGCCTAGAGTGTAGGGCCTCCCGCAAGGACAGGAACCTCGGGGCAGGCAAAGGCACTGAGGTACCTTGCCAAAAGCGGAGAAGCAGCTAGAGAGAACTGGAGAGAGCCTGGGCGGCTCTAGCCTTCCAGGAGTCTTCGGCCTCAGAGAACATACAACATACATGATATTCCAGAAAGCAAGGGAACTAGGTCTACAACCAAGAATCAAATACCCAGCAAAACTGACTATATTCTTACAGGGAAAAGTATGGTCATTGAACAAAATAGAAGAATTTCAAGAATTCATAAAGAAAAGACCAGACCTGAACAGAAAATTTGATGTCCAAGCACAGAACTCAAGAGAATCATCAAAAGGTAATTTAAAAAAGAGGGAACAAAGAAAAAAAAACTTTTCTTTAAGAGACTCAATAAGTTAAAATGATATGTATCCCTATAAGAAAAGAGGTCATTGGTAACTCTTAAAAACTGTTGTTATTACCTGGGCAGCAAAAAGAAGTACACTTAGAGGGAACAGTGACAAGCTGTATAGGATGAAAGGACAAGATATAAATAGGTATATAGATATATGCATGCATTAATACATACACATGTGTATGCATATATATATATGTACATACATATATATAACTAGAGCTTAAAATAGGTTAATATTAAAAGAAATGGGGAAAGAAACAAATGGGGATGAATTTATATGTCACAAAGATGCTCATGGTGGGAGGGGGAGAGAACATCAATACACTGGAATGGTAAAGAGGTCGGAGACAGGAAATACTCAACTTTTACGTGCTTTAAAATTGACTCAAAGAGGGAAAAACAATCCAATCCACTGGGGGCAGAGAATAGATTTGTGGACTGGTGGGGAGGGAAGCAGTAGAAGGGAGGGAGGGGGAGGGGGGTAATTTTAGAAAGACTATAGGGAAAATAAGGGAGGGAATAAAAAAGGAGGGGGTAGAAAGGGAGTAAAATAAGGGTGGGAACTAGGGGGACTGATTAAAAACAAACATTGGTATAGAAGGAAATAATGAAAGAAGAAAAGGCAGGAACAGGAGTAGAAATCAAAATGCTGGGTAATACACAGCTAGTAATCATATCTCTGAATGTGAATGGAATGAACTCACCCATAAAATGCAAGTGAATAGCAAAGTGGATTAGAATCCAAAACCCTACCATATGCTGTCTATAAGAAACACACATGAGGAAGGTACATACGCATAGGGTGTAGGAAGAGGGTGGAGCCAAACCTATTGGGCATCAACTGATAAAAAGAAGGCAGGAGTCGCAGTCATGATATCCAACAAAGCCAAAATAAAAATCGATCTAGTTAAAAGAGATAGGGAAGGTAATTGCATACTGAAAAACAGCCAGTATTGACAATCAGGAAATATCAGTACTCATCATGTATGCACCAAATGGCATAGCATCCAAATTTCTAAAGGGGAAACTAGAGGAGCTCAAGGACAAAAAAAGATAGAAAAACTATACTATTGGGAGACCTGAACCTTCCTCTATCCGAACTAGATAAATCAAAAAAAAAAAAAAAAGAGGTAAGAGAATTGAATAAAATCTTAGAAAAATTAGTTAGTAGACATGTGGCAGAAAATAAATAGGGACAAAAAGGAATATACCTTCTTTTCTGCAGCACATGGTACATTCACAAAAATTGACCATGTATTAGGGCATAAAAACATTGCAAAAAGTACAAAAGAGCAGTAATAATAAATGCAACCTTCTCAGATCACAATACAATGAAAATAATAATTAGTAAGGGAACATGGAGAGATAAATCAAAAATTAATTGGAAATTAAACAATATGATTCTCCAAAACCAGTTAGTTAAAGAACAAATCATAGAAACAATAACTTCATTGAAGAAAATGACAATGATGAGACATCCTCTCAAAACCTATGGGATGCAGCCAAAGCAGTACTCAGGGGGAAATTTATATCCTTAAGTTCATATATTAACAAATTAAGAAGGACAGAGGTCAATGAATTGGGTATGAAAATTAAAAAATTAGAAAGCGAACAAATTAAAAATCCTCAGATGAAGCCTAAATTAGAGATCCTAAAACTCAAAGGAGAAATTAATAAAATTGAAAGTCAAAGAACTATTGATTTAATAAATAAGACTAGAAGCTGGTACTTTGAAAAAACAAATAAAATAGACAAAGTACTAGTCAGTCTAATTAAAAAAAGGAAAGAAATAAATCAAATTGACAATATCCAAAATGAAAAAGGAGACCTCACCTAAATGAAGAGGAAATTAAGGCAATCATTAAAAACTACTATGCCCACCTGTAAGGCAACAAATATGACAATCTAGGTGATATGAATGAATACTTACAAAAATATCAGTTTCCTAGACTAAAAGAGGAAGAAATAAATTACCTAAACAATCCCATATCAGAAAAAGAAATTGAACAAGCCACCAAAGAACTCCCTAAGAAAAAAATCCCCAGGTGCAGATGGATTCACAAATGAATTCTATCAAACATTCAAAGAACAACTAATCCCAATATTAAACAAACTATTTGACAGAATAAGGCAAGGAGTACTACCAAATTCATTTTACGACACAAACATGGTATAGATCCCTAAGCCAGGCAGGTCAAAAACAGAGAAAGAAAACTATAGACCAATCTCCCTAATGAATATAGATGCAAAAATCTTAAATAGGATACTAGCAAAAAGACTCCAGCAAGTCATCACAAGGGTCATCCACTATGACCAGGCAGGATTATGCAAGGATGGTTCAATATTAGGAAAACCATCCACATAATTGACCATATTAATAAGCAAACCAACAAAAATCACATGATTATCTCAATAGATGCCGAAAAAGCCTTTGATAAAATGTAACACCCATTCCTATTGAAAACACTAGAAAGTTAAGGAATAGAAGGGCCTTTCCTAAAAATAATAAACAGTATATATCTGAAACCATTAGCAAACATTGTTTGCAATGGGGATAAACTAGAAGCCTTCCCAATAAGATCATGAGGGAAACAAAGATGCCCTTTATCACCTCTATTCTTTAACATTGTACTAGAAACACTAGCAGTAGCAATTAGAGAAGAAAAAGAAATCGAAGGTATTAAAATTGGCAATGAGGAGACCAAGCTATCACTCTTTGTGGATGATATGATGGTTTACTTAAGGAATCCTAGGGAATCAACCAAAAAGCTAATTGAAATAATAAACAACTTTAGCAAAGTTGCAGGATACAAAATAAACCTGCATAAGTCATCAGCATTTCTATATATTTCCAACGAGTCTCAATAGCAAGAATTAAAAAAAGAAATTCCATTTAAAATCACCCTAGACAATATAAAATACTTAGGAATTTATCTGCCAAGACAAACACAGGAACTATATTAACACAACTACAAAACACTCTCCACACAGTTAAAACTAGATCTAAACAATTGGAAAAGCATTGATAGCTCATGGGTGGGATGAGCTAACATAATAAAAATGACAATCTTACCCAAATTAATTTACTTATTTAGTGCCATACATATTGAACTACCAAAACACTTCTTTACTCAATTGGAAAAAAGCATAACTAAGTTCATTTGGAAGAACAAAAGATCAAGGATATCCAGGGAAATCATGAAAAAATGCAAAGGAAGGAGGACTTGCAGTCCCAGATCTCAATCTATACTATAAAGCAGTGGTCATCAAAACAATTTGGTACTGGCTAAGAGACAGAAAGGAGGACCAGTGGAATAGATTTGGCGTAAATGACCTCAGCAAGTCAGTCTATGACAAACCCAAAGACCCCAGCTTTTGGTATAAAAATTCACTATTTGATAAAAACTGCTGGGAAAATTTGAAGACAGTGTGGGAGAGATTAGTTTTGGTTCAACACCTCACACCCTACACCAAGATAATTCAGAATGGGTGAATTACTTGAATATAAAGAAGAAAACTATAAATAAATTAGGTGAACACAGAATAATATACATGTCAGACCTTTGGGAAGGGAAAGATTTTAAAACCAAGCAAGACTTAGAGTCACAAAATGTAAAATAAATAATTTGGAATACATCAAATTTAAAAGTTTTTGTACAAACAAAACCAATGTAACTAAATTCAGAAGGGAAGCAACAAATTGGGGAACAATCTTCATAATAAAAACCTCTGACAAAGGTCTAGTTACTCAAATTTATAAAGAGCTAAATCAATTGTACAAAAAACCAAGCCATTCTCCAATTGATAAATGGGCAAGGGAAATGGATAGGCAGTTTTCAGATAAAGAAATCAAAACTATTAATAAGCACATGAAAAAGTGCTGTACAACTCTTATAATCAGAGAGATGCAAATCAAAACAACTCTGAGGTATCACCTCACACCTAGCAGATTGTTCAACATGACAGCAAGGGAAAGTAATGAATGCTGAAGGGGATGCGGCAAAGTAGGGACACTAATTCATTGCTGGTGGAGTTGTGAATTGATCCAACCATTCTCGAGGGCAATTTGGAACTATGCCCAAAGGGCGATAGAAGACTGTCTGCCCTTTGATCCAGCCATAGCACTTCTGGGTTTGTACCCCAAAGAAATAATAAGAAAAAAGACTTGTACAAAAATATTCATAGCAGCACTCTTTGTGGTGGCAAAAAATTGGAAAATGAGAGGATGCCCTTCAATTGGAGAACGGCTGAACAAATTGTGGTATATGTTGGTGATGGAATACTATTGTGCTAAAAGGAATAATAAAGTGGAGGAATTCCATGGAGACTGGAACAACCTCCAGGAAGTGATGCAGAACGAAAGAAGCAGAACCAAGAAAACATTGTACACCGAGATTGAGACACTGTGGTCCAATGGAGCGTAATGGACTTTTCCATTAGTGTCAATGCAATGTCCCTGAACAATCTGCAGGGATCATGGAGAAAAAACACTATCCACAAGCAGAGGACAAATTGTGGGAGTAAAAACACCGAGGAAAAGCAAATGCTTGACTACAGGGGTTGAAGGGATATGACTGAGGAGAGACTCTAAATGAACACTCTAATGCAAATACCAACAACATGGAAATGGAATCACATATCGGCTATGGGAGAGGTGGGGGGGGGAGGAGGAAAAGAAAATGATCTTTGTTTCCAATGAATAATGTTTGAAAATGACCAAATAAAATAATGTTCAAAAATAATAATAAATGTGCAGGAATCTTCATAGCTGGGTTTAAAGTTTATATTTGCCTATCAAACATATTTCTCACTAATTTTCATTAAATTTTCAGAGATATATTCTGCAGAAAAAAATTGCCTAAATGCATCAGAATCCATATTAAGAATCTTAATATGCATATAAAGGAGTATATCTTTTCAGTGTATTTGCATTTAATTTTCCTACATAACTATAGAAGTTAATAGTTATTTCACATATTCCTTGCACGATCACTTATTAAAATATACCAGATTTCTTTCCCATTTTTGTTTTCTTTTCACTAATTTCAGTACATTTGTGAAAACTGCTATTTGACAATCCTTTATCCCAGGATTTCAGAAGAGAAATTTTAGGGATCCATTTCAATTGCCCAAGTCAAAGAAACAATTCTTGATTTCCTTCTGGATCCCGAAGTGTTATTCTAAAATGTTTATTTGTAGACCAAAAAACTGATAACAAAGCAGTCCTAAGAGTCAGTTTCTTTCCTATAAAAACTTCCCACTGAGAGGAGAAATGGAAAAGGGACCTTTGTCTTAAGGGAGGCTTCTGAGAGGTAGAGTCTGAGAGTCTGACTCTTAAGAGTGGGAGAAAAAGAATAACTCTTTCTCTACCAGACAATCACTAAATGACTTCATCCATTTGAAGTTTCTATTTGTGCATATTTGAAGGATTATGAATGTTACCAATGAAAACATGGGTATGAACTACACCTCCTTTCACCTCTAGCCTAGGATCAAGTAAGACAGAAACACTTCCTTTTTAAAATATTCAAGCCCTACCCAGACTCCCTCTGTGGAAGTAAACACTAGCCAAGCTTTCTGGGTACTTGATGTGCTGATTTAGGGTGTGAACTGCTGTAGCAGAGCCTTACATCCCTAGGAAATCAGAGGAACTTAACACTTAATGGAATTTTCCCCCTGAAACCTCTCTCCTACAGTGCTCTGCTACTCCTGGTCTAAAGTCTCATTATAAGGACATTTGAAAAATATCTTTAGCCAGCTGGGTTCTGTTTGGAATGAAAACTTCTTCAAAGTGAAGTTCTACTCCCTATGGCCTGGAGGGGAGCTTCTATTCCTAATCCAGTTATCAGATAAGTATCCTGGATCTCTGTGTACTTAAATGCTTAAAAGGACCTTGTGCAAATCTAACACACCCTAAATGAGCTTGACCTATACAAGGCATTAGGGAAATTTAGGATAATAATATGCTACCAGTTACCTATTCACAGCTAGGAGCTACATCCGAAATAAATCTCTGAAATGCTTTGAGTCCAGGGCAGTCCACAAAGCTTGCAGTGCCTGGGTATTACTCACAATGCTCTTTCAAAATCCTCCTCATTGCTTCATCAAAGTATCTGCAATCAAGTTGCCCACAGAGCTACAGAGGGACAAAAGGTTTTCATGAAATGCCAGAAAGAAAATAAAAGTTAGAGATAGCAGGGAACACCACCCAAGCTGTGGAAAAGAGATCTGCTACTTTGGCACTTTCCCCAATGGAACCAAAGAAGAAAAGGACAGTATGTGAGTTCTGTTAAGGAATAATAAATGACATTTACATATTTTGAAATTTGAAAAATATATTGTTTTGAGTCTCAAAACAACTTTGACAAGTACTTCCTTCAAATGTTATTTATCATTAAAGATTTATAGATGGGGGGCAGCTGGGTAGCTCAGTGGATTGAGAGCCAGCCAGGTCTAGAGACAGGAGGTCCTGGGTTCAAATCTGGATCAGACACTTCTTAGCTGTGTGACCCTGGATAAGTCACTTAACCCCCATTGCCTAGCCCTTGCCACTCTTCTGTCTTAGAACCAATTGGTTCTAAGGCAGAAGGTAAGGGTTTAAAAAAAAAAATATATATATATATATATATATATATATATTTATAGATGGGGAAAGAGGCTAAGAGAGCTAACCTCATTGAGAAACTTCCACATAGTTAGTCATATGACTGTGAAGTGTCACAGTTGTATTTGAACCTGGGTCTTCCAGAATTTAGGCTCAACAATCTTTCTGCTTTAGCAAAATGTCCCCCTTGATCATGCAGGTACTGATTACCTATATAACAACTTCTCTGGATGTCTATAAAAAGAGGAGTATGTGTTAAATTATTGATGGTTGTTTCAACTCTAAATCCTAGGAACATAGTGTTCAATGTTTTTTTTAAATTTAATTTATATTTAATTTTTTAATTTAATTTTAATTTGTCTCAGTTGTTCATCTATAAATTTTGTTGTTCAGTAGTATCAGTAGTGTCTGACTCTTCATGACTTCATTTGGGGTTTTCTTGGCAAAGACACTAGAGTGGTTTGCCATTTCCTTGTCCAGCTAATTGTTAAATAAATACCTTACATTTTTAAGACCTTTCTGTCACATCCATTGTTTTGCTTGAATTTCCCAGAAGCTTTATGAAGATACATGGTAACATTTATTCTCCTCAGACTTAAGGAAGTTGAGGAATTAATATTTATTTGGAGTTAATATATCATTTTCCAGAAATTGAACACCAACTGAGTCAAGACTCCAAACAGGTCTTTTCAATGTAAGTCCAATACCCTTCTGCCTAACCACAGTGGCTACCTACCATGAGTTTGAGGAGAGCAATCTTCCTCCTAACTGGAGAGAATAATAAGGAAATCGATATATTCAACTCAGCAATCAATTATAAAACTCAATAGCACAACTGAAACAATTATTCTAGCTAGCATAACACGAGGCCCTGAGAGACCAGAAGATGCAAGAAAATGCCTTCCAAAAAAGAATTTCTTAAAATAGATCCTTTGAGATTAGGCTACCAGTCTAGAGAAAGTCTTACACACACTGAATTTAGGAATGAGGATAAAGCTGATTATGATAACCAGGTTGGAAAAAATGTAACATGTGCAAAATATCCACATAACTTGTAGTTATATATATATATATATATATATATATATATATATATATATATATAAAGTGTCTGGTACCTGCCAACGAACTGGGAAAGTTCATGTACTGGCCATTGGCTTTACAGTCTTCCCCTTAAAATAACAGAATGTGAAGAAATGCTATTTAAATCAATAGCATACCTTCTTGGACAAAATTGGTTTTAAATTTATGATGTGTTATGGTTCAATCTGACAAGCTAGAATACATCATAAATTTTTTTAAACAATAGGAATTTTTGCTAAGTCAAAGCAACCAGTAGAGTGGAGATTCTTAGCTGGTAATGTTTGGAGAGCTAAGGCTGAAGTAGAAGTCTAGAGAATACTCAAGAGAAATAATCAGTTCTAATTCAGGGAAGTGTTTACCTGGGATGGCATTCTGTCAGATAATTATGGAGCCCTAGTATATGGGCCTTCTTGGTTGGAAAAGGAAAGAAGGAAGTTACAATTCCCTCATCTCAAGCAAATCTCCTCTCTTAAAAACTCATTATTCTCAACTCGACAAAAATGGAGAAAAATTATTTATGTCAAAAAAATGTATTGAGTGCCTATTTAATAAAGGAAAGGGGCAACTATTTTTAAGCACCTAGTGTATGTTAGGCAACTAGGTGGTGTAGTATATAGAGTGCTGGTCCTGGAGTCAAGAAGATCTGAGTTTAAATTTGGCCTCACTGTACAATTCTGGGCAAGTCACTTAACTCTATTTGCCTCAGTTCTACATCTATGAATTAGAGACCCACTAGAGAAGTAAAGGTCAAACCACTCTATCTTTGGCAAAAAAAACAACAAACAAACAAACAAACAAAAAAAAAGCCCATGGAAAATAGTATTGTGGATTTGCTAGCACTTTTAAAACAAACTCAAAATTCTGTCTATGTCTAAGTCTACCCCCCATCTGGGGATGGTCTGAGCTTGGTGCATGCTTTATCAGCATAAATCATTTTCCTATCATTTTCAAAGCTTACAAGGAAAAGAAAAGCTGAATGCTATATGTAAGAATATTTGTTTGCTTCTCTTGAGAATTACTACCATTATGGCAAGGTCATATAAATGGGACCCTCTAGATTATAGCAGTTTCAAGATGGAAGCTAGGGTTAGCCAGTAGGCTAAGACTCAGTGCTGAGATCTGATTAAGTAGATCCATATCCTTTGAAAATAGATTGGTTCAATGAAAGATGAAGCTGAGGAATAGGAAGTCACCGACTCTGATTTGGATTTGAATTCAAAGTACAGGGCTCAAAACTAGACTGTGCTACCTACTCCCTACCTCAGTTTCCTCATCTATAAAAGGAGGCAGTTAGACTAGGTGGCTTCTAATGTCACTTCCAGATATAAAACTATGACTCTGGATTATCTTTAAACTGATTTAAAATCCCAATCCCGACATTTATTAACTCTAAATTACTCTAGGTTACTCACTTTAATTCTCTAGGGCACATTTTTCTAATCTGTAAAATGGACCTGACCTCATCAGGTTGTTGGGAAGTTCAAATGAGTTTATGCATGCATGAAAAAAAAGTGTTGCTTTGCAAACCTTAAAGATCTGTATAAATATCAGCTAACGTTCTTATTTCCCCTAGCAAAGACAGGCTTCAAAAATGAATGTTCTGACTTTAGTGAGTAAGTTGAAAAAAACATAAACAAAGCCATTAAAATCAGCACTATGATCTGAACCTTTGAAGTATGCTCTTGAAAGAGAAATATTACAGGCTCCATAAGCCAAATTGCTGGCTGAACAGCATACCAAAAGCCAGCCCTAAGAGCCACCACCATGATCATTGAGTCTAGCCATTCAGTTTCAAGCATCCAGGTCTCCAAGGTGAGAAAGTAGGTCTGATTTTTGTATGCTAAGGAGGGAAAGAAATGGGTTTTATAGGCTTTCATTCTTTATTTGAGGATTATCATGAGGCAAGAGTTTCATATTGTAGAACGCCTAAACAGTAAACCTTTAATACAGCCTGTCATGGATTGCAAAAGGTTTTGTGAAGTGATTCAGCCTATATTTCCCAGGAAATGGAAAGCATAAGAAGCAAAATTTAAAATCCACCTCCTGAAATTAAGGAATTACTTTGCAATGAACAAAGGTCTTCTAGATAAAGCTTATTTACATTGATCTTGTCAGCACATCTTCTTTGGTTCTTTAAAATGTATTGATTTTAATAACTATTTGATTTTAGTAAACTATCCCAGTTAGCAGATTTCAAGATGGATTTGATACAGGGTCTCTTTGGGAATGAAACTTTCCTTACCAAGTAGGAAAGTGAATAATCGATGTAACCAACAAGAAGCACAGCTACATATATTGGTTGTGTTAGCATTTAAGTGATCTATAGAAACACAATAAAGCAGTTTGTTAATCAAGGAAAGTTGCGGTTTATTAGAGAGATCTCCCTAAGAAACAGCCCAATATAAAAGGAAATGTCACATGCCTACCATTTATTAACTCTAGTCATTCTTTTTAGTGGCTATTTAAGTGACAATACTCTATTTGCTTAATTGCTGCTGAACAAGACAGCTAAAAAATGTGAAAAACAAAGAGAGACTATTATTCCTGATAACTCATGAGGTAAACTAATCTCTCTCTTGAACTGATAAATCAACTTTTTAATAGTCATGTCTAAATTGAGTAAATGAAGGTGGTCCAAGAAAAACTTTCAACAAAAAAGAATTATCTTTAGGGTAAAGGGGAGAAGAGATGAGTGCTAGCTCACCAGTCCTAAACAACTATGTGCTTGATGGAACAGACAGGCACCCAATCTCATGAAATCATCTAATGGAATAAAAACCCTAACAAAGAATTAAAACAAAGATGGAAGGCTTTAATTGAAAACTTGATCAATTAGCAGAGAGGCCATAAGAAGGAGGCAGTGGAGCATGAAATTTGATTAAACCGAACCATACGTCCCACTTCATTTCCAGTGATGTTGTGAAACTGATGACCTTGGAAAGGAAGATGTTTGAGGAGTATAAAATAGCCATTATCTGAATGGTGGTTAAAACCTAGTTCTGATGGTAAGTATTGTACAATAAGAAAGCCTTTAAATTAAAAATCACATACATATTCAAAACTTAGAGCACGTAGTAATAAATTTGGATAATTGACATACAATCTAAATTTATTACACAAGATCAGTGCAGTTGGAATGCAGGAAGTGGATTCTCTTTACAGATTTGACAAACTGAGCAGATCGTGGCTTGCTGAGTAGTCGAATTATATCTCATTTTGGCTCTGGCCCTGTATATACATTCTTCAGTGGCAGAATGAAACAAGACCAAAATGCCAAAGGATGTGCCCATCAAGAACAAAAATATGTAGGAAGGCTAGCCTTCTCCCCAAACATACTACTGCAGAAACATACTTTTACCCTTTCCATTTAAGATAAACTAAAGGAGCACAGTCAATTTTCCTTTTCTTCCTGTTTCTGGAAGTCGATCACCATTTGTAATCATTTTCAAAAATAACAAAATAAGAGGAGACTTGATACAGCAGAAAGACTGCTGGATTCAGATTCAGAAGAAAGAGGGTTCAAATATTACCTCTATTTTTTACTACATGTAAAATCTTGGGCAAGTAACTTAACCTTTCCAGACCTTCATTGGCTCATCTATAACACAGGGAGGTTTGGCATAGGTAACCTATATGGTCATCCTTTAAGCAGTGATCCTCTGGAAAACATACACAGTCTCAAAAATCAGAGGTCAAAATAGTTAATAATATAGGGACAAGAGGACTACCCAGCCAGTTACGGATACACAGAATCATTGCCTATCCCAATGCCTTAGCATACAAATTGTTGACTAAAACTGGAGGAACTGGAAATACTTTCCACACTAAGAAGGGGGCATGTAGTGACAGGAGTTTGGAAATTATACAAATTTGAATGAATCCTCAGAGTGTTATCTTCTCATTGGGGATATTTAATCAAAGATTTTCTGGTTTGGGATCTCTATTTGGAGATCTTAGAACAAGGGATCAAGGTAGAGTGTCAAAAAGGCAGGAATTTTCTCTGAGACCTTCCTGTGTTATCTTTAGGTTTCTGAGGAGTCTCAGAATGGTAGAACTTGAAAGGACATCAGATAAAATTTAATCCAATCTTTTTGACTTCCTTCTTTTAGAGATGAGTAAATACAGCTCCAAAGAAGTGGTGAGATTTGCTAAAGGGGTCATGTTATTCCTAATGGTTGAAGTAAGAATAGAACTTAAGTGCTTTCCCTACTAAACTTCTTCCCCTTTTTATGCCCTTATATCTCTCTTTGCAATGCCTTTCCTTATGACTCTTATTCTATTGTAGCCCTCATTCTACCCGTTAACAAGACCCCACACCTATGGTATTAAGAGAAAAGCCTTAATAATTAAAAAAAATAAAAGTAGTGCTGCTATCTTCAAAATACACATGAAAATGAATGTTACTGTATAAACAAAACATGTCTCCTCAGCTTTTCTAGGGATAAGGACTGCTGGACCTATGATTTTATTTCCATAGATAACTCCTGGTGAATAAAACACTCCCTACTGTAGATGGCAAACCTCAATAAGACTTGTTTCCTAAACTGGATTGGTATCTGTACAATATCTCCTTTGTGTATTGGTGCCCTTTCTAGTCCATAGCTTTTTATTAGCCTAACTCTATAGAATTTGGCCCTTTAAAAATCTTCTCCTCCTACATTTAAGCCACTTTGTAAAAGAAGCTAGCTAGTAGGAAGCCTGAGCCATAAACAAGAACACCGAGTTGTTAGGAGTTAATGAAGATTGAAAATGTCTCAAGCTTAGTACAACTCTCTCCTTAAACACACACACACACACACACACACACACACACACACACACACACACAATATGTGTTTTTGCATGATGCTCTGTCTTGTTTTAGGTTATGTTTTTTTTTTTTAATTTATGATTTAGGAAATTGCTTAGCCTTGCTTCTTTCTCTCCAAACTCCTGCCATCACATTCCTTTTCTCCAGGTTTCTAAGTGTGCCTATTTTCCCAAGTCCTATTTAGTAACTTACTTGCTGAGCCATTTTGATATAGCAGATAGGGTGCTGGCTTTGAAGTCAGGGAGAAATGAGCTCAAAACCCAAATTAGACACTTATTATCCTTGTGACCTTTTGTAAACCATTTAACCTTTCTCAGAAAGTTATCTCATCTATAAAATGGGGATAATAAGAATGCTTAATTCATGTCAAAAGAGGCAAAAGACCTAAAGCGTTTTGCAAAATTTAAAATACTATGTAAATGATAGCTAGTATTATTTTTCCCTTTCCAACCCCCACAACAGTGACTTCAGGAAAAATAAAAAGTAGCTCCCTTTCTGAAAGTGGTTGGCAATCTCTCTCTTAAGGTTTGCTCCCAGCAAGTTTACAAAGGCTCACAAAGCTCCTTAGAGAACATCCCATAAACTTTAAAAGAGCATGTCAGTCAGGCAGTCAATAAGCATTTATTAAGCACCCTCAAAACACTTGGAGTCTTGACAAAAATCAATAGATGTGACAAATCAATTGACTTTGAATACTTTGCTATCTTCCTAGTTCATCGTTCTTGTTACTGACTGAAGCTAGACTCTAAGATCTTCTGACACACATAGTCTGAAGTCTCCTCTGAGTAAGACCAAAATCTGGGACATATTTTGGATTTCTGTAAAGTTTATATTTTTTCTTCTTATCTTTGCCCATATTTCTAACTCACACACACACTGATGATATACACAGTGACTGCAAATGATAGCCACAAATGGTAAATTATGGGAACATGAATACAAACTTAAAAATTAATACTAATGGTATGCAATTCTTTGAATGATGGGAACAACCTTCTGATACAGAGACACCATATATTTTAATTAATCAGTAAAATGTCTGATTGTCTAGATTGGGATTTTTTTTCCTCGTAGCCTTCTAAGATCATGTTGCTCTTGCTATTATCCTCTCCTTCTGTATCATTATAAGGAGAAATAAATGACCATTCGTTCCATTCCTTTTTTCCCTTTCATTCCAAAATTTTGCTTTCCTCTGTATCTCAGGCTATTCAGTGATCTTATGTGTCTACCCCAGCATCTCTGTGTTTTCATTGTCTCCAACTGATGGTATAGTTTATTTTCTTTTTTTTCTTCAAAATTTCACCTAGTACAATCAAGTTTCTTTATCAGTTAGATACTAATATTGCTTGAAATGTATCATAGCAAATGAGGTGTGCTCAATAAGAATTACCTTCCAGACCATCAAGGTGCACAGCATTCCAGAAACACATTAATGTTATTAATATACATGGCAGAGTGGGTGAGTACTCAGTTTGTAGAAGCAGGTAGTTTAGACAAAAGTCAATAACTTTGAAAAAAAATAAAACAAGCAAAAATCATGATAATTTTAATGCATATTAAATTGCAGGGCTCAGGGGGCTAGAAAGTTTTTAATGCCTTTTTTTTTTCTAAATACACTTATAAACTAACCAAATTAAGAGATTCAGAGTGCGAGCAAGTGAGAAAGCAAGTCTGTGAGGGGTGCCAATCTAATTACAGTACAGCATGTCCCTCAAGGCTCATCAAGAGCTGCATCATCACTTATGTATGTCACCTTATACAGTTAACTGTTACTTTTCTACCCTCTTTCCGGGGAAGATACAATCTCCTTATATTTCTCTACCATATGGAAAGGAGTTGTTTTTTTTTTTTTAATCAGAAGGATTACTTTTCTTCTGCTTTAATATGGGGGAAGGGAATAGGGGAAAGAGTAGTGGAGAAGGCAAAGGAGAAAAAGAAAAGAACAGGGAAAAGGAAAGGGAAGAGAGAAGGGAAGGAGAAAGAAATGTGTTCTCCTCTTCAATGTTCTCTGACTCCTCCTACTGTATGATTTCCCTTATCCCTGATCTAAACTCTCTTATCTCTCTTCTGCTTTCACTGCACTTTTCACAACTTTAACAAAGCAATATGATTGGGTAGGGAGATAACATAGCTAAAACACCCTCACCCAATGTCCAATGACGTTCATGGTCCTTTAGCTTCAGTGTACCAAATAAAGCATATTTTACAATTACATGGTGAACTGTCAGACTCTCTGATTTCATTATTCATTAACAATGGATGGTTTTGGGCGTCTCCTCCACTCAGAACTATGACTGGATACTCTGGCAACATGAGAAGGCTACAAAAACATATCCTCAGATCAACTGGGTTGAGGCAGAAGAGACATTCCTACATGGACCAACCCTCTAAGGGGAGATCAAGACCCTGAGTAAGCAGCTGCTTTGGGGGGAAGGAGACCATGGGAAAATTTAACATCACTGATAGGAGACCACTTCTCAGGAGTGTTCAGGACATAGCCAGGCTCGTCATTTCCTCATGCAGCTTATTTTACAGATGAAGAATTGAGGTAGCTGTGTCAGGAAGAAATCTGATAGATTTCCATTTCATTTCAGTATTGTAGCTAACTCATTTCTTTTTTTAATTGAAAAATTTTATTTACGTGATTCATGTCTTTCCCTCCCCACCCCCACCCCCCATAGCCAACATGTAATTTCAATGGGTTTTACATGTATCATTGATCAAGACCTGGTTCCCTATTATTGATAATTGCACCAGGGTGAAATTTTAGAGTCTACATCCCCAATCATATCCCCATTGACCCATGTGATCAAGCAGTTGTTTTGTTCTTTCTCTGGAAGTGAATAGCATTCTTTCTCCTAAGTCCCTCAGAATTGTCCTGGATCATTGCATTGCTAATTAGTTAACAAATTTCTAAGTGGCTAAAGGAGTGGAAGTTTTTTTTTTTTTTAATATTATTTTATTTGGTCGTTTTCATACATTATTCACTGGAAACAAAGATCGTTTTCTTTTCCTCCCCCTCCCCTTCCCCCCCCCCCCCCCCCCCGCCTTTCCCTCTCCCATAGCTGACGCATGATTCCACTGGTTATCACATGTGTTCTTGACTCGAACCCATTTCCCTGTTGTTGGAGTTTGCATTATAGTGTTCATTTAGAGTCTCAAGGAGTGGAAGTTTTATGAAAACATGAAGGTAATAGAATTATAAATTGTATAATCTTTAGAGATTTTTTCTTAAATTACCAATTCTAACTTTTGGTGTCCTGGGGTAAAGCTCCAAACATGTTTCCCTCATCATGGC
This sequence comes from Monodelphis domestica, assembly GCF_027887165.1. Classification (NCBI taxonomy): domain Eukaryota; kingdom Metazoa; phylum Chordata; class Mammalia; order Didelphimorphia; family Didelphidae; genus Monodelphis; species Monodelphis domestica. Next base: position 64,157,720 of record NC_077230.1, read on the forward strand.
CCTGCCTTTAATTTTAATTCCCATTTTATCATTATTATCATATTGTCACCTACCAGATTGAGGTGAGTCATCGTGGGGGCAAAAAGGAGCTACTTAACTAAGGTATGAGTGCTTATAAGACTACAAAGTATATAAATATTCAGTGTCTGATTTATGAATAAGCCATGTTCAAAAGGTTTGTTATAAATCAGTTGTTTGGAACTTTACTGCATTTCCCATTGAAATGATATTATATAACTGATGGTTACAGTCCCTATTCTAGCCCATAAAAGCCTATTTAACATGTACTATAACTGAAGTAGACATAAGATTATTTATTACTCTTTCAAGTACAACTAGCATTTATTCCATTCTTTCTCTGGAGCAATCTGAGTTCAAACTAAGAATTCTAAGAATATATCTCTTTCCTCCTCTGAAATGGGGAATGGAAGGAAGAAGGATATATTGGATAACTTTACCTAAGATTAGACAGTTTGCCATTTTTCTAAAAAGGGGGAGAAAGAAGCTTTGCATATTTTTTTTTATCTCTGCCTCAAGCACAAGCTGCTCCAATCAGCAAATGCAGAATTTTTCACATGTTTTTAAATTGAGGCAGAGGAATTGAAACCAGATCAAGAGTTAAAATCTGGGGTAAAATCCAGGTTGTCCAGCACTCCTCAGTGTACTACAATTATAGAAACACCTGTGCTAAGTAAATTGGTGCCAAGTCACTGCAAAAACTTGCCAGATCTTTCAACTCCTTCAAAATTTCTAATTTCTTTCTTCAGCTGCTTTGACTTGGCAGAAAGTGATGATAGGAGAAAGAAAGAAAGAAAGAAAGAAAGAAAGAAAGAAAGAAAGAAAGAAAGAAAGAAAGAAAGAAAGAAAGAAAGAAAGAAAGAAAGAAAGAAAGAAAGAAAGAAAGAAAGAAAGAAAGAGAGAGAGAAAGAGAGAGAGAAAGAGAGAGAGAAAGAGAGAGAGAAAGAGAGAGAGAAAGAGAGAGAGAAAGAGAGAGAGAAAGAGAGAGAGAAAGAGAGAGAGAAAGAGAGAGAGAAAGAGAGAGAGAAAGAGAGAGAGAAAGAGAGAAAGAAAGAAAGAAAGAAAGAAAGAAAGAAAGAAAGAAAGAAAGAAGAAAGAAAGAAAGAAAGAAAGAAAGAAAGAAAGAAAGAAAGAAAGAAAGAAAGAAAGAAAGTTATTGAATTGGGAAAGAAGGAAAAAGAAAAGATTAGAAGAAAGGAGAAAGGAAAAGAGAAATAGGAGGATGACAAAGGTGATAAATTCATGAAATTCTCCATTCTTCAACAAAAATGTTGAAGCAATAAAAGTAGCCTAGAAAAGGGAGAAAGGAGGTGAAAAAATTGGGGACAGAGGCAGAAGACTGAAGAGGAGGGAGGGAGAGCAAGCAACCGAGCTTTTTATATTCATTCACATGGTTAAAACAGGATTATAATGGTGAATTCAAAGCACCATAAAGTAAAGCTATCCTTGCTCCTCCCTTAATGGCTATATTATTTTAGGCCAGACCAGTTGACCAGTGATCATAAGATTGCAGATCTAAAATTGGGGGGGGGAACAACAGAATTCATCTAGCCCAAAGTCCCCATGTCTATAAAAGGGAAAAACAAGAGTTAGTTAAGTGATTTGTCCAGTTTTGTGCAAATTGTTAGCATCAGAGAGAAGATTTTTACCCAGAACTTCAGATTCCAGATCCAGGACTCTTTCCACTGCCTTTGCTCTCTACATATGTCTATTACAACAATCACGTTTTCCTTAATTTCCTATCTCAGAAAATATCCCTTTATTACCAAAGCTGTGCCATCCATTTGTGTTATTGTTATTCGATTGTTTCAGAGTCTTTGTGACCCCTTAAGGGTTTTTCTTAGTCAGGATACTGGAGTGGTTTGTCATTTCCTCCTGCAGTTCATTTTACAAATGAGGAACTGAGGCAAATAGGGTTAAGTGACTTGCCCAGGGTCACATAGCTAGTAAGTGTCTGGGGTCAGATTTTAACTCAAGATATTGAGTCTTACTATCTTTATGCCTGGCACTCTGTCTACTGTGCCACAAAGCTGCTCCAAACCTTAAACTCCTATAGAAGTCAACTATGTCATTGACCCCCAATTCTCTTTAACACCTTCACTCTTTCTTTCTATCTCTTCACTAATTCTTTGTTCTTTGCTTTTGAAACATGCACAGATAACTTTATACCCAATCAAGATTCCGGACCCCCTAAATATACCATTCATAGCTATACATATGTAGTTCAAATGCCTGTCCAATATATTTTCTATAAACAGATAAAGCAGGAATAATAAATACAATAGCAAAATGTTTAATTGGGATAAGATAGCAAATAAATAGTAGGCTGCTCTTAACAAAGAGATACAGTTTTCTACATGGAACATACCCAAGATAATAAATCTCACAAGGTTCCACATTTAAGCAACTGGTTTGTCCATTAACATTACTCTGAGTCTATCATTCCTCTTTGCTCATTGTACTCATACCCTCACTGTAATATTACAAGGCTCTTTCAACTGCCATTCCCTGTGTGTCTCTGTCTCTGTCTCTGTCTCTCTGTCTGTCTGGCTTCATCTTCTGAAGAGCTAAAATCATTACTTTACATTGCGGAAAGAGAATGGAAGAAGTAAAGTCCAATTGTAATGATTCCACTATTTTTGCCAAAAAAAAGTCTAGTGAAAAAAAAGTCTCATATTGTTTCTATTTTTCTTAGGGTGTCCTCTATAAACACTCTCAAAATAATCTGTTTTCATTGGATTACATGTCAAGTGATTTTCTACAGGCTTTCCCCCCACACACACACCCCTTAACTACCTCTACACTTTGTGTTTTACAAAAGTCTAACCAGGTGAAAATAATCTTGTATGATAAAAATGGAATTTCCTGTAACTAATTCTCTTAGCAACGAAAATGAAGCATTTTGTGCATAAGGCAATTTTGAGTCTTTTTTTGATACATTGTAGTTGAGGAGCAACTGCCAAATTCTGAGAGATATTTTCATTATTCATCAAAGGGAATAAGCAACTTTGTAAGAATCATAATTATAAACATATAGATACCATAAAGAGATATTGAGATGAAGCAATAGGCTCATAGAGGTATTACAAAAAATTTGGTTGATTTAGGGTCATTAACAACAAGCATCAAAGGAAAGATAAAGATTCCGGGTCAATAACAAAACCCAAGGTCTAATGCATTAGGCATTTTTCATTTGAATCAGACTTGGGAACAAAGAGAATGATGAAAACAAGGAATTGGGGACTTGTACTGCTGTCAACAGAATTTCCTTGCTAGGCAGGTTCTAGCCGTCTGACTTTTTACTTTGACTGTCCATGTGCGTGCACATGCCTCTGTAGAAATAACGCATTCAGTGAAGTAAGAAATGATGAGCAGGTTAACTTTTTTTAAATCATGGGAAGATCTAAATAAAATTGTGAAGAGTAGAAAACCAAGAGAACATTACATACAGCAACAAAAATATTTTTTGAAGAACTGTGAATGTCCACCTCCAAAAAAAGAAATGCACAATATAATACGTACAGTCAAATAAAGTCTTCTCTATTGTGGGAAGGGAGGGAGAGGAAGATGCATTAGAAATTTAGTGTAATAACTAACTAAATGTGAACTAAAAAAAAAAAAAGAAATAGTTCACTTACTCATCTTGCTAAGGGATAAAGATATCTCTCTCTCAGAGAACTTCTAAGTCCCTGAAGAAGAAAATACCTCTGATGGAATGTTCAAATGAACTCTTAGATTCATGTTTCAGGTAAACCTTGTCCTGCATTCTTCTGGCTTTTTCCATCCACCAACTAGTGTAATTGCCTCTGTCCCCAGCAGGAGTCTAATAATTCTCAAAATATAAACTCTTTCTGACTGTGTAATCATAAGAGAGATGATCGTGACTTTGTTTGTTTGCTTTCTTCAGTAGAGTGTTTACTTTATTAGGCTTATTATGGAGTTACCAGGAACCCAGAGTACAAGGAAATAGAAGAGAGGCAGATATTACTTCATGATGACCTTAATAGAGTACAATTTAACTTATCCTGATCATGCTAATGTGCACTTCTCTCCCCTCCCCACTTTTGCCCCAGCAAAAGTTTGGCTAAGAAGAATTAGAATCTATCTTCTTTTATACCCATATCTGCTTCTTTATTTGTCTTATTAATTGGTGATGGCAGCAGAGAAGTTTCAGGGTGGCTGCTAATAATGCAATGCACCCTACCTCCAAATGGTTATTGCAAAGTTTCCAGGAGATCATCAAAGCCTTACTTAACTAACTTAAACAAGAAATCTTTCAAATGTAGAATTTCAGGTAAAAAAAGTCTGGGATAGGTTGGTAATGGAAGAGTCCTGTTGAGTGGGAACAAACTAGGAAGGATAAGGGAAGGGATATTTTTGAGATCATTCAATCAACATTTATTTACAGCCTACTATGCATGAACCAGGTACTGTGGATACAAATATAATCAATGAAACAATGTCTACTTGAAAGGAGTGAGAGTTTTCACTCTACAAGGGTAGAAGTCATATCTTCTCTAAAAGAAAGACTTGGGAGAAAGGATTCTGCTCTGCGTGGGGAGTAGGAAGAAGAAAGATTGGAGTTGAGGCTATTTTAAGGTAGGGAGGAAAAAAGAAATTTTCTCAGTGCTGGGGTGTGATCTCAGAAAACCAAACTGTGTGGGGTTTGTCAGTTTCCAAATTGTAAATGGTTTGAGAAGGGAGAATATAGATTGGGAATCCAGGATTTTAGGAAAGCTAGGCTTTCAGGAAGGTAATTGTATGTAGTCCAGAGATCTCAGACTGGAAGTAAGTCTAGGCTATGGTTTTGTGCATAAGTTGATTGAATTTCATGCCTGAAGAGGGTCAGCCCCAAAATGTGCAGACATAGTAGTAGCATCAAAGTCCAGAAATGGAAATTGGCTTCCCAATTGAAGGTAGCTGGGAGACAGCTAAAATCATAGAATTTAGCTACAGTTTTGTTTGGGTTTCTCTGGGTGGATCAGATCACACCTGCTTATATCTGCCACTGCTCCAACCTAAACACCTTATCATGTAAGAGTGACTCTAAATGTTCTCTAAAAGGGAAGTTGGGGCTGAGAAATGAAAAATTAAACAATGGCAGACAGCCTTATTCAGGCATTCTTTAATTCCTGAACTCCAATTACAGACTTCATAACAATTTGGGGTTTTTGGCAGGTATATTAATATTTGCAATTATTTGGCCACTGGTCCTGACATAGGAGAATATTCAAAATCCATTCCTTCTGCCAGCTTGAGTCCACTCACTGGATCCAGAGTACTAGGTTTGGGAAGCATTTGTTCCGGATAATGTGGCACTTGTAGACTGTGGTTCTCATTCCACAGTGTTTGTAGTTGCAGTTGAACAGGTAGGAGGTTTTTCATGGACTTCAATGCTGGTGTTTACCACGTAGCAGGCTTTTTCTTCTATGGTCTGCATGACTGATAAAGGTCATCTTCTAGACTATGAGCAGATTATTACTCTTCTCCTCATTATGATGTGCCATATCCATGAGGTTCAGAGAGTGTACCCCTTTCCTAGTTGAGTCATGGCCTATATGGTCTGTCTCCCCCAGATTTTTAGAGGTGCTAAGGAAGCAGAGAGCCCCAAATAGTAGTAAAGTCCACAATTATATTTTCAATATGTTTCCCTCAAGAAAATGATCATGTTGAAGCCATGCTCATATCTAGTGTCAATGTAAATTCTATTTTCCTTGATCTTTTGAATGGACTTAAATTATAGGCAAATCTCTGCTACTTTTGGAATAGTTTATAAAGTAGCTATTTTTTGCATGAAAATAGACAAAATAGGTGTGATCAGACCATTATCATAATAAGGACAAACTGCCTATAACCACTGATTAGGTATCTGGTGGAGATCTTTAACTTGCTTAAAAGTAGCTTTGGTGGCAAAAAGAATAAATAAAAATATTGCTCACATGGCTTCCAACTCTTCCAGTCAATGGTAAATGGAAATATTTAATATTTAATTTTAATATTTAAGGGAAGAAATCAAGGGTAGAAAAAACAACTGACAGAAAAGGTAAATTCTAGGTAGAGCTATACACAGAATTATTAAAAGAAAAAAATTGACAAGTGACAAGAGGATAAAATTATCTTGCTTTGGGAATCATTGCAAAGAGCATTGACTCTAGTCAGAGGAGGTAGATTTAAATCCTATACTTTATTATTAGTACAACTACCTATGTCTCCACTTTACCTCCCTAGACCTCATTTTCCTCATCTGAAAGGTGAGTAGATTGTACTATATTATCTCTCATGTTCCCTGAATAGTTCTAGTTCTAATATCCTGTGATTTCTGGCATTGATCCTGGTCATAGTTTGTTCATCATCTGTTCATCAGACTGAAGATTGCATATTCAATTGATAAATTCATTTTCGTGTTTTGACTAAAGATGTGGTTCAAGATTGGGATGAAATTCTGTGAAATTAAGAAGAGAGGTGTTTAAGCAGTCTGTGAAGGCAGATTTCCTTCAAGGATAAACAAGCAGACAGACCTATAATAGGAGGTCTGGAACAGGAAAAGAGGAGTGCTATTTCAATGAGTCTGCCTACCACATTCCATTCCTGACCCTGGGTAAGGGATGAATGTCCACCATGTGAGCTCTTTGAGGATGTGCAGAATTGGGATTAGTTGTATGCAATTTTTTTCTTAACTGTATTTTTGATCAGAACCCAAATATCTAAAGGTCATTACCTTCAATAGGGAATTTCATATGCCCTAGTAGAGGGAGCAAGGAGAAGTAATAATTGTGTCAGAGTCCCAGGACCTCTGACTGCCAGGGAATCAGAAATTTTGGCATGCCTCAGAGTGGAAGATGGGTGAAGAGAGAGTGTTTTCAGGGAATCAGTAGTCAGTGACCCGGACAATTTCATGTCAACACAGGCGTTCTTCCTCATTGCAGATGCACTGGCTCCCTGGCCGTAGAGAGATAGGTCCAGAAACTGAAATGATATCTCAGAGATACATATATATCACAGATCCCCTGACACAATTCCCAAAGGGAGGGAAATCAATAGATTTCATAATCACACACAGAGCACATCCCAACATGCTGCCAAGCCATGGCCTCAATTTTAACCAGCTTTACACTCATTCTCTTCTCATATTTGATCTATTCCAATCCCATTGAATATAACAACCAGCTTTGTTAAAGATACACCATCAGCGTTAATTCTGTCTGCTTTCCTTAAATATCTTGGCTACAGTAGCTGCCAGTGGGATCATCTGTCCCACTCCAGCTGTTCTCAAAAGCCAACACGATGCAAGTCCCCCTCATGTACATGCCATAGTCCCACATGTACCACATCCACCTCCATACTCTTCTATGCTTGTTTATTTCTCCATCATACTGACAAATAGAGCCAATGTTTGCACTTTATCCATCTCACATTTTTGAATGTCAAAAATTCAGTAGAAGCAATAGCTCGCTACTGTGAGTGTATGTGCTGCTTTTGGGATTAGAAAAGGAAGGGTGAAGGAGAATATCCTACATAATTTGCAAAATGTATGTAGAAAACAGATGTCATAGAATTTCTCTGGAGTTTTATTTTATAATTCACAATACTAAGCTAGATATGCTGATTCATCCCAGACATCATCCCACAGCATAGAAAGTTTGTAGATTGATAGGTACAGTGATGACAACTCCAAATCTAAGAGTTTAACAAGAATTCTGATGATGTGGCAAAAAGCCTATAAAAGGCTATAACAGATTTCAGCCTAATCCAAAATGTTAGCAGATCTTTATTTTAGCCTCTGAGAGCATGCTTGTCTAATTGTATTCTTTTCCTACTCAGTCAGCCTGGTGGATTCTTATTTTCTTTGACAGGAGTCACCAAACACTGACCTAGGAGCCAACTTCAACATGCCACCTATTTTTGCAGGGCAACTTGCAGACCATACAAAAATAGGCAGCCAGTTGGATTTGGCCTGTCAGTCCTCCAGAATTGAATAGGAATATTTCAGATTATCTTCTAAAGCTTTAAACATCCTTGCCCCAAATCTGTTTCTACTCTCATTGTATATTAAGGCAGCTATGTTGTGCAATGGTTAGAGTATTAGGCAGATACTCAGTAAGATCTGAGTTTAAATCTGACCTCAAGCATTTATTAGCTGTGTGACTGGACAATTTGCAAATTTCCTTAACTGTAAGCTGAGGACAATCATTGTACTAACCTTGAAAAGTTATTGTGAGGATCAAATAGATTAATATTTGTAAAGCACTTGGCATAGTGTCTGCCATATAATAGGTCCTTTAAATATGCTTATTTCCTTACTTCCTCGGTCTCTCACACACTGCAATCTAGTCATCATGATTCTGACTGAAAGGTGGCAAATATTTCATAATTCATATAACCTATAATCCACAATGATATTTAATTAGTATTGTCCTTCTGATATTCTCAAAGGATGTGACTACCTGAATTTTTTTATCGCCATTGGGAAGTAGGCAGGGTGAAAATGGTATCAATATTTCAGAGAGATGAGGGAAAGAGGCTCTAAACTTTACTAAAGATTGTGAAACACGGATAATAATCCAATCTAGTACTCAAAAGTTATAGCACAGCACTTGGCAAATATAATTTTATCCTATAACCCTTGACAATAAAGTCAGCCATGATAAAAATCCATCCTTACTTACTCCATGCCAAATGAAACTAATTAGGAGAACAGATCATGTTGTATTCTGCTTAGATGCTGAGATAGGATAGGCGAACATAATGAGAATATTGATGCAGCAACTCATTCTAAAGTTACACAATACACAATCTGTTCATAGCAAAAGAACAAAAGCCAACCCAGAAGCCAGAAGAACAAAAGCCAACCCAGAAGGAGGAACAGGGACATAATTAGCTTAAGAAGAAGAAGTCACCAAACTGAATCCTTCTAAATAGGAAAGAGAAAAAATTTGATGATGTCCCTTTTGAAAACCTGGTTCATGGTATCTCCAGCTATCATCAAAAATGAGTGATCTTTCTTCTTGAACAGCAGACCAAAAATTTTGGTAAGAGAAGCAGAAGGTATTTTTCCCATGTAAATTTGAAGATTAGGTATTGTTAAAAGAAGATTGATGGATTCAGAAATCTTTTTACACACTTAGAAAGTTAATTCAAAAAGAGCAATTAAAGACGGTTCTATAAGAGCTTTCAAGTAGCCATGTACAAATTAAGCAGTTATAGTCAGATTCCAAGGGTAATGCAATTTTCCATCTCCAGAATGAAGCAGATATACACATAAAAGGAGAACTTGGTGATAACTCTATCAATGGAAAAGAGGGCTTCCAGTAACCAAGGATTGTAAATGATCCTCTCAACTTGTGCCCAAACAAACTTTCCCAAGGACTTTGCATGTGAATACAGGAGAGTACATCAGACTTTTTGGAGGCTGTTTTCATACTAACTGCACTAAGAGTGTTTTTTCAGTAAATGCCCTTTTCTAAACTACAATTAAGCCTGGCTGACTGGAGAACATACTAGGTGATCATCTCGAGCAAAAATATTAAAAAAACTTGCCATCTCCAGTTTACCAAAAGAATTGAAGGGAGAAGTAAACATTGCTCTCTGAGGACCCAACCTGCCCATGCTAAGGGGTTTGAAAGAGTGATCTAAGAGAGAAATTATGCTTAAAATGATAGAATTGGACTAGATGGCCTCTGAATTCTTTCTAAGGCCATATCTATGACCTCATAATGAATATCACTTTCAATTTAGAAAAAAATATATAAATATATAGTACCCAATAGAATATGAGCCCCTTGAGGGCAGAGACAATTTTGGTTTCATTTTTATATCCCCACCAGTTAGTGCAGAATCTTAGACATAGTTAATAAATGCTTATTGAATACACTTTTTTGAAACCCTTACCTTCTGTCTTAGAATCAAAACGGTTTTTGGTTCCAAGGCAGAAGAGTGGTAAGGACTAGACAATGGGGATTAAGTGACTTACCCAAGGCCACACATCTAGGACGTGTCTGAGGTCAAATTTGAACCCAGGACCTCTTGTCACTAGGTATACTTGTCAATCAATCCACTGAGCTGTAGTTGTCCCCTGAATATTCTTATTTGAATCCATCCTCTTCCTTCAACTAACAGATTCATTCCCAAAAGAGTTCATAATTTATTTTGTGGGAGTTGATTAGACAGTGTAGGTTAAGAAAGAAAATCTAGAAAGCATATATATTTTCTGTGTAGTAGAGGAAGCCAAGAAGTCTAGATTGTTGCCTTTAATCACATGAAAGAAATAGATTGTCACTTAACAATAATGGAAATACAGCTCCTTCTGAGATGAACATAGTTAATATTTTGTTGGAGAAAAAAGTCTATGTGAAAGATAAGGAGGAATAAAAGCTAATAGTCTTTCTCTCCTGAAAAAAAAAAAGAGTACAGGGGATAGTATGCTTTGGACTTCAGGTTAAGGACATACAAGTTCAAATTCCATCTTAGCTATTACATAGGTAGATTACTTTAAAAAATCAGTTTCCTCACTTGTAAAATGGGGATAATTATATTTTATAACATTTTGTTGCACATGCCTCTTTATTTTGTACATTTTTAAAAACTGTCCTGTATTTAATTAGTAGCATGAAATACATACTGATTAGAGAGTCAACCTTGCCATCAGGAAGACTTGAATTCAAGTTCCACATCTGACACATACAGTTTAGGCAAATCATTTAACTTCTCTGTGCACTAGATAATTCACATCAGATCAAAAGCTGCATAGATGTTCAAGCTGCATTAATAGTTCCACACCTGGAGTTCCCTGTAATGATGCAACCAAAGGTCCTCTCCAAGGATAAAAAATTATGCATATCAAATGAGCTGCATCAAATGGGTTCAATGGATCTCTCCACTGGAGTTTCCAATGCTCACAATGATAAGGCAAGGGACCTGCTGGTCACTGGATTAAGGTCCACACTCTAGGAGGGATTAAGTCTGGGGGTAAAAACATGGAAATTAGGGGTAATAGCACCTATTACATGGCCATGACATCATCTAATTAGATTGAGAGACAGAGATAGATAGATAGATAGATAGATAGATAGATAGATAGATAGATAGATGATAGATAGAGAGATGATAGATACTGACAAGTGCTAAATAATGTCAGATTATTGTTATTGTTGTTGTTATTAACATTATTATTATCCCTTCCTACCAACTAGAGAGACATGCACCTACTTCAAAATTATAGCAAGTATGACAGAAAATGATGTATGTTCTTAGGTGCATAATATGTAGACTTTGATGATCTGGTTGCTGAAGAAGAATCTTTTCCAATCCTATATTCCCACTAAAGAAAACGATGCCATTAGAATAAAATTCTCTGTCTTTGTAACCCTTGAGGGTCCTATGACATATGGTGTCTCTCCTGTGCTTAGAAAAACCTGCTGGTGTAACCCTGTGAATACTCTTCCTTTAGAGGTGCTGCTTCACTTTCACTCTGCTAATTCCAATACAAAGCATAAATGTGCTCCACATGATGAGACTGTAAGCACTGTCTTATGCCAACCTTTTGGCGGCATCCTTTTCTCATGCTGGCACAGTAACAATCAGCAGATGCTTCTCCAGATGACTCCAGACTGATAGGCATTATATACCCAATCTATCTCATATGATTGTGCAACATATACCATCATAAACACTGCAGGTTGCTCAGGCTGTCTGCTCACTCATCAAATGCTTCTTGAGTTTTGCTGAGCCAGAGATCACAATAAGTCAGCATCTCTGGCTACCTAGCCTCCCCACACAGGGGGCACAAAGCAGGACATGACCATGGATGGAATGATTCACCCTGGAGCTACCAGTGTGATGCGGGCAAGCAGAAAGCATCCTGAGCAGATTTCCCTTAAATGAGCTGTGGAACAGAATATAGAAACATCAGAGAACAAGAGGTCAATAACAAAAAGAAAGGGCAAAAGATACCAAATTATTCATAGTAGAATTTTTTGGAGTAGGAATAGGAGTATGAGTAAGAACAGGAAAAAAAAAGTCACTGTCCACCTGTAGGAAAAGGATGAAACAGATTATGCTCCCTGAATGTAACAGAATTATGACTGTACTCTAAGAAACATTAGGTACTGTGGGGTGTTTTCTCACCATGTTCTTGCACTCACAAGTCAACTCTCTTACAGATGAATAGGATGACTTCAGAAAAGCATGGGAAGACATGTGAACTGATGCAAATACAAGTAAAAGAGGAAGAAAAATTTTCTTGGTTGCAGTAATATAAATTGAAAAGCCAACAGAAGTAACAACAAACGATTGAAACTGAATGTTGTGGAATTATAGTGACCAAACCTGGCTTCAAGAAAGAGTTATGAAATAATAAACTGGAGGAATTCCATGTGAACTGGAATGACCTCCAGGAATTAATGTAGAGTGAAAAGAGCAGAACCAGGAGAACATTGTACCCAGAAACTGTGGTACAATCTAATGTAATAGATGTCTCTACTAGCAGCAACACAATGACCCAGGACAATTCTGAGAGACTTATGAGAAAGGACACTATCCACATTCAGAGGAAAAACTGTGGGAATAGAATCACAGAAGAAAAACAACTGGCTGATCACATGGGTCGAGGGGGATATGATTGGGGATGTAGACTCTAAATAATCACCCTAGTGCAAATATCAATAATATGGACATAGGTAATGATCAATGACACATGTAAAGCCCAGTGAAATTGGTCATTGGCAAAGGGAGGAGGTTTGGGGAAGAGAAGGGAAAGAACATAAATCTTGTAACCATGGAAAAATAGTCTTAATTAACTAATTAAAATTTTCCAAAACTTGGGGAAAAAAAGAGTTATGCAAGGACATCCTTTTCTGTACCTCTTAAAGATGTGGGAGTCTATTGTTGTGGAATACTGCATAGAGTATCATTCATTTTTAATACATTGGTAGTTTTGCTAAACTTGTGTCCTCTTTCTTAATTTGTATGCATTATTATTAATCAGCATGGTTCTGTGGCTCTTTGAAGTCGGGAAAAGCAAAGTTCAAGTCCTGCCTATGACACACTGGCTGTTTGACTGTGAGCAAATCACTTTATGTAAAAGGGCTCAAAGTAACTCTCTAAGGCTGTAAATCACAGACAATTTATAGCATAGAATTTACAGAAGTTTTCTCATTCTGGAGTTCTCTATATTCTTTGAAACTTTGATAGAATTCATTTGTGAATCCATCTGGTCCTGGGGATTTTTTCTTAGGGAGTTCTTTTAAATTTCTTTTTCTGATATGGGATTATTTAAGAATTCTATTTCTTCTTCTGTTAGTCTAGGCAATTTATATTTTTGTAAATTTTCTTCCATATCACCTAGATTGTCATATTTATTGCCATATAATTGGGCATAATAATTTTTAATAATTGCTTTAATTTCCTTTTCATTCGAGGTGAGGTCTCCCTTTTCATCATGGATACTATCAATTTGGTTTTCTTTTTTCCTTTTTTTTAAAATTAAATTGACCAGTGCTTTGTCTATTTTATTTATTTTTTCAAAGTACCATCTTCTAGTCCTATTTATTAAATCAATAGTTCTTTGACTTTCAATTTTATTAATGTCTCCTTTGATTTTTAGGATCTCTAATTTAGTCTTCATCTGAGGATATTTAATTTGTTCACTTTCTAGTTTTTTAATTTTCATGCCCAATTAATTGACCTCTGCCCTACCTAATTTATTAATATATGAACTCAAGGATATAGATTTCCCCCTGAGTTCTGCTTTGGCAGCATCCCATAGATTTTGAAAGGATATCTCATCATTGTCATTTTCTTCCAGGAAATTATTAATTGTTTCTATGATTTGTTCTTTAACTGATTCTGGAGAATGCTATTGCATAATTTCCAATTAATTTTTTATTTGCCTCTCCATGTACCCTTATTGATTATTATTTTCATTGCATTTTGGTCTGAGAAGGGTGCATTTATTATTTCTGCTCTTTTGCACTTGTTTGCAATGTTTTATGACCTACTACATGGTCAATAGTTGTGAACATACCATGTGCTGCTAAAAAGGTGTATTCCTTTTTGTCCCTATTTATTTTTCTCCACATATCTACTAACTAATTTTTTCTGATTTCATTCACTTTTCTTCCCTCTTTCTTATTTATTTTTTGGTTTAATTTATCTAGTTTGGATAGAGGAAGGTTCAGGTCTAGAATAGTTTTTCTATCTATTTCATCCTTGATCTCCACTAGTTTCTCCTTTAGAAATTTGGATACTATGCCATTTGGTGCATACATGTTGAGTACTGATATTTCCTCATTGTCTACACTGCCTTTTATCAGGATGTAATTATCTTCCCTATCTCTTTTGACTAGATTTATTTTTACTTTGACTTTGTCAGATGTCATGATTGCAACTCCTGCCTTCTTTTTCTCAGTTGATGCCCAATAGATTTGGCTTCATCCTCTTACTTTTATCCTATGTATGTCTACCTTCCTCATGTGTGTTTCTTGTAGACAATATATAGTAGGGTTTTGGATTCTAATTCCCTCTGTTATTCGCTTGTTTTATGGGTGAGTTTATTCCATTAACATTCAGAATTATGATTACTAGTTGTGTATTTCCCAGCATTTTGATTTCCATTCCTAGTCCTGCCCTTTGTTCTTTCACTATTTCCATCTATGCCAGTGCTTTGTTTTTAATTGGTCCCTCTAATTCTCACCCTTATTTTACTTCCCTTTCTACCCCCCTCCCTTCTTATTCCCCTTTTATTTTCTTTACAGTATTTTTAAACTACCCCCACACCCTCACCCTCCCTTATATTGCTTCTATCCCTACCAGTTCATTTGTTACTCTTCTAATTCCCTATAGGGCTCAAATCAATTGTCTGACCCAATGTATTTGATTGTTCTTCCCTCTTTGAGTCAATTTCAATGCACACAAGAGTTGAGTATTTCCTATCTCCAACCTCTTTACCCTTCCAGTGCATTGATATTCTCCCCCCTTCCATATTCTTCTTTGTGACATATAAATTTATCCCATTTTGTTTCTTTTCCCATTTCTCTTAGTATTAACCTCTTTTTTAATTCTAGTTGTATATATATGTATATATGTACATATATATGTATATGTACATATATTTGTATACATATTTATGTCTTGGCATTTCATCCTATACAGTTTGTCACTGTTCCCTCTAAGTATAATCCTTCTAGCTACCCAGGTGATAATAACAACTTTTAAGAGTTACCAATGTCCTCTTTTCTTATAAGGATACATATCATTTTTTAAAAATAAAAACCCTTACCTTCTGTCTTGGAGTCAATACTATACATTGGTTCCAAGGCAGAAGAGTGGTAAGGGCTAGCCAATGGGGGTCAAGTGACTTGCCCAGGGTCACACAGCTGTGAAGTGTCTGAAGCCAGATTTGAACCTAGGACCTCCCATCTCTAGGCCTGGCTCTCAATCCACTGAGCTACCCAGTTGCCCCCAATACATATCATTTTAACTTATTGTGTCTCTTAAAAAAAAGGTGTTGAAATCAGAGGCTCATTCCCTATTTTTTCCTAGTATTAGAGACCTCTCTTGTAGGATAATTTGGAAAATTTAAGTGTGATGTGAAAAGTGAAGATATCAATAACTTTTTAAGTTAAAAGAATATCTGCATCACTCAGACATCATATAGAGAAATAGAATAAAATCTCCAATGTCATAATTTGATTTTGTCTTGTGAGGCCATGGCAGAAAGAGGTTGACAGGCCCCATTCAACTAAAAGTACATTGATCTTTTCTCAAGAGACATAGTTGTTTATGTAGCAATTTTGTACAATATTGCCTAACTGCAAAATCCCAACATTTCCCCAAATTAATGATTCTAGAGTCAAAACATAGTTATCTGGGTCAGTTAATCAATAGCCCCCAACCGGCCAATTTAATGATCATACTTCTCCCATTCTACAGGTTTTATGTAATGTAGACACTACCATTGGCATCTTGATAAGGGCATGAACACAACTTTTGAATGGTTTCCAGGAACTGGAAGTCTAATTGATTCCAAGTGCCTGGGACTGATTCCAAGATGATTGGGTTTGGTAATTTTCTTGGGAAGAGAGACTCATTACAGGAGAACTGGATCATCCTTGACACAGTAGGGAAAGTATCTTTTGTTTCTGTGCCTACCTCACCTATCCTTCTAGGCCATGTACAGCACACCATAAGGGCACTCAGAAGAATTCTGAATCTTTTGCCAGGCAGGAGCTGGTCCATATCCTCTAATATTCCATGTGACTTTTTATCCTGCAGAAGAAAAATAAGATAAAATATAGTATCTAGGGAAAGCCTAGTAATTCTCCATAACACCCTGCTTAAGGAGGAAATGGTTTCATCCTGTTCCCACTCCAATTAATTCATCTGCTGCTAGGTTTACACCCTGGTGACAAGTGGAAAATTCATCATCTACCACTTATTCCATGATGAAAGACAGATAGGTATAGCAAAAAGTCTCCAAAGAATAAACAAATGCCCCATAAAATATACTTTGGAGAATTCCATAAGGGCATACTCTCCAGTCAGTCCCAGGAAAACTCTTTTAGATGATGATGATTATATTAGCTAAAATTTACAGCGTTCTTTAAGGTTTACAAAGCACTTTAGAAGTATTATTCCAATTAGTCCTCACAACAGCCCTGGGAGGCAAGGGCAACTTTACACACGAGGAAACTGAGGGTAAGTGACTTTCCCTGTTCTACACAACAAGTAAATGTCTACAGCAGGATTCAAAATCAAGTCTTCCTCTCTTCAAGTACAGAACTTTATCCACTCTACCACCTAACTGCCTTTGAACATTTGGAATTCTGATGACCTGAATTTGAGGATCTACTCAACCCATTGAGGAAATTAAAAAAAAAAAGCCATTTCATCTCTTTAGGCTCAGCTTCATAGTATAAAAAATGAAGGAGGTTGTGTTAGACAATTTCTATAGTCCATTCATTCTATCTCTAAATCTTGGGTGATGAAATATTAAGTGTAGGAAGTCAGACACTGGTGCTTTTTTGTTGAACAAATTTTGTTCATTTTTATTGACCAGGAGGATTAAAACAAGGAAAGAAAAAAAATTGCTTAATAAGTGATGAAATGGATAAAGAGCTGGAACTGGAGTCAGAAGACCTGGGCTAAAATCTAACCTCACATCATAACTAGCTGTGACCCTAAATGAGCCACAACTTCTATTTGCCTGAGTCTCTTCACCTGTAAAATACGGATAAGAACAGTATCTATTTTTGCTTTGAAGATGAATTGAGTTATATTTGTAAAGCACTAGCACAGTTCTTGGCACATTATAGTCATTCCTTTAAGTGTTTATTCTCCTTCCCTGTTGGCTTGCCTTTTTTCAGCCATTCTAAAAGTGAGACATGCATTTGCAGCATTAGCCATCTGCAAAGACAGCCATTCTTCGAGTCATAGAATTTCAGCATTTTAGAACTGCACTGGGCATTTTGCTATGTTTGCTTCTATTTTAGGAAAAGGAGTCCTAAATTCTGCATAAAAGGCTGTGGGTCAGGCTGATTGTAATGAGCCAGCATTTTTCAAGTCCCAGAAGTTAAGAAAAAGTAATTTCTTAAAAAAAAATAAAACTCAGAGATATTATTTAGCAATTTATTAGATACCCTAAATACCCCGAAGAGAAACTTCTGCTCCTGTCTCTCTGAGATAAATTAATAATTGCCCATTTCGCTTGCCAGGAAATAGTTAAAGGAAAATAGGGAATGGTTCCAGGTTTGCTTTCATTGTTTTTGTCAATTGATAGCACAAATCCTTTCAAAACCTCCAACTCATCCTGCTCATTATCTAAAGTGGAACAAAAACTCCCATTAGCTTGTTGGAAGGGGTGGGGAAAGTGATAGTGGATCAGGGGAAAGCTTTTTAATGTGGAACATTTCATTCAAGTTGGAAAATGTATCAACTAAAATTTAAAAAAAAATTAAAGACTGGACGTCAAAAACAGATCACATTATTTCCATCAAGTGTATTTTCTATATGAGATACAGAAATGAAAGAAATTGGTTAGTCCTTTTTCTGCCTTGATGATGTGCCTTAATATATGTACAGTGTCATATTTCCTCTAAATATGAATATCAGTGAGAGTTCTCAAATTCTGCTTCCAGAGGAGGAGTGCTTTTAAAACAATGGTCCAAGTCATCAATTAGCTATGAAAAAAAAAATGAAAGCCATTCTCCATACAGCAGGGATGCCTTTTAATGCTTTCTTGTCAGACCCCTATGGTTCATGAGTTTTGTCAGTTACATTAGGCGTCAAATACGGAAAGTTTCTCTCGAAAGGTCATTGCCTCATGACATTTTCCTCCATTTATTTTTAGATGTTCTAACCCTAGTGAGTTTAACCACATAGAAGACTGAGTTTGATAAGCACAATATAGTACTGCTGAGCCTGAGCCTGAGCCTGATGCTGCACTATTTGCTTGTCTCTTTGAGGTTGACTCTCATCTCATAAGGCAACTTTGCTGGTACCACAGTCAGTAAACAGCAAAATACTCCCTTTTGAGAAAGCAAGATTTGCAGAGCATCTTGCCAATTAGTGATGTTGAAATCACTTTATTTTCCATTTATTTTCCAACCAGTAATCAGACAATATAAAAACAATGTGAACAATTTGAATTCTCAACCAAGGAAGAGTAACAGTGGAAAGAAAATCAGAGCTCATTCCTCACATAGAATATGGGTGGGCAGATTTGACACCTGAGAATATATAAATAGAGATAAACACATATGCATACACACAAAAATATAGGGATAGTTATAAATGAACTAATGAAAGAATGGTTGATTGGAGTCAATGAAATTAGTGTGGTTTCTCTCTATCTTTCCTTAGGAAAAGAAATGCAAGTAGAGGTCCTGTAAGATATGCAATTCCAGATATTTTAAAAAGACAAGTAATATAGGAAACAAAGTGGATCCTGAACAATGTCTTGAGGCTTTATAAAACAGAACCTAATACATCTCTCCCTTACAGAAAAAGAGAAAGTATAAATATTAGATTTATATGGTGATCCTGATGAAGGTTGTGTCATTGTGAATGGAAAGAAGGAGGTGGATACAAGAAAGATTATAGAGGAAGACCTGGCAAAACTTGGCAACTGATTAAATGCAGGTTGGGGAGAAAGGAAGAATCCTAGATGACAAAGATTTTGAAACAGTGTGTCTGGAATGTGTGTCTTCAATACAAATTTGCAATTCACTTGTTTTTCAGTTGTCTCTGATTCTTTGTGATCCCATTTGGGGTTTTCTTGGAAAGATACTGAAAAGACTTCTCTTTCCAGCTCACTTTACAGATAAGGAAACTGAGGCAAACTATTAAGTGACCCAAGGCCACACAGCTAGTAAATATCTATGGTCAAATTTGAACTCAGAAGAATGAGTCTTCTTGTTTCTATGTACTATGATGCCACTTAGCTGCCCCTCAAAAGGAATAAAGAATAGGTATATATTTTACGTGTGTGTGTGTGTGTCTGTCTGTGTGTGTGTGTGTGTCTATAAAGGTCCTAGTGGAAAGAGAATTGAATTTGATGTCAATGGACCTAAGTTCAAATTCCAGCTCTGCCATAATCTAACTGTGTGAACTTGGATAAGTCACAAAAGAGGAGGGGAGAAAAGAACAAGAATTAATTAAAGAAACTATTGTGTATATGCCAGTTACTATGTTAAATGCTTTGGGAATATAATATCATCTTATCTATACAACAACCCTATGAAGTAAATGCTATTACAGGAAAATGAACTAGACTTGCTCAGGATTACAGAGCTAGGAAGTGTATGATGCTCAACTTGAACTTTGGTCTTCCTAAATCTAGTCTCAAAATTCTATTCACTATGCCACCTAGCTGCTACAATTTCCTCATCTCTAAAATTAAGGAAGTAGACGAAATGAATGAAAACACCTTTCCCAGTTCTTAAATTTATCTTTGGTCCTGTGATCTATGGGATCTATGACTTGCTTGCTCTGGTCTTGATCCCAAACCTTTAGGAAACTGCCAAATTGCTTTAATGCCAATTTAGGATTAGAGATGTGGGCCAGGAGCACCCAGCATCCTAAATACTGCTTCCGAATGATAAACACTTTTTAGTGAGCCAGTTTATGGTCAACCACAGAGCAGCAGCGAAAGACTGTTTGCTGGCACAGAATTCTCCCTAAGTGTCCCATTTTCCCTTCTAAGCCTTTCAATTTGAAGCTACTCAGAATGCATTCAAACCAGTGCCTGAACTTGGCACCTTGCTTTGCCTGACTCTTTAAAAGGGTCTTTTTAGGATACGTGATTTCCAAATCAAACTCCCTGGATGGCTGCCTTGTAGACAAGAATATTTTGCCCTAGGCCAGTTAGCATGCAGGCTTTTCAGTGATGGTGTACACTATGATAACACACGTATGCCAGAAAATGGTATTGCTCAGCATTTAAATCTCCTGCTACTTTTGAACTTAACTGTAGCATAGTCCTTAGAGGGCATGGGAATAGACCTCTTAAGACATTCCACCTTCCAAATCCAGCTTTTTCACTGACTGTACCCTTGACTGGAAGACTCTTCCCTCCTTTTCTCCCCTCCAGGATTCCCTGGCTTCCTTAAACTCTTAGCTAAATCCTACCTTCAATAAGACTTTCCTGATCTGCCTTAATGCGAGTTGTACTTTCTATCTGTTGATTATCTCAAATGTATCCTGTATCCATTTTCTTTTAGTTTTGTGTGTGTGTGTGTGTGTGTGTGTGTGTGTGTGTGTGTGTGTGTGTGGTCTCCCACATTAAAATGTGAGCTTCTTCAGGGTGTGGGCTATCTTTTGCTTCTTCTTTTGGGGTGGGGGCATCCTAACACTTGGCATAGTGCCTGACACGTAAAAGGAACTTAATAAATGTTGACCGCCTGATTGACTCCACTTGAAAGTGATATGGCTATCAAATGGATTTCTCTTTCTTCTTTTTAAAAGCAATTTTATTTCATCAGCAAGGTTGCTTCTCCTCTCCTAATTCCTAGTTTGAACTCCTTTAATTGATAAACTCTTGAACTGCTAGATGGACTATCTCCCACTGGGACTTTGTTAAATGCCATGACCAAAGGGAAAGGGAAGAGAGAAATCCTTCTCCTTCCCACAAGAGTATCTTCTAATCATTTTTAAGAATCAGATTCACCTCTAACTCATAATATATCTCAGAGGTCACTGGGGATTTCCCATTATACAACAACCACTGAGATTTGTCTCTTTAATTCATTCAAAGAAAGACATTCCTCCTTCACAAAAGGATCTGGGCAGAGATCCATATTTATAGTTAATTTAACACCTTGTTGATACCTTGTGACTATATCTCTGAGATTTTGGTGCTTGGGTGGATTAAAAAGAAGGGGATGGTCAAAGATCAACTCTCCCAATGCAGTGTGTGAATTACTTGTGACAAGAAATAATTTTTTAAGTAGTGTCATTTGCACAGCAATAGTCATATAGTCCCATTGTATGCTTCTTACTGACAATAGACTGGCTCAGAACATCTGACCTTGCCCAAATGAAACTAGGGGGCACAATAGATAGTGCTCTATGCCTACAGTCAGGAAGATATGGGTTAAATTATAGACTCAGACATTCTGCAGCTGTGTGACCCTGAGCAAATCACTTAAAGCTCCATTTACCTAAGTTTCCTCATCAGTAAAATGGGAATAATGATTCCTAGACTTGTTTCAAGGATTAAATTAGATTCATTTAAATTTAAGTTAATTTTTTTCAATTACATGTAGAAATAATTTTAACAACTTTTTTCTGGCATTTGCACTTCAGATTCTGCTCCTCCCTCATCCCTCGCTCCCATCCCCAAGGTAATAAATAGTCTGATATAGGTTACACCATTCTTTTCATACAATACATATTTCTATGTTCCTCATGCTCTGACAAAAGATACATCTCACACATAAAATTAAAAAAAAACTCAGGAAGGAAATAAAGTGAAAGATGGCATGCTTTGATCAGCAATCAAACTCCCATAGTTCCTTCTTTGGCTGTCATGAGTCCCTTGGGGGTTACAAATAAGACAATATTTATAAAAAACTGTTTGGCACTATGCCTGGCACATAGTAGGCACTATATAAAAGTAAATTACTACTACTACTTCTTACTTTTAGTCAATTCTTTGTCAATTGAGTGCTGAATTTCATGACAGTCAATAAACATTCATTAAGTACCCAGCATGATCTAGGCAGTGGCAAGTTATGAGTATACAAAGAAAAGTGCAAGATAGTCCTTGTCCTTGAAGAACTCACAATTGAATGGGGAAGAGAACATGCAAATAACTGTATTTAAACAAGCTAAGATAAAGGCCAAGTTTGAAATAGTCAGCAGAAGGAAAGTATTGGAATTACGAAGGATGGAGAAAGACATCCTATAAAAGGTGAGATTTAGCTGCCATGCACATATGTTTCAATGCTCTCTTTTTTCATATATTCAGTTCTGTGTTTTTTCACAATAATACTACTACTACTGCAACTTATAATAATGGTTGGCATTTATAGAGAGCTTTAAAGTTTGCAAAGTCTTTTAATCATTTGATCTTCAAAACAATTTAATGAGGTAGTTGCTATTATTATACTCATTTTAGAGTTGGGGAAACTGAAACTGACAGAGAATAAGCAATTTGGTCAGAATCATACAACTGAAAAATGAATAAATCATGATTCAAATGCAGGCTTTCCTGATTCCAAGTTCAGGGTTCTATCTGCTATGTCATGTAACTGGATGTTTAAGGAACACATTCTAAAGAGATACTATAGCACCTATTAGTGTGAGGAAGTCAAGTATTTCAAAAATTTAAAACTATAATGAAATAGAATCAGTTGGACTAAAATGCAAAGGAAAGTGAGGTCAAAATGAAAATCATGCCTGAAGTTTAAAGATACTTCAAAGCAGTCTAATTAATTTTAGGAGAACACTGGAAGCAGCAAGAAGTTGTAATTGAGTCCTCTATAGTGCAATGTAGGTTTCTAGAATTAGGAAAATATTGAGTCTATTAAAAAAAAGTTTCTGTTACTATAAAGGGGAAAAAACTTATCATGAACAAGAAAAAAAAGAGTATTAAAGGATGGAAAAAAAACTCATTTTTATTGATAAAAATCACTTTTTTCATTCAGGATTTTAACACAATCATTTCCAGAAATCAAAGTGATCTTTTAAGATCTGAACATCTTTATCAGACTGTAAGACATCTGTCATTCAAAATGTCAAAGGATTTTTACTTCCAGTGGGAGAGGAACATGTTTCCATTGAGGGAATGATAGATTCTGATGAATAATCCAATATAGCAAGAAGAAAAATTATGCTGAAATTACAGAAATTCCCAAATGAAGATTGACACAATAAAATGATCATGAACAGTGCCATAGGGCAGAAAGGGTTAAAAATTGTCCAAGAAATGGAAATATTCACAGTTCAATACTCTGGGAATGTACCTGATTCAAAACATATTAAAACCTAGGGGCTAAATTTGAGAAAACTGTCAGTTTGCCAAAGTTATATTTAATGTGCACTGTCACAAAAGAAAGTTTCACAATGAAGAATTAAATAATATTATCAAAATCTCATGAATTCAATATTAATTGTTAAGTGCAAGAACATATTATATATTACAAGTTTTTAAACATAAAAAGATGTGGTTTATTATAGTCAATAAATTTAATTACTTTGCTTTTCACAGTTAATTTTCAAATATTTTCAAATAATTATACATTTGCCTATCTATAGTTCTATGCATACATCTATATGTGTGTGTCTGCCTATAGATATATACATACATTCCTTCTAGAATTAATACTCTTTAATTGACTCTGAAGAGACAATCTTTAAAATTAGAATTTCATCTTCATCCCTTTTTCTTAACTTCCATTTTCCTCTGAGATATGTTTAGAAATATAGGCATAGATGGTGGTATTGTTGATTTCACATTTCAAGGAAAAGATAAATTACCATGGTCTAGTAAGACTTCATAAAGGAGGTAAGAATTGACTAGGTCTTAAAGGTGGATTAGGCTTTGGAAAGGCAGAGAAATGCTCAAGGGAGTTTTAGAGAAGAATATGCATGAACAAAGAAAAAAGATTAAAAATATGTTTGTTGGGCATATCAAATGTCTCATTATCAAAGAATATATTACTATCAGTTTTCAAAATATGCACTTAATTAGTATTTCTTTAAGCAAAAAACATAGCTTTTACGAAAATATTATTTAGCAAACTTGCCAAATTGTCCCCTTTTCTAAGGAACCTGAAATAGAATACCTTCATCCCTTATACTTTTCTTTATACTAGTAAGGTTAAAAAATCAAAGTATTTACAAGTAGAAAGGAACTTTGTCCAAACTCCAGTATGATGGGTGAGAAAATAAGTCCCAAAGATTTTTACTATTTGCCTAACATCAAAATGATAATAAGTAAAGTGAACATTCAAAACCAGATTGTTTTAGATCAAATCCATGTTTTTTCTACAAAGTCATCCTGCAAAGTTTTACAAATGAAAGAAAAAAAACCACTTGATGCTTGGAACATAGTAAGCATTTAATAAATAATTTTTGAGGGCTGACTGACTGACCCAGAGAAATATTTGCCTAATGGGTATTTGTGGAAAAGGCCATTCCAAAGACAGGGGTCCCTAGCAGTTTTTTAGAATTAAAAAGCCTTTCTTATTTAGATATAAAATAATGGCTTTGTATATTGCATTTAAACTTTTTTTTTAACTTCCCAGACCTGATGATTCCATCAGTGAGAAAGACTTGGTAGGGGAATTCCTTTTAAACCAACGCAGATTGAAAACTTGTCTGCTGCTTGGAGAGTTGCCTAGAGGTAGCGACATTAGGTGATGACTTGTTCAAGGTCATCAGTATATGTCAAAGACTCGACTAGAATAATTCCCAAAACCAGAGAACCTTGAACCTTGAACTTGAGCTGATTCCAAGGCCATCCCTTTCAATCCACAATGATATATTGCTTCTCATATTTAATCAAAAGATTTTTTTAAAAATCAATATGAATGTTGAATTAATTCTTATTGCACATCAACTTTGAGTAATTTTAATTTTGTCCTTTTTTTAGTGAAAATCATTATAATTCATAAAGGCTATGTAAGTTAGACCACCCCCACTCTCAGAAGAATAAAAAAGTGATACAATATTAGAGTTCAAGCAAATTTAGTACTGACATGTTACTCTTGAACCATAAAGTGGATTCTTTTATTATTATCTTAAATGTCTCAGTGTGACAATCATATAATTTACATAAAATCAAATTTGGAAACTAAAAAGAGAGGGATAATTATGTGCAATTACTTTGCTATGGAATGTGGTTCCTTTGTCTAAATTGAGTTATGTTTCTTTTCTCCATCTTGATTATCCCTAGCTGAAATGTGTCCTTCACATTAGCATCATGGGATGATCTATGTCATGGAACAAACTCTGGCTTGATTATTAGAGCTTCTAAGAATTTTTAACAGGAAAAAAATTCTCCTATCCTATGTATACAAACTGTTGCAGATATTAGTTTCTGTGGGATTCAAGTCTGCTTTTGCAAGATATTCCTTATTCTCAAAGCTTCTGTTATATATAGTCTAAAGACTGTCAAGGAGATCAGGGTGTATTTGTGTCTGACCCCCTAGCTGTCTTGAATGCTTAAATATTAGAATAAGAAGGGCGAGAAAAAAACCTTCTATGTTCATTATCTCTGGGATGTGGAGAACAAAGAAAGAAAAGAAGACAATGACAAATCTGACAAAAGGAGTTTTGGTGTTATTAAGAGTTTTAATTATTAAAAGTTAAAAACCCTTGAAACTAGAAGCATTACTAAGTGATAAAAATAAGTTGATTAAAACACTGTACATAAGGTAAAGATTTACATATTATTTTGGGACTTTCTGTTTCTCACTATGACATTTTTAATATACCAGCATTTGTTATTTAAACTTATTAAAATTAATTAACTATGGATCTCAAATAGCTACATTCTCTAAAATACCAAATTTAATAAGCGCTGCTTTATACATATAGCTATTAGTAAACATAATTGATTCAAAAATAACAATAAGACACAGCATGAATATGCCTATATCCTGAATGGAATTATTAAAAGTTGCCTGAATGCCTGTAATTGAATTTACCATCCCATCTATGATTTGCATGAAAGTTATTATTATTTTCTTACCCATATTATGAATAATACCATGTTACTTAAGCTTTAGAAAATGAAAAATTATACTCACATGGTGCAAACTGAATTCAACAATAGCAGCCACTATCACCTTTCTAGTTTTCATTCCTGTTAAACTTGCAATGTGTAGAACTTGAAAGTAAGGGGAGAGGGGAAGAAGAAGATGATCCTATAATCTGTAATCAGAAAGGTTGCATCCAATTTAAAACCACCTTTCTCACAGGTAATTCATTATATATTATTACGAAATGAGATATGGCATGGTGCAGTGGATAGAGAACCAGCTTCAAACCCAGGAAGGCTTGAGTTCGAGTTGCATCTTTGACACATACTCACTGTAAGATCTTAAGCAATCACTTAACTTCTCAATCATATATAAAGAAGTTTGGAGAAAGCCTTTTTTTCCTTTATAGCTAATAGGTCTGTCCTGGTCTGGAAAGGAAAAATTAAGCTCATATATTAAAGAAATTAAACAGATGAATAGCATAAAGGAAATCTAAGAACTTATGTTTTTACTACTATTACAATGGTAGAATTATATTTAATATTTGTCCATGTTGTTACTTAGGACCAGAAACTTGACTGAATATATAATTATTTGGTTATTACAACCCATAAAGGGAAAAATAAGACTGACAGTCTTTCTATCTCTTTCTTCAATGACGAAGTCAAAGAAAGAATTTTAAACCATTTGTAAATATTTATGTTGAGCAGCTAGATAAGTATAGTGGATAGGGCACTATGCTTGGAATAAGGAAGGCTCAGCTTCCTGAGTTCAAATTTAGTCTCAGATGCTTATTTGCTGCATGATGCTGGACAATTAATCTAACCCTGTTTCCCTCAGGTCCTGATCTATAAAATGAGCTGGATAAGGAAATGCCAAACCACTCTAAAATCTTTGCCAAGAAAACCTCAAAATGGTGTCATGTAGAGTTGTACATAACTGGAATGATTCAACAACAATAAAAAAAATTAATGTCACTATTGTGTGAGCTAACATTAGTTCCTCACAGACTTGGATTCATAATGATGAGGAAAAGAATACTTCTCTGGTTCAAGCTTCCATTCCTGTATGAAATGATAAAACAAGAAACTCAAGTTGGTCCTAAGTAATCCACTACTTGTGTACTTAAGGAAGTTCAGACAAACATCAGAACAGAATGAATAAAAATATTTAATTGAGAAAG
The DNA here is from genome assembly GCF_027887165.1 of Monodelphis domestica. Taxonomy (NCBI): domain Eukaryota; kingdom Metazoa; phylum Chordata; class Mammalia; order Didelphimorphia; family Didelphidae; genus Monodelphis; species Monodelphis domestica. Next base: position 64,185,122 of record NC_077230.1, read on the forward strand.
AAAAGAAAATGTGAAAATTTTTCAGGACCTACTTTCCAACTGAAAACATTCTACCTTATGTTTCTCCAACATACTCAAAGGAGAAATCTTCTTCCATTCTAAGTTTCTCCCTTCCAATTGAATAAAATAGTGTCAGGTCCCAGAAGCTTTGAGTTCCTCCTGCTCATATCTCTAGTTTATCACTTGTCTCTTGATGATAATTTTACAAAGTATCTCTTGTCACCACCAGACACTCACAGTGTTTTCTGTGTCCAGGGACAAAGAGCTAGTAAGTGTCTGAGGCCAGATTTGAACTCAGGAAGATAGGGCTTCCTGATTCTTTCCACTGATACCCCTTATTACCCTATTTTTTAAATTTGATTTTTGCTATCTTTCCACATTACTGAAGTTATTGTTTCAGTTAGCATTAGTTATACTTCTAGGATTCTCTATGTAATTATCTTCTGATCTGTTAGAATTTATTGGAGAGTAATAATGCTTTAAAAAGAAAAAATGGGAGAAGGTACACAGACCCATGTGATCGTTCCCAAATTAGTCTCCAAAAAATATAATATAATACCTTAAAACAAATTCTGGAGCAGCATAACCAACAAACATGGTATGAAATAATTATTCAGCACAAAAATACTTAGAAGCATGAAACAGCATGCAAGATCAATTGCAAAGTGATGGAAATAGAGCACAAAGCAGGAAGCTAAGGTAGACCCCATCATAGGGAAAGGTTGGGAGCTCCTGAATTAGCAGTAAAGACTTTCAGAGTTCTCAATCAAAGAGGGTAATGGGGGATAGGGAGTGAGGGGTAGATATGAGGTGGGGGGACTGGGCAACCTCAGAAGGGAATTACAGGAATCCCTTTGCTGAATCTAGGTGCAAGACTTTGGTTAAATATGCAGATCCAGGTTATAGTCCTGGTCTATAGTCTCAGGATGAGGAGGAACTACTAGTGTATGCCAGCACCTGTGGCCACTGTGGAGCAGAGGTCTCTGGTCATAGTTCCATGGTGGAAGAGTGGTTGTGATAACTCACAGACCAGAGCACAGGCAGTGAGAATATTGAACCCATCTCTTCTTACATCATAACAACTTGGAACAACTGAAATAAGATAGATCTCTAGAGCTTTCGCTGATGGCAGTTAAACAAAGTACTTGAAGTTTGGAACTGTGCTCCCTTCACTAAAGTTACAGAGCCAAATTTTAACATTTTTTTAAAAATTAAAAGAAAAGAAAAAGACTAGAAAATTAGAAAACGACCAAAAAATGAAACTCATAATAGAAAGTTATTTTGGTAATAGAGAAGATCAAAACACAAACTTTCACAAGAAGACAACAAAGTCAATATGGCCACATTCAAAGCCTCCAATAAAAATCTGAATTGTTCTCAAGCCCAAAAAGAATTAATGGAGGAACTCAGAAAGGATTTTTAAAAATCAAATAAGAAACATGAAGGAAAGGAAAAAGGAACGAGTGATACAGGAAAATAATTGAAAAAGTCAACAACTTGTTAAAGGAGACACAAAAAATCCTGAAAAAATTAACATTTTTAAAAACAAAATCAGCCAATTGATAAAGAAGACACAAAAATCCACTGAAGAGAAATACTTCTTAGAAAGTAGACCTGACCAAATGAAAAAATATATACAAAAATACACTAAAGGGAACTACTTAAAAGGCAGAATTGACCATTTGGAAGAAAAGGTAAAAAAAAATCATTAAGGATAAGAATCTTTAAAAAGTAGAATTGACCTAATGAAAAGGGAGGTACAAAACCTCAAGGAAGAATATTATGCCTTAACTATTAGAATTTGATAAGTAGAAGTCAATTACTA